>NC_087269.1:3369412-3737697 GCF_015220805.1 Pogoniulus pusillus | reverse complement strand
CTCCCCTCAGCCTCCTCTTCCTCACACTAACCATCCCCAGCTCCCTCAGTCACTCCTCATCAGATTTATTCTCCAGGTCCTTCCCCAGCTTTGTTGTCCTTCTCTGGACCCACTCCAGCACCCCCACATCTCTGTTGTATTGCAGTGCCCTGCTCTCACTTGCTGGGGGCTGGGAATTAAACCACCCTGCACCCACCAAAAGTCTTCATTCACACAGCAGTGACTAATTAATGCTGCTTGCTGCAGTGCAACCAATCTTTCTGAGTTGGAAGGTGGTGAATTCCCATTGGATTGGATAGGGCTGTGTGATAGGTTGGGCTGGATGATCTTGGAAGTCTCTTTCAACCTGGATGATTCTGTGAGTCTTCTGAAACAAATCCAGCTGCATTGGGAATGCACTCAGGGAATTCATCATAGACTGGTTTAGGTCAGAAGGGACTTCAAAGCTCATCCAGTTTCAACCCCCTGCCATAGGGGTCACTCAAGGCCTCATCCTTTACCTTTCATCATCTTTGGCTTTCAGTAGTGATAAACCTTTGGCAGAAGCTGCTGTGGAAGCCACATGGCTGCTGGCTCTATGGGGCTACCTGAGGTGAAAGCTGACTTAGAGATGCCTCCAGCCACAGCGGCTTGGATCATTCTGTCTTCTGTTTCACTCTTTCAGACAGCTCTGGATTGCCATCAGAAATCTTTTTCACTGGTACAGATAAGGAACAAATTGCATTTGGGAAAAGCAAAGCAGTGAGGACTGAGGTTTATTTTTTCTTATATTTTGCACAAAAGCTGAACAGAACCAGGATATTTTTTTTTCTTACAGGTGAAGCCAATTTTGATGAAACTTTTTTTTTTAATGAAGGTTTTCCACACCCAGGATGGAGTTTATAGGAAAGATAAAAGGGAGGAGGAAAAGTAAACCAATCTGAGCCCCCAAAATCCAGCATTATTAATTCCTGGTCAAACAGGATGCAACTGTTAATATACATAGACAAATCCAAACAGGAGCAAAACACCCAGAGGATCACAGGATGCTAGGGGTTGGAAGGCAGCTCCATAGACCATCCAGTCCAAAACCCCTGCCAGAGCAGGACCATACAATCTAGCTCAGGTCACACGGGAACACATTCAGACAAGGCTGGAAAGTCTCCAGAGAAGGAAACTCTACAATATCTCTGGGCAGCCAGTTCCAGTGCTCTGTGACCCTTACAGTCAAGAAGTTCTTCCTCATCTTGAGGTGGAATTTCCTGTGTTGTACTTGGCATTCATTACCCCTTGTCCCCTCAAGAGGTGCAACTAAGAAGAGTTTGTTCCCTCCCTCTTGGCCCCCAGCCCTCAGATATTTATAAAAGTTGATTAGATCCTCTCTAATTCTTCTCTTCTCCAGCCCAAACAGCCCAGGTCCCTCAGTCTCTCCTCACAGGGCAGTGCTCCAGCCCCTTCAGCATCCTTGTAGCCCTACATTGGCTTTTGTATTGGGTAAGATCTCACTTCAGACTGTTGTGTCCTGAGCTACTCTTTCTGCGTGCCTCACCTACTTGCCCTTATCCCCAAACTGGGAGGTTAAGAGAAGATGTCTGCTTGGTTCTGTGTTCTTTGAACAGTGAAGATGAATCAGAGTCTTCCCAATGCCTGCTCAGGATGCTGTATCCTCTTCCTGGAAGGTGATGAGCTCCTGTCCCTCAGTAAAAAATGCAGAGAGCATTTTTGAGCAGAACAGATCATGACTTCTGCAGAGATCAGAGCTCAAAGCTTGCTTGTGTGATGAACCATTTTCATTTAATCAGAGTGCTGGCCATGGCAACTGGTGCTGTGCAATAGGGCTGCAGTCTGCTCTGGCATGTTAAGTAATAGATGGGAAAGGGAAGTAAATGTTGCCAGTTAGTGGCTGATGACTGAGAGCTGTTGCAATCCAAGCAGGTTTGTGTGCAATGAGCTGTGAGCTGGGGAGAACACAGTGGCATCAATACTGTGAGCTGCCTCAGGTCTCTCCTCTCTGGTGTCAGAGGTTGTGATGGTTTGGGTGTTACTTACCACCCTGCACTTATGAAAGTCACCCAGACTAAGCCGAGCTGAAAGTTGAATGAAGCTTTATATTTACAGCTTAGCACAATATCCAAGCAGGTATTTACAATATCATAGAATCAACCAGGTTGGAAGAGACCTCCAAGATCATCCAGTCCAACCTAGCACCCAGCCCCATCCAGTCAACTAGACCATGGCACTAAGTGCATCATCCAGTCTTTTCTTGAAGACCTCCAGGGACGGTGCCTCCACCACCTCCCTGGGCAGCCCATTCCAATGGGAAATCACTCTCTCTGTGAAGAACTTCCTCCTAACATCCAGCCTATATCTACAGCTATAGGCAGAAATAGACAAGTTAAAAAGGTAATACAGAAACACAGCAGCCCTCCCAGAAAGCAGAGTCCCCAGGAGGGGCTCCCAACCACCCTTCCACCTCTCTTCCAACCCTCTGCTGCTGGGTTCTTCTCACAGGTCATTGGAGACAGAACAAGGGGGAATGGCCTCAGGCTGAGGCTGGGGAGGTTTGGATTGGATATTAGGAAAAAGTTTTTCAGGGAGTGGTCAGGGACTGGAATGAGCTGCCCAGGGAGGTGGTGGAGTCACCCACCCTGGATGTGTTTAAGGGTGGCTTGGATGTGGTGCTTGGTCATGTGCTTTAAAGTGAATCTTGTAGAGTAGGGTTTTAGGTTGGGCTTGGTGATGCTGAGGGGCTTTGCCAGCCTGCATGTTTCTGTCATTCTGTGATTTATCACTGCTTCTTAAAGGCAGGCTGAGACTGTCCCTTGTCCTTGTGGGAGGACTCTGCTGTCTTTTGAGGGACCTCTTCTCACTAGGAGTGTGCCCAGTGTTTGAGAGTGCATGTGAGGGTATCCATGCTGGCCTTGACAGTGGCCACCTGGTCTCAGTTGGGCATATAAATCCCTGCTCTTCAGCTGCCATACTCAGGGCTGTGTGACTGTCTTGGCTGTACCAGATGGTGTAATAAAAGTTACTGCATTCCCCTACGAATTCTGCTTGCCTTTAGTGTAAGGACATCTGAAGAGGAAAAGAATAAAGGAGCCGGTTGGCTCCTGACACCTTTAACACACATCTTCAGGCACTGCACCAGGAAACCCAGCCCCCACTTCCTGCACTCTTGCTACTCCTATTTGACTAGAAATTACCATAATTAGCTGCAGATTTCAAAATATCAACATGTGGAAGTGTTTGTGTACTCTCTAAATGAGTGTTGCTGGAAGAACTCGCAGCCGTTATGAGATGCTGAGATAATTCCTGTTCATGAGGTGAAGGAAGGTATTAACAAGGGAAAAGAAATGGAAAACTGGATCTGCAAAACTATCTTAAATAGGGAAAGCCTGAGAGCAAAATGACACCATGGCACTGGAACACACAATTCAGCTTGATAGGGACAGCCTTATTGCATTACAAACCAAGCTAAGTTGTTACTCATTATTAGAATCATAGAATTATAGAATCACAGATTGTCAGGGGATGAAAGGGACCTTGAAAGCTCATCCAGTCCAGGGACAGGAGAACCTCTCTTGACCTACTACCCACAGCCCTTCTAATCCACCCCAGAATGGCATTGGCCCTCTTGGCCACCAGAGTGTGTTGCTGGCTCATGGTCATCCTTCCATCCACCAGGACTCCCAAGTTGTCCCGCCCTTCACTGCTCTTCAACAGGTCAGTCCTCAACCTATCCTGATCCTTGGGGTTGCTCTTTCCCAGGTGCCAGACTCTACACTTGCCCCTGTTAAACTTCATTCAAGTTCCTTCTGTCCAACCCCCAGCCTGCCCAGGTCTGGCTGAATGGCAGCACAGCCTCTGGCGCGGCAACCACTCCACCCAGTTTGGTGCCATCAGCAAACTTGCTGACAGTGCATTCTGTCCCCTCAGCCAGGTCACTGATGAATATATTGACCAGAACTGGTCCCAGTACTGACTCCTGTGGAACCCCACTAATCACTGGCTTCCAATTGACCACAGCTCTCTGGCTTCTTTCCTTCAACTGGTTCCCAATCCATCTCACTACTATTATTGAATATGTTTATTATGGTAGAATTGAGTGTATCTTAGCTTAGGTGCAAGCACAGTAATGAAGCTGAGAAACTGGCCAAGTCTGAAGGCTTGCTGTGCTCACTTTGGTGGAGAGATGTGTTTTAATAGCTGCTGTAGATTTAAATATGAAGAATCAATATGTAGTTGAATGGTGCAAAGTCAGGGGGAGCAGGCAAAGATCCCAAGCCTCTGCAAAGAGTCACAGCTATCTCAGGATGTCAGGGTTTAGAAGGGACCCAAAGAGATCATTGAGTCCAACCCCCAAAGAGAAATGGGGTTTGGAAGAGACCCTAAGAGATCATCAAGTCCAACCTCAAAGAGGAAGGGGGTTGGAAGGGACACAAAGAGATCATTGAGTCCAACCTCAAAGAGAAATGGAGTTTGGAAGAGACCCAAAGAGATCATCAAGTCAAACCTCAAAGAGAAGGGGGTTGGTAGGGACCCAAAGAGATAGACTTGATGATCTCTTTGGATCCTTTCCACACCCCCTTCTCCCTGGGGTTGGACTCTGAGACATCAGCCAACTCGGGCTGGTCAGAAAGAGGATCATGGTTAATGGCTCTAATTTGCTCTGCCTTTTCCTACTTCTTTTCTTCAACTCTTCCTGGAACCAAGGCTGACCCTTTGATTTCACATCCTACTGGCTTGTTCCAGCTCTTCAATGCATCTGTCACCTTCCCTGGAGCAGTAGGCTTAGGGGCTTGCACAGGAATAATACCATCTGAAGAGAGCTGACAGCATCTTGGGCGCCAAAATCCTGGATCCTGGCTGTGGTAGTCAGGACTAATTAGAGCAGATGATGTAATAATAGCTGTTACATAGTGGTTTTGTTTCTAATCAAAAGATTAGCACAGAAAAATGATGAAATGGGAAAAAAATGGAGAGGGAGTGGGCTGAGAGAACACAGAGCTGCCTTCCATCATTGGGCTTAATGGCTAACATATTTTACGAGGAATAAAAGTTAAAGCTGCCTAATGTTATTCATGCTGCTCGTGGCTGAGCATAAGGATCCCTCTGGTGTAAGGCCAAGTATCAGCTAGAGGAGCATACAATCAGCTCTGCTGTTAATGACCTGGCTGAAGGGACTGGAGCAGAAATGGAGAGCTCTGTACCTACAAGGCAGCAGAGGACAGCTGGATCAGCCAGCACTTGGAAGCAAGACACAGTAGCACAGCTGAGCTACAGAAAAAGATCCACTCTGCCTTCACTTTGCTTTCCCTTTTGGCAGGGTAAAACTCACCACATTGGCATCCTGGGTTTGACTTTGAAATATAAGAATAGTTTAAAAGCTAAGTATCAGACTGACACCAGCAGCAGAACAAAGGGACACACTCTCAAGTCATGCCAGCAGAGGTCTAGACTGGATATCAGAGGGAAGCTCTTCACAGAAAGAGTGATTTGCCATTGGAATGGGCTGCCCAGGGAGGTGGTGCAGTCACTGTCCCTGGAGGTGTTGAAGAAAAGACTGGATGGGGCACTTAGTGCCATGGTCTGGTGCATTGGACAGGGCTGGGTGCTAGGTTGGACTGGGTGATCTTGGAGGTCTCTTCCAACTTGGTTGATTCTGTGACACTGTTGCACCAAGCTTTTTATTGTGACTGACAGAGCTCCTTCACCAACACAAGTATCTGAAACCTCTCTTCATGGCATGCAGGCCACTTCAGGTCAAATACTGCAGCGAAGGATGGAAAAGAAATGCTCCATTCCCTCATGGATCTGCTTCCCTTGGTCTGCTTTTGAGCTTTCCTGGTGATTCAGCTGACACTTCCATGAGTTTGCTTCTCATGCTGATGTTCAATATTGCCCTACCAGATATTTCTGTTTCCTCTCTCACTGAAAAAGCTTCTCTTTCCTGTGCATGCTGACTCGAATCCAGCAACCTGCCAGTCTAATTCAGAGCAGCATAATGCCAGTCTGAGGCCACCCAGATTCATGGTGTGCCTCAGATGTGAAGCAATTTATCAACTGAGCTGCCACTGGCAGGTCTTTAATTCTCATTAGTCATGTCTCAGCCCAGGATGCCAATACTTAGAGGAGACTTTGGAGGGAATACAAAGGAATTAGTTTACCTTGCTCAAGTTGTGCCAGAACATGGCTGCAATGCTTGCATGGTATGGAAAAACCTCACTCTCTGTGTCTGTACATTGGGCAACCCTCAATAGAAATTATGGTGTACAAAGCAAGTGGTGGCATCTCTGCAAACCTTGCTCCCAACTTGAGCACCAACAAAACGAAAACTGGAAAGTGAAAATGCAGGTGCTTAAAGTTCTTGCAGCAGAGATGCTGGGTGGAATGTGAAAATGGAACAAGTTATGGGAAGAAAGAAAACCCATACTCACCAATTGTTCAGGAGTGATGTAAACCTTTTCTACAGGGTTTGCCATGGAAAGTTACTCTGAATGCAGAGGGGGAAATATTGTTCTTCTAGCCCTGTTAAACACATTAAGTTTCAGGGTAGGAAAATGCAGCCCAATCACTTCTAGGCTGTTAAAAGCAGCTATGCTAACAGGATTTTTTGGAGACTAGGGGTTTGTATGCCATCTGCTCGGCCATTACCAACAGGCACTGTTCTACATGCATCAAGAAAGAAACTGAGTGTTAAGGGGTGAGGTTTAGCCTGGATAATCCCGTTGGAACTTCCTTTGAAGTTTTGTTGTTCAATTCACATGGATCAGCTCGAGAAAACTACAGGGTTTTAGCATCCATACAAAGTGAAACAGTCCTTAGAAAATGAAAGACACAAAGCTTGTTTGCAGCTCTGCAGCTAATCTCCTTAACCAACAGATAGCTCAGAAAGGCTGATTTCTTCAGTGGTTTTCTGGCTTTAATGAGTTTTCCTTGTGGTAAGAGTTTTTCTGTTGCTGTAGATGCTGCAAAGGCTCAGCAGACAATCTAGAAGTCATTGTCCAGTTGGGAAAACTGCTGGACAGCAGCCCTGAGGAAAAGGACCTAGAGGTCTGGGGTGATGAAAAGCTCAACAGGAGCCTGCAGTGTGAGTGCAGCCCAGACACAACCCTGTGCTGGGCTGCAGCAAGAGCAGTGTGGGCAGCAGGGCAAGGGAGGGAATTCTGCCCCTTGGCTCTGCTCTCCTCAGACCCCACCTGCAGTCCTGGGTGCAGTTCTGGAGCCCCCAACACAAGTAGGATATGGAACTGTTGGAGCCACTCCAGAGGCCACAGAGATACTGAGATGTCTGCAGCAGCTCTACGAGGACAGATTGAGAGAGTTTGGGCTCTGCAGCCTGGAGAAGAGAAGGCTTGGAGGTGACTTTGGAATGGCCTTTCAGTATGTGAAGGGTTGGGGAAGGACTACTGACAAAGTCTTGTAATGACAGGATGAGGATGAATGGGTTTAAAGTGGCAGAGAGGAGATTGAAACTGGATTTTAGGAAGCTCTTTCCAGTGAGGATGGTGAGACACTGGCACAGGTTGCCCAGGGAGGTTGTGGAGGACATTCAGTGATTCTGTGCTCCACAACCTCCCTGGAGGTGCTTAAGGCCAGGTTGGATGAGGCCTTGATTGACCTGTTCTAGTGGGAGGTGTCCCTGCCTATGGGTGGGGTTGGAACTGGATGATCTTGCAGGTCCCTTCCAACCTAAACCATTCTATGATTCTGTGATTTGAAGTTGTTGCACAGATGGCTCAAGGGCATAGGTAAGGCAAGAAATGAGCACAGATATCCAAGCACTTTGCCTCCTGCTCTTGGGATAAAGAATCCTTCCCATCTTGAAATGAAAATGAATTGTTTACACCCAAGAAATTCATACCCAGACAGGTTTTGGTCAATATTTTTTTGCCATTGTTTTGCTTTGGTTTTGTTGTTGTTCTGTTTTTATCTAAGCTATTTTACCCTCCCATATTCTTCTCCATTTTAACCTCAAATCTTTTTTCACCCATCCTTTTCCACCATGCCAAAACCTCTTATTTAGCTTTCAGCCAAGCACTTTGCTATTGCCTCTCACCCATTTCTCTATTTAAAACACTAAACTTTCATTCCTCTCTGAATTAAGGTAGATTCTATGGTCCTGCTCTAGCAGGAGAGTTGGAATCAATCTCTTTGGGTACCTTCCAACCCCTGACATCCTGTGATCCCGAGAACTCTTCTGTTATCCAAGTTCTCCTGAAGTCTTCTATTATCCAGGTTCTTCAACTGCTGTTCCCATCTCCCTTCCTTACCAGCTCTTCTCTAAATCCAGTATGAATTTTCTCCACCTCTGGTATTTATCACTGGAGCTCCAAATGGACAAGCTTTAATTCCACCTGCTGCTGCCTTCCTCAATTACATTTCATTTTCGGTGTGAAGAGGAAAGATGCCAAGTTTGATGGCAATTGATGTTAGCTGTTAATTTGAAACTGTCAGTACAGCACCACAAGTTGATGTAGAGGTCCCCCTGGGAAAATCTTTGCCTGCTTACCTCCTGAAGACAAGAGATGACAAACAATAATGAAGTGTATACTGTTGTCAGCGGCAGGCATGGAAGATCATCTGTTAATTGCTTCCTTCTAGCACCTTCTGGAAAGCAATTTTTTTTCCCCCAGACAAAACAGCTAATCCTAACTGGCTGGATGGAAGCAACATCATCATCATTTATAAGAGGGCTATGGATGTGCTGGAAGCTGTTCAGAGAAGGGCCACAAGGATGGGCAGAGGGCTGGAGCTGCTCTGCTGTGAGGAAAGACTGAGTTGAGGCTGTTCAGTCGAGAGAGAAGGCTCCCAGGCGACCTTATTGTGGCCTTTCAGTATCTTAAGGGGGCTACAAGAAAGCTGAGGAGGGACTTCTTAGGCTGTCAGGTAGTGATAGGACTGGGGGGAATGGAACAAAGCTAGAAATGGGTAGATTAACACTGGATATTAGGGAGAAGCTCTTCTGCGTGAGGGTGGTGAGATCCTGGAAGGGGTTGTCCAGGGAGGTGGTGGAAGCCTCATCCCTGGAGGTGCTTAAAGCCAGGCTGGATGAGACTGTGGCCATCCTGATCTAGTGTGAGGTGTCCCTGCCCATGGCAGGGGGGTTGGAACTGGATGATTCTTGTAGTCCTTTCCAACCCTGACTGATGCTATGATTCAATGGTTCTATGATTTTATATCTGTACAGAAAGACCCTGATTAGAAAATGTAACATTGAGATCTCAACAAGCGAAGGACAATCAGGCTGGTGAGGGAGCTGGAGCAGAAGGATGTGGCAGGTACAAACTACCCCCGGCAAGAGCAGGGTCCTAACTGAACCCTAACAGCCCAAGCCCTGTTTGGGAGTTAGACTGGACACTAGGAAAAGGTTTTTCACTGAGAGAGTGTTCAGGGATTGGAATGAGCTACCCAGGGAGATGGTGGAGTCACCCACCCTGCATGTGTTTAAGGGTCGTTTGAGTGTGGTGCTTGTGGATATGGTTTAAGGTGAACCTTGTGGAGTAGGGTTCTAGGATGTACTTGGTGATGCTGAGGGGCTTTGTCAACCAGGATGTGTCTGTGTGATTGTTTGGGAATTACTTGTCGCCCTCCACTTAAGAAAATCACCCAGACTAGACCCAGCCAGCTGGAAGTTAAGGAATAGAAGCTATTTTTACAGCCTAGCACAATATACAAGCACATACATTCAGAATCTGTACAGTTATATAGAAGGTAAAAGTAAGACAGAAACACAACACTCCTCTCAGAACAATCAGATTGCCAGGAGGGCTCCCAACTCAAACCTCCTCCCCCCTCCCATCAGAAATAACCAAATCAACCCACATATATCTGGAGATCTGAGGTGAGATGTCAAAAAAACAACAAGGAGGGCAGAGGAAAAAGGCTTAGGTCAGATTAAAGAGTTAAGGCAGAGGAAACCACAGAGACCAGACCACCAGAAAGAAGGAGCATAACTGAGAGGAGAGAATTGAATATCTTATCTATGTTTTGACTACTTGCATTTCTCAGCAGAAGAATGAGTGATATAGGTTACTGTTGGTTTTCTTCCTTTTCTTCTCACAGCTAAGGATTTAATTTCTCTCAGGAAAATATTCCCATTAGCCCCAAACCAGCACAGTGGAGAAGAGGAGGCTCAGGGCAGACCTCATTCCTCTCTACAGCTACCTGAAGGGAGGCTGTAGCCAGGTGGGGTTGGTCTCTTGTGCAGGCATCCAGGGACAGAACAAGAAGCCACATCCTTAAGCTGTACCAGGGCAGGTTCAGGCTGGATGTTAGGAAGAAGTTCTTCCCAGCAAGAGTGATTTGCATTGGAATGGGCTGCCCAGGGAGGTGGTGGAGTCCCCATCCCTGGAGGTGTTTAAGAGGAGGATGAATGAGGCACTTAGAGCCACGGTTTAGTTGATTAGAGGGTGTTAGGTTGGGCTCAATGATCTCAGAGGTCTTTTCCAACCTGGTCAATTCTGTGATTCTGTGAATGAAAAGTGTAGTGAGATATTTAAAAGCAAAAGAGCAAGGTGGTTTTGTGTTCTGTTTTTTTTAACCTCTTCCTCAGGTCAAAAGGGTCTTTATATTAACTTTCCCTCTAATATTGCCTAAGGTAGCCACAAGCTGTGGCAGGAACTACAGGCAGGCAAGGCAAAGAAAGGAAAGTTAGGGCAGCTTTCCTTCACTGCAGCCTCTGAGTACAAAGGCAAACACCAACTCTGGGAATTAGTCCAGCAGATATGGATGTTCAGGTCAGCTAGAGGGGAAAAGCTATAAAACACCTGAGTGTACTCAGAGCTGCAACAAAGGTTTCCTTTTCTACCAAAATAATTAGTGGCAAAGCCCTAAACCATCGCAGGACAGTTTTTCATCCTCCTTAATTACTTTCCACAGGGAAGACATTAAAAATCCAAATGGCCCTTATCAGAAGGTTACAAAATGATGGCACAAGAGCCCCAGGCTTGTGTGTGGATTGTTATTCAAACACAGACTGCTTTTGTCTCATGCCTTTCTCTTTTTTTGGCTCTAGGTTGGTTTGTACTTCGTTGGCTTCCATCCATGCACAGCCTTAGCATTTGCTGTCTGTGACAGGCAGGTTGTAATGAATTGCCTTGGTACATGAGAACTGAGATTCTCACGTTGTTTAAAGGCAAAGCAGATCAACATTAAAAGAAAGCTGCATCTCGGTGAAAATGAGCCATAGAAATGCATATTGTGATGAGAGGCAATCAAATGATGCTCTGAAAATCTCCGAGGTGGTTATGGATGCAGTGTGTGAGTAGTGGAATTTGGCTTGTTGGATGCTGTTCAAAAGGAAAAGGCTCTTTGTTTGGTGATTCCCAGCCATCCTGAAAAGCACATTTTGCTGCATAATGACAAAGGGCAAGCAAATGCATTAATTAGGCACTGGAATGGCTTTGGAGCCTGAGTCAGAACAGGTTGGAAGGGAAAGCTTCCAAATGCAATTAAAACACCAAAGTTACTTAGAATGAGTTTATAGCTTTCCAGAGCCAAGTAGCTAAGGGACAGTAGGGATGGGATATGATTAAACTTTACTGTGTTGCATCTAAATTGGGGAGCTGTGGCCTCTTGTTCTGTTGCTGCTTGCCTGGCAGAAGAGCCCAACCCCACCTGGCTACAGCCTCCCTGCAGGCAGTTGCAGACAGCAATGAGCTCTGCCCTAAGCCTCCTCTTCTGCAGGCTGCACCCCACAGCTCCCTCAGCCTCTCCTCACAGGGCTGTGCTCCAGCTCCCTCCCCAGTCTTGGTGCCCTTCTCTGGACACCTTCAAGCACCTCAACATCTCTCTTAAATTGAGGGGCCTACAACTGGATGCAGGACTCAAGGTGTGGCCCCTGTGCTAAGCATAGGGCAGAAGGACTTCTCTGGTCCTACTGGCCACACTGTTCCTGATACAGACTAGGATGCCATTGGCCTTTTTGGCCACCTGGGCACACTGCTGGCTCATGTTCACTCACTGTTGACCAGTAGCCTCAGGTCCTTCTCTGCCTGGCTGCTCTCTAGCCACTCTGTCCCCATCCTGCAGCACTGCATGGGATTGTTGTGGCCGAAGTGCAATACCTGGCACTTGGACTTGTTCAAACTCCTGGCATTGGCCTGTGCCCATCTGTGCAGCCTGCCCAGGTCCTTCTGCAGAGTCCTCCTGCCCTCTAACAGATCCACACTTGCTCCCAACTTGGTGTTGCCAGCAGATTTACTGATAGTGGACTCAATCACCTCATCCAAATAGGAGCAGTGAGGTCCCAGCAAAACAGGTGTCCATGCTCAGGCTCCTGGAAGCTGCCTGTCTTCAGTTTAGTCTAAATCTCTTCAGACTAAGAATGTGGGGAAGCTTGGAACTGGCAGGAATATTCCATCCCTTCATAACATACAGCCCAGCACAGCCTTCTCCCTCCCTAATTTTGTGATCTCTTTTTTCTCTGCTTGAGCACTTTGTTGTTTTTCTTCCCAATCCTCTCAGCCTAACTCCCCCACAGGCTGTTTTTCTTTTTATGTAAATTCTGATATTTTATTGTCTCTTTCCACAGTCTTTCAAGTAGATGTGATTGACCTTGATAGTTTCATCTCCTTTTAGTCACCACTTTTCCTTTCAAATATTTCCTTTTCCTTTTTTAATGAGAGGATTTTAGTAGACATCATTAAGGTTCCTGTCCAGATCCCTTCCCTTTCCTTCTCTGCACCCTACCAGGTGTGGGTTTTGTCCACACAACTTTTGTTTCTTTCACCTCTTAACACTATCCTCTCACAGAATTTCTTAGATAGGAAAAGATCTTCAAGCTTATTGAGTCCAATGATTAGTTTCACACTGACAAGTCCTCGACTAAACCACATCCCTCAGCACAACATCTCATCACTATGAATCGCTATGGTTGGAAAGGACCACCAGGATCATCCAGTCCAACCTTCTTCCCAGCATCTTTAATCAGTGGACCATAGTCTCAAGTGCCACATCCACTCTCCCTTTAAATACCTCCAGAGATAGTGACTACACCACCTCCCTGGGCAGCCTGTGCCAGTGCCTGACCACCTGCTCAGTGAAGAATTTCCTCTGAAGATCCAACCTAAACCTCCCCTGATGCAACTTGAGGCCATTTCCTTTTGTCCTATCATTAGTAATTGGGGAGAAGAGACCAGCTCCTCACTACAACCTCGTTTTAGGTAGTTGTGGAAGGCAATAAGGTTTCCTCTCAGCCTTCTCTTCTCCAGATGAAACAACCCCATTTTCCTCAGCTGCTCTTCATAGGTCATGTTTTCCAGACCTCTCACCAGCTTCATTGCCCTTCTCTGCACCCACTCCCTTTTGTCCTTCTGTGTAATGTTTTACCTACACTTATTTACCTCCTTTTATTGCCCTCAGGTCATTCTCACATGCACTGCAGTCAAGCACTGAAAGATTCATTTCAATTCCACCTCCTCTGTCTTTTTGTTAGTCCTATGCTACCATTAACAGGGCAGGTAATTATTTTCAAGCTAAAGAATACTTCCATATCCTCATAACCTAAAGTATACTTCACCTCTGCCTCAAAGCTTATAATGGAGAAACTCCTGTGTGGTACCTTTGTGAGATCAAGACTCTAAATTAGCTGGAGGGAGGAAACAAAAGAGGGGAAATCAGGTAGCAAATTGTAGGCAAGTGACATTTGTCTTGCACTTTGTAAACCATTTTGTAAGGATCTGTTAGCCAACAGCCTGAAGCATAATGTTGCAGGTGCAAGGTTTGGGAGGAAAAAACCTATTTGATTCAGTGTGTTAACCTTAGTTGTGTTTTACTTGGAGATAAATCCAAGTTTCTCCTTGCTGCTGTGAGCTGGGATGGAGTTGATGAACTGAGGTGATTTGATATGTAACAAAGGGAGCAGAAGGATCTAGTTGATTGGAGAAGGCAGAATGTCTAGTTGATTGGATAGGGCTGGGTGATAGGTTGGACTGGATAATCTCGGAAGCCTTTTCCAGCCTGGTTGATTCTATGAGCCAGATGCAGACTTGATACTCTAAAATCAGTGGAAGAGTTTTGGTCTCATCTGTAGGAAACAGTGAGCGTTATTTTGGTTCAAATCTGACCAAAACTTTTATATCAGCTTTGATGAAAACAACTAAGTGTCTCTGAGCAAGCTGCCAAGATAGAGCAGCTCAGGGTTGGTTCCTTGTGATATGGGTCAGGATGTGAGTGTATGGCATATAGCAGATATGAGCCAGGCCATATAGCAGTGTCTTGGGTTCAAATGCAGGTTCCCAGAGACTCTTATAAATTTGGTAGACCCAATGACAATTTATAGGATTTATAGAGTTTATAGAGTGCCCTCCCCTCCTCCCCCTCCTTTCCCCAAAAGACAGGGAGAGAGATAAAAGGTAGGGACACCCCAATAAATCAATCTCACTCGATTTGGAAGTTAAAAAAAAAGGAAAAAATTTAACAATAACTTAGAAAAAGGGATTGGAGGTAGGGGAGTTTACAAAGGATAAGGAAGGGAAAACAGCAAAATACAAAACAGGGATGGATACAACCCGAGTAGTGTGATGGTGTCTCTGCCTCGTGGCTGGTATGCAGTATCAGTGTGTGTGTGCGGTCATGAACGCAGGTAGGGAGAAAGAGGGCGAAAAGAGAGGAAGAGACAGGAGAACTCCTGTCTTTTATACCACAGGAAGTGGGGGGAGTGGGCTAACCATCACCTGGAGTGTGGCCCACCCCTGAGGAGGGGCCAAGACCCCTAGGGTCAGGTTCAGGGTCACTCCCCCAGGAGTGTTAACCCTATACAAGCAGATATTAGCCAGGGCTAATATCAAACCAAACAATTTTGTGGAGTGTGTGAAGTTTTGTTTGGTTGAGGTTTGTTTGGTTTGATTTGGGTTGTTTTTTTCCCCTGGAAAAGGTTGTGCTCAGATTCTTCCTCTGGGCAACCTGATCTAGTTGAGGATGCCCCTGCTGACTGCAGAGAAGGTTGGACTGGGATGACCTTTGGAGATCCCTTACTCCTATTCTGTGACTCTGAGATACCTGCTTTGTAAATGTCACCTTAGGCTGTGACCAGTTGTCTCTCAGTTCCCCAGTGTGGCTATTTCCAAGCCACCCCACCCTGATTCCTCTTTAACAGGTGAAATTTTGGCATTTGCCTCTCCTTCACTGTGTTACTCAAAATGTGACATGGTTGTGTCTTTAGTGATGTGGCTGGATGGTAGTGTTTGACAAGATGTTCCCTGCCCAGATCAGAAACCTACAGAAGCTGATGAGAGCCTCAGCTTACGGCTATCTGCATGACAACCTTTGTCCTTGAGTGTGTTCAAGCTTGAATTATAGCCACACTAGCACAAGTACCATCAGGTTGTACTTTCTGTGGGGACTTCCATGACCAAAAAAACAACAACAACCCCTATTTCAAGTGTTTTCCTCAGGAATGTTTCCATTGTCAAAGGAAAATAATAATGCTTTATTTTTTTTTTCCTGCTTCAGTGAAAATTACTTCAAACACATTTGGAGATGTGACTTCAAATCATAGAATCAGTCAGGGTTGGAAGGGACCACAAGGATCATTCTGTTCCAACCCCCCTGCCATGGGCAGGGACACCTCACACTACATCAGGCTGTCTAGAGCTTCATCCAGCCTGGCCTTAAACACCTCCAGGCATAAGACTTCCAACACCTCCTTGGGCAGCCCCTTCCAGGCTCTCACAACCCTCATGCTGAAGAACTTCTTCCTAACCTCCAGTCTGAATCTACCCATTTCTAGCTTGGTTCCATTCCCCCCAGACCTATCACTACCTGACATCCTAAAAAGTCCCTCCCCAGCTTTCTTGTAGCCACAAGAAGGTCACCTTGGTCACTTGTAGGAACTTTAAGACTGTCTGGTTCTGTCAATAGGGCTTGACAGAACAAGAGAGAATGACCTCAAGCTGCCAGTGGGTCAGTTTAGGTTGGATACTAGGAAAACTTTTTTCCTGGCAAGAGTGGTCAGGGACTGGAATGAGCTACCTAGGGAGGTGGTGGAGTCATCAACCCTGGATATGTTTAAGGATTGTTTGGATGTAGTGCCTGGGAATATGGTTTAGGGATGAACCTCACAGGGTAGGGTCAATGGTTGGACTTGGTGACCCTGAGAGGCTTTAGCAAGATGGATGCTTCACAGAATTAACCAGGTTGGAAAAGACCTTTGAGATCACCAAGTCAAACTTATCACCTAACACCTTCTAATTAACTAACCCATGGCACTAAGTGATTCTATGGAAGCTCTCCATCCATGATCAGCTCTCTGAAGCAATTCTGAGGAGCAGTTTCTTCTCTGATTCTTCTTTGCTCTAGAGGAAGTATTTCAGCATATTTGGTACTTTCTCCTTTGTGTCAGTGGTGGAAATGCAGCTTTTATATTACCTTGTGATTCTTCTTTAATATTCATTTCCCTATGATATCTGTTTGCCAAGCTTTTAGCTGAAAGCCAAGGCTGTAGTTGGATGAGGCTTATTATCACTTCTCTTAACAGGAGAGCAAATAAAGATGCAGTCAATGCCCATTTCCCCCAAGGTCAAGGAGAAAAGGAGCATACAGGGGGTACTTAAGAGATAAAAAAACCCTAACCAAAACCAAAGAAATGAACTAAAAATCATCACAGCTGGACCTCTGTTGTCCTGTTAAAATGACAAATCTGCCATTCAGCCTCTGTGAAAAAAAAAGGCCACTGATGGAATCACTCACTGAAAGCTGACAGTTGCCCTTTGAGGCTGACCTTTTGTTTGACCAATTCTCCCCCACTCAGATCATAATGCCCATTGCAGAGAGGTTGATGCAGAGCAAATAGTCCAGAAAATTACTAACAGTGAAAGAAGCTCCATCAGAAAAATGAAACATTTTTTATATGTGCTGCTCACTTTTTTTTCTTTTAATGGAAAGGTCAAAATTAGCATTTTTGTTTAGGTCAGAATGGAGATCCTTGATCCAATGGAGACTTATCCCCCTCTCATCATGAGTTTGTGTTGTATGTGGTCTTGGAGATCACAGCTTGATTCTTTTCAAAGAAGGAAAAGCAGATGATGTGCCAGGGGAGGTCTAGGCTGGATATTAGGAGGAAGCTCTTCCCAGAGAGAGTGATTGGCATTGGAATGGGCTGCCCAGGGAGGTGGTGGAGTCACTGTCCCTGGAGATGCTCAAGAAAAGCCTGGATGAGGCACTTAGTGCCATGGTCTGGTTGATTGGCTAGGGCTGGGTGCTAGGTTGGACTGGATGATCTTGGAGGTCTCTTCCAACCTGGTTGATTCTACGATTCTAATATCCAGCCTGAACCTGCCCTGGCAATGTGTCCTCTTGTTCTGCCTCTGAGTGCCTGGCAGAAGAGACCAAACCCACCTGGCCACAACCTCCCTTTAGGTAGCTGTAGAGAACAGTGAGTCTGCCCTGAGCCTCCTCTTCTGCAGGCTGAACACCCTCAGCTTCCTCAGCCACTTCCCATAAGGTTTATTATTTTCCAGTCCCTTTGCCAGCCTTGATGTCCTTCTCTGGACACCTTCCAGCACCTCAACATGTTTCTTAAATTGAGGGGCCCACAACTGGACACAGGACTCATGGAGTGGCCTAACCAGTGCTAAGCACAGGGCAGATAGACTGTCCTGGTCCTGATGGCCACACTGTTCCTGATCCAGGCCAGGATGCCATTGGCCTTTTTGGCCACCTGAGCACACTGCTGGCTCATGTTCAGCTGCCAGTCACTACCCTCTGGTCCCTCTCTGCCTGGCTGCCCTCCAGCCACTCTCTCCCCAGCCTGTAGCACTGCATGGGATTGTTGTGGCCAAAGTGCAGAACCTGGCACTTGGACCTGCTCAAACTTCTGGCACATAAAGACTCTCCATAGCTTCTGGCAGAAGTTACTCCCCAAGCAGCACATTTTTTCTCTAGAGGATAGCAGCTGCAGATGCTCACAGGTTGGGGTTGAAGTCTTTATGCCATGTAAGAAGTCAGCTTGGGGTATCTATTGGGCAGAGATAAGGCTTTTCATGCCTGTTGTTCCTCTGACCTGCCCAGGTTGTGTGAGCAAGCATGCAGCTGCCTCAAGAGACCTCAAGCATTTCCCTTCTGGTAAGCTTGAAGGCTCTGGTGGACAGTCCTGTGTATTTACTGCATCTGATGTGAGTAATAGCACCTGGCTGTGGAAAGGGCTTAAACTTCCATTGTGGTGATTGCAGACACTCTTATTCAAGGCTCCCCAGTGAGGCCATTAACTAAAGTTGGAATGCAAGAAATAGTTTGATCCAAAGAAGACAAAAATAGAGAAGCCTGCAAGTAGCATTCTGACATTTCCACACATCAATATTTATCCTTCAGGCTATGTATTTGAAAAAAACAGCCTGACATCTCCACAGGAGCTAGAAGAGAAGGGTTGGCAGGGCCATCTGCTTGCCCTTCCATAATAAACTGCAGGAAACCTTCCCACTGGGTCTCTTCTGTCTCTGATTGCTGCTGCTAGGAAGGTTGGCTTAGGGCTACGAAGATGCTGAAGGGGCTGGAGCACTGCCCTGCGAGGAGAGGCTGAGGGACCTGGGGCTGTTTGGGCTGGGAATGAGAAGATTTAGAGGGCATCTGATCAAATTTTATAAATATCTGAGGGCTGGGGGTTAAGAGGGAGGGGATAATCTCTTCTCAGTTGTGTCCTGTGACAGGACAAGGGGCAATGGGTGGAAAATACAGCACAGGAGGTTCCACCTCAACATGAGGAAGAACTTCTTGACTGTAAGGGTCACAGAGCACTGGAACAGGCTGCCTACAGAGGTGGTGGAGTCTCCTTCTCTGGAAACTTTCCAGCCCTGTCTGGATGTGCTCCTGTGTGACCTGAGCTAGATTGTATGGTCCTGCACTGGCAGGGGTGTTGGACTGGATGATGCAGGACCAGGGCAGTCCTTCTGCCCCTGTTCTCAGCACTGGTTAAGCCACTACTTGAGTGCTGTGTCCAGTTCTGGGGCCCTCAATTTAAGAAAGATGTTGAGGTGCTGGAAGATGTCCAGAGAAGGGCACCAGGGCTGGTGAGGGGGCTGAAGCACAGCCCTGTGAGGAGAGGCTGAGGGAGCTGGGGGTGTGCAGCCTGTAGAAGAGGAGGAAGGAGGCTCAGGGCAGAACTCATTGCTGTCTACAACTACCTGAAGGGAGGCTTTGACATTGGTCTCTTCCGCCAGGCACCCAGGATAGAACCAGAGGACACAGCCTCAAGCTGTGCCACAGCAGGTTCAGGCTGGATGTTAAGAAGAAGTTTTTCCCAGCAAGAGTGATTGGCATTGGAATGGGCTGCCTGGGGAGGTGGTGGAGTCCCCAACCCTGGAGGTGCTGAAGAAGAGGCTGGATGAGGCACTTGGTGCCATGGGTTGGTTAAATAGAAGGTGTTAGGTGATAGGTTGGACTCGATGATGTTAGACCTTTTCCAACCTGGTTAATTCTGTGATTCTGTGGTCTCTGGAGGTCCCTTCTCCTGATCTAGGGTAGGTAGGAACTAGATGATCCTTGTGGTCCCTTCCAACCCTGACTGATTCTATGATTCCAACCTCTAACATCCTGTGCCCCTGTGGCTGGCCATTGGCAATGGGTCAGCAGTCCTGACCCAAATATCAATGCAAAGAGGGCACTGAGCTTGTGGTTGGATTGGTAACTTTTAAGTCCTTCTCACAGTAGTTCTGGTGTTCTAAGAGTTGCTACCTGAAAACAGCCATTCTGCCTGGAAAGTGCTTTCTGGCCACACAGTCCCCCATGAATAAGTAATTCAGGGAATTTCATTATGAAAACACACTAGGTTTCATGATAGGATGAAATAGGGAACTTAAGTGATTAAATTCCTGTGGGTAATGTGTTTTACACGCAGCACTTCAAAGCACAGAACATTACCAGCTGCCTCCTGTGCTCTTGGGAACTGCATAAATAATAACAGTCATAGGGATTAGGGGAAAATCAAGCAGGAAAGGTCACGTGTGTCTGGAATTACAGAGTAATACATCAGCCTGCAGAGCAAGACAGTGCTTTAAGGTTGAAAGAATACATTGTTCTGAGCAAACTGCCCTGGAGTAAATGACAAAAATTCATCATTTGCAAAGAACTGCTGCTGTTTATGATGAATGTTGTAGGCAACAGAGACACAGCACCCTAAGATATTCTAACAGGCAGTGTCTGCATCTGGCTTGAGACTGCTGGAGCAAGGATGCTCCTACCCTGCCTTCTGCTCTGTGGGTCCTGGGTGCAGATGTTTGCTTTAGTATGTCTTCTGTTTATTTAAATTAGGGTTTCTCAGCTCTTTTTTGTATTTCCAAGCCTGATCTAAAGCACTCTGGAGACAGTGGAAGCATTCAGGAAGCATCACATGTGACCCACTTGAGATGGTTCCTTGTCAGCTGGTGTCCTTTGGGTGTCTGATTCTTGGTGGGGCTTGCTCCACAAGCCAGACTTGGGAAAGCAGCCTCATTTAAACCAGTAACTGGGTGACTCCACCACCTCCCTGGGCAGCTCATTCCAGTCCCTGAACACTCTCTCCAGGAAAAACTTTTTCCTAATGTCCAATCTAAACCTCCCCAGCCTCAGCTTGAGGCCATTTCCCTTTGTTCTGTCTGCAATTCCCTGTGAGGAGAGCCCAGCAGCAGCCTCTCCACAATGTCCCTTCACGTAGCTGCAGACAGCAATGAGGTCTTCTCTCAGCCTCCTCTTCCTCACACTAACCATCCCCAGCTCCCTCAGTCACTCTTCATCAGATTTATTCTCCAGGCCCTTCCCCACTTTTGTTGCCCTCCTCTGGACTTGCTCCAGCACCTCCACATCTCTTTTGTATTGTGATGCCCAAAACTGAACACAACACTCGAGGTGTGGCCTCGCCAGAGCAGAGTCCAAGGGGACAATCACCTCTTTTCTCCTGCTGGACACAGCATTTTTAATCCAAGCCAGGATGCCACTGGCCTTCTTGGCCACCTGGGCACACTGCTGGCTCTTATTCATCTGCTTGTCTGTTACAACCCCCAGTTCCCTTTCTGCCAGCAGCTCTCCAGCCACACTGCCCCAAGCCTGTAGCGTTGCTTGTGGTTGTTGTGACCCAGGAGCAGGACCTGGCATTTGGCCTTGTTGAAACTCATCCCAAGTTCAGTGCAGCAAAACTGCTGCTCTGTGGATAAAGTAAAGCAGTGCTTTAATATCTAACCAGCGCTCAGCTTCCAACCTTGCGTTATCACACACAGGCAGAGGCAGATAAAGCAAATCAGAAGCACTCTGGGGCAATCACCAGAGGAGCAGGGACTTCAAGCAGGATTACTCACTCGTTTTATATAGTCCCTCTACATGACAGCTGAGGTGTATCAGAGGAAAAATGGGATGGGCTTCATGATTAGTAGCTGGTTTGTACTTTTCTTACAGCTACCAAATTCTTACTTGCAGAGCTCACAGTCCAGTGCTTTTTATCAGTGATGCCTCTGTGTAGTTAGGTGTTAATACAAGAGACATTCTGGAGAGCTGAGATCTGTGACCACCTCTGAGTAATTTCCTGCATGAATGCCTGGGTGGAATTTATTGCATTCTCATGGCTACTGCTAAGAACTGGACAGGATCTTCACAAGATTTATCTCCCCATATTAAACACTTGTATGCTAGGCAGTGAGCATTGATTTTGTGATAACAGCTCATTTGAGGATGTTCATCATGGTACAAAATATGACACTATGCTTAGCAGAATCATTTTCACCTGTATTTTTCACTGCCTTACTCTAGTTGATCCTTCTTCTAAATGTTATGCATTGCTGTTTCATAGTCCTTGTGTACTAAAGAGCACTCAAGTTTGTTTAATCTGCCCAGCATCAAAGGGTGATTAAAAAAGAATCATAGTTATTGCAGTCCAAGAAGCCTCATCAATTATTAAACCTTTCTATCTCTCTCTGCTTTACAATGGAATCAACAGAGTTCAAGCTATGCTTGGGTTTGACTTTATTAATCTGGAGTCTGTGATTCTTGTGAAAACAGTTAACAGCTAAGGCAATTTTTTTGTGGAGTGGAAGGAGTAGCTACCTAACTTCTCTGGGAGTAGCTTTAAATATAGGTTTTCAGACAGTATTAAAACATTCAAAACACTTAGGAATCATAGAATCGTAGAATCAGTCAGGTTGGAAGAGACCTCCAAGCTCATTCAGTCCAACCTAGCAAAGGCAAAGCAGCTGTGGCTCAACACCCCTCACAAGCATACTTCTCTGCTCTACTAGCCCCCTAGAATCATAGACTCAGGGCTGGAAGGTACCACAAGGATTATCTAGTTCCAAACCCCCTGCCATAGGCAGGGACACCTCACACTAGATCAGGCTGTCCAGAGCCTCAGCCAGCCTGGCCTTAAACATCTCCAGGGATGAGGCTTCCACCACCTCCCTGGGCAACCCCTTCCAGGCTCTCACCACCCTGATGCTGAAGAACTTCTTCCTAGCATCTAGGCTGAACCTCCCCATTTCTAGTTTTGTCTATTCCCCCAAGTCCTGTTACTACCTGACAGCCTAAAAAGTCCCTCCTCAGCCTTCTTGCAGCCCCCTTAAGATACCGAAAGGCCACAATAAGACCACATCAGATCCTCCTCTCCAGACTGAACAGCCCCAACTCCCTCAATCTCTCCTCACAGCAGAGCAGCTCCAGCCCTCTTCTCATCTTCATGGCCCTACTCTGGACACCTTCCAGCACATCCATATCGCTCATGTCCCAGGGGCTCCAGAACTGGACACAGTACACCAGGTGGAGTCTCACCAGTGCAGAGCAGAAGGGGAGGATCACTTCCCTTGACCTGCTGACCTCTTCTGAAGCTGTTGCTGCTCCAAGGGGTTCTTCTCCTCCAAGCCATTCTGCAGCTCTCTGCATATCTTTGGCTTGAGGTGCTTCATTTCCTCCAGCCTACTGCTCTTGACTTTATGCCTCCTGATCAACAGCTTTCCATTAACTGGATGGCAAGCACTCATATTTGCAACATCAAAGGCATTTCCCAGGGCAGACTTTGGATCTTATGATGAGGTAGTGGCTGATACTAAAACCTCTTTATCAAGCAAAATTCTCAGCACCCTTTGTTTATTGTGCAGATATTCCTCTCGAAGATGCATTTTTGTGGTGAGAGATTTAAAGACTGCTCCCTGTCATCGATGGATACCATCGAAGGGGAGCTGCTCTGAAAAACCCTCCAGGCAGCAGGGGCTTGTTTTTAGTGTGGTTAACAGCAGGGAAAACCCAGTGTTTGGAGTGATGTGTGATTTCAGCTACTGAGGTCAGTCTCTGCTGTCCTCTTCTGCAGTGTATTTTTGCTTGATTGAGATGTCATACTCCAGCAGGGTCAGAGCTAGCAAAACATGTCTTTATTCCCCCCTCTCCTAAATTCAGCTTTAATTCTGAAAATTTGGTCTATAAGCTTCAGAACAGTTAAAGAAAAGAGTCTCCAAGATCAAAGAGGCAGTAGCAGATGAAAGGGGAACTTGAGGATGCCTTTAGGGATTAATGAGGAGTCTTGAGGAAAAAGGCACCAAAGATCCAGTCAGACACTACCAAACTCTGCAGAAATATCTTCTCTGTCAAAAAAAAAAGGCAGAATTACATAAAGAAGGTTGATTGCTGTTATTTAGGCAAAATCTGGAATGCTGATGATGGGGTGATGGAGAGAGAGAGGGGGAAGAAAAATGGGGGTTGCCATCACCCCAGAGATGAAAACAGCAATGGCAGTGCTCAGGGAGGGAAGTGAGAGGATTCATTATTTATAGCTCTCTTGAGACAAGATGCAAAATAGTTCATGTTCTTCATGCACCCCTGTGATTTGCAGCAAAGGGAATGAGCTTCCTCTTCTGAGATGTTCACTTAATGTCTGTGTAAGCAGCCCAGCGGAGCTGCATGCTCATGTGTCTCACTTCAGCAGGAGAAATAACCACGCTGCAAATAGGTAAGAGTGAGCAAATGCTGACCTGGCACTGAATCTTCCCAACCCTCTGCCTGGGTAATGAGCATGTGAAAATGCTAACATGGAGCTTATTGCTTCATTACTTATCACCTGTATTCCTCCTGCTGAATTTAATTAGCTTTCATAGGCTAAGAGGAGTGAATATCTGCTGGCAGATTCTGGGTCATTGCTGTAGCTTTCTGTGACATATAATTAGAGTAACTATCCACAGGAGTCAATGGCAATAACCTGTCCTGCATCACTGGACATGTGGACTATAACCTCTGCAAAGGGAGTTGGACTTGATGACCTTTATGGGTCCCTTCCAACTTGAGATATTCTGTGACTCCAGCAACTTTGCCATGTGGCAACTGTGAGCATCCTTTGGCTTGCTGAACACACAGTCAATAAATGCTGAGTTAAAAGCCCAAACTAGCAGGGCTTGTAACTCAGGACAAGGGGTGATGGTTTCAAAGTGAAAAATGAAAGATTTAGACTGAGTAGAAGGAAGAAGTTTCTTATGAAGCTGGTGGAACCCTGGCACAGGTTGCCCACAGCAGTGGTAGATGTCCCATTCCTGAAAACATTCCAGGTAAGGTTGGATGGGGCTTTGAGCAACTTGCTTTCATTGAAGGTGTCCCTGCTGACTGCAGGGTGTTGGACTAGATGACCTTTAAAGGTCCCTTCCAACCCATCTCAATCCATTATTTTATGATTGTAAATTCCCACTGAAACAAGCTCAGCCTGCAGCAACTCAAACTTGGGTGTGTGGAAAGGTTCAACCTGGGTCAGACTGTTTTGCTAAGAGGGATGAGCAAATGATGGGAGGAAGCTATGGTGACACTGTGTTGTCTGGTTTGATAAAAAGGAGACAGGTGGAGGACTGTTGCATTAGAAAGGTCAGAAAAATCCTAAAGCAAGGTCTGGCAGACAGCATGAAGATGTTGGTAGTTGGCAGACCTGCACAACCTGAAGATGAGGTCAGTTACTCCTTGCCTAGCTACAGACATGGTGAAGACTGGGAGGAGCTGCCCTGTCTCAATCCCTGCAGCCTAGGTCAGCTTGCTCCTTGGCTCTCCTTTACTTCAGGGCAAGTCAGGAAAGACTTTGATTTAGCATCAGTGGGGCCGATACAGCCCTTGAAAGAGCTAAGGAAAGCTAAGGATTGTGGTAGTGTTAATTTCCCATATTTCTGCAGTTCACCAGGATTTTCCCACACCTATCCACGGTCCCAAGATGCTGGAAAACCTTTGTGTCACTCTGCTGCCTGACTCTCACCATTCAGTATCTCACAGGGTCCAGTTCTACTGCAGCTTGTAAAGCTCACACATGAGCAGGCATGGGAAGGTCCCTTCAAGCCTCAGGCTTTTGACAACCGGGCAAAGTTGACTACCACAAATGTCATCACAAGCAGCTGCTTATCAAAGCACTGCACACTGGAAGGGCAACATACTACAGTGTCTGCTTTCACTGGGTGTTCTGGGAGCACAAAACAGCCTAGCAAAAAGCAAACAGGTTTAGAAATTACTTAAAGGAAACAACAAAAGTGAAATAATAATAATATATATATACATTCTTGGGCTATTAAATTACAGTAAGAACATTAGTCCTGCACAGATCGTTATTTTATCATTAGCTTAATGTAATCACTTAATGAAGGCTTCCAAGAAACATTCATGCAGCTATTATGCATGGCTTGGATAAGAGATGCAATTAAAAGGCTGCCAAAGTCATCATCTTTGCAGCAAAGCTTCCCAAGTGCCTATCAGTGCTCCAACAGCACTGGTTGTGGGTTGGTGGTGAGAAGTGTTTTTAATTTTACCCTGAGAGATTCTTGTTTTCCCCATAGCATGGAACAGGAAATTTTCCATCACACTGTCATGAAGAGGGGGAATTCATGTGGCTGAGTCAGGAATTATGAAAATGGAACTATTATTTTTCTGAAAACCCTGCTCCCAAACTAGTTTAGAATGATAGAATCAAGCAGGTTGGAAGAAACCTCCAAGATCATCCAGTCCAACCTAGCACCCAGCCCTAGCCAATCAACTAGACCATGGCACTAAGTGCCTCATCCAGGCTTTGCTTGAACATCTCCAGGGACAGCAACTCCACCACCTCCCTGGGCAGCCCATTCCAATGCCAATCACTCTCTCTGGGAAGAACTCTCTCCTAACATCCAGCCTAGATGTCCCCCAGCACAATTTGAGATTGTGTCCCCTCATTTTGTTCTGTTGCTGCTTGCCTGGAAGAAGAGCCCAACCCCACCTGGCTACAGCCTCCCTGCAGGTAGTTGCAGACAGCAATGAGCTCTGCCCTGAGCCTCCTCTTCTCCAGGCTGCACACCCCACAGCTCCCTCAGCCTCTCCTCACAGGGCTGTGCTCTAGTCCCTTCCCCAGTCTTGATGCCCTTCTCTGGACACCTTCAAGCACCTCAACATCTTTCTTAAATTGAGGGACCTACAACTGGATGCAGGACTCAAGGAGTGGCCTAACCAGTGATAAGTACAGAGCAGAAGGACTTTCCTGGTCCTGCTGGCCACACTGTTCCTCACATAGGCTAGAATGCCATTGGCCTTCTTGGCCACCTGAGCACACTTTGGCTCATGTTCAGCTACCAATCAGTTTGCCAGGTCCCTCTCTGCCTGGCTGCTCTCCAGCCACTCTGTCCCCAGCCTGTAGCACTGCATGGGGTTGCTGTGGCCAAACCTGGCACTTGGACTTGTTCAAAGTCATGGCACTGGCCCGTGCCCATCTGTGCAGCCTGCCCAGGTCCTTCTGCAGAGCTCTCCTGTCCTCTAACAGATGGACACATACTCCCAACTTGCTGTTGTCTGCAGACTTACTCCGAAGGGATTTGCCTTCTAGGAAGAAGAAAAAAAGTGTTGGTAAAGCTCTCCTGAGTTTTGTCAGCTTCTGTTTCTTGAAGGTGTCCTGTAGCACCCAGCAACCCCCTCACACACACACGCCTGCCTCAGCCCCTAAAATGCCCTCTGCCTGGCAAGGTTGAGGCATTTGCAGCCACTTTCTGAGGTGAACAGGTGATGGGTGACTTCTAGGGAAATCTATTGTAATTAATATTGGGGTGAAGCCTCAGGCAGCACCTTCCCAGGGAATGATGTAATAGGATCCAGCAAGGTGCCTGCCCTGGTGTGCAGCATCACTCAAGTTCCTGGGGCTGCGGTTAAGAAAGATTTGGTTTCACTGTTTTGCACATGCTGCAGTTTTGAACTTAGCATCCCCCAC
The DNA here is from genome assembly GCF_015220805.1 of Pogoniulus pusillus. NCBI lineage: Eukaryota > Metazoa > Chordata > Aves > Piciformes > Lybiidae > Pogoniulus > Pogoniulus pusillus. The sequence continues at coordinate 3,710,582 of NC_087269.1, read as the reverse complement.
GTGTGAGCAATTTGTGTCTGCCTGGCCTGCCTGCCATTTGTCTTGTCTGCTTCCACAGTAATCAGCTAATTTACACTCCACATATGACTCAGCACAACTGCATTCATCTCAGCAGAGGAGCTCATTTTGCACTGCAGAAGCATCACTTCATCTAATTCTCTCTGCCTGGAGAGATATTATCATAACACAAGCTCACAGGGTGTTAGGGGTTGGAAGTGACCTCCAGAGATCATCCCTGCCAGAGCAGAGCCATAGAATCCAGCTCAGGTCACAAAGGAACACATCCAGACAGGGCTGGAAAGTCTCCAGAGAAGGAGACTCCAGAACCTCTCTGGGGATCTGTTCCAGTGTTCTGTGACCCTTCCAGTCAAGAAGTCCTCCTTCATGTTGAGGTGGAATTTCCTGTGCTGCAGTTTATACCCATTACCCCTTGTCCTACTAGAAGAGTTCATTCCTTCTCTCTTGATACACATCATTATCATTGTTACAACAGTCGTATTAGTAAAGAAATTGCAGGGTGCTGTTGCAGCAAGCTGCAGGATGAATGGCCTCAAGCTGAGGTGGGGGAGGTTTAGATTGGACATTAGGAAAAAGATTTTCACAGAGAGAATGTTCAAGGACTGCAATGAGCTGCCCAGGGAGGTGGTGGGGTCACCCACCTTGGATGTGTTTAAGGGTGGTTTGGATGTGGCGCTTGGGGATATGGTTTAAGGTGAACCTTGTAGAGTAGGGTTCTAAGTTGGACTTCGAGGGGCTTAGGCAACCTGGATGATTCTCTGCTTCTGTTTCCTCTGCCTGGTTATTTTGGTAAGAAGACATTAATTTCTTACTACTACTTATTTTCTTGCAGCCTTTAGGTTCTGCCCAGTGACAGGACAAGGGGCAATGGGTGGAAGTTGAGGCATAGGAGGTTTCATGTGAACTTGAGGAAGACTTTTTTTTTTTATCCTGTGAGGGTGACAGAGCACTGGAACAGGCTGCCCAGGAGGGTTGTGGAGTCTCCCTTTCTGGAGATATTCAAGAACCATGTGCATATGGCCAGTAGGAACAGTGTGGCCAGCAGGACAAGGGAGGTTACTGTTCCTGTACTCAGCACTGGTGAGGCCACACCTTGAGTGCTGTGTCCAGTTCTGGGCCCTTCGATGCAAGAGAGATGTTGAGGTGATGGAAGGTGTCCAGAGAAGGGCAACAAGGCTGGTGAAAGGCCTGGAACACAAACCCTATGAGGAGAGGCTGAGGGAGCTTGGGGGTGTGCAGCCTGCAGAAGAGGAGGCTCAGGGCAGACCTCATTGCTGCCTACAGCTACCCAAAGGGACGTTGTAGCCAGGTGGGGTTGGTCTCTTCTTCCAGGCAAGCAGCAACAGAACACAGTCTCAAGTTGTGGCAGGTCTAGGCAGGATGTTAGGAGAGAGTTCTTCCCAGAGAGAGTGATTGGCATTGGAATGGGCTGCCCAGGGAGGTAGTGGAGTTGCTGTCCCTGGAGGTGTTGAAGCAAAGCCTGGCTGAGGCACTTAGTGCCATGGTCTGGCTGATTGGCTAGGTCTGGGTGCTAGGTTGGACTGGATGAGCTTGGAGGTTTCTTCCAACCTGGTTGATTCTATGATCCTATGTGTTCCAGTGTGATCTGCTCCAGGTGAGCCTACTCTGGCAGGGGAGTTGGACTGGATGAGCTTTGCAGGTCCCTTCCAGCCCCTGACATTCAATGATTCTATACTACATCAGAAATTAAGAAGTGACATTGTGTTTCCTATCATTCCTGCATCTCAGTGTGTGGAATCATGACAAGCCAAAGAGCAGAAAGTCACATTTCATGCTACTTGTAGGAAGCTTGGAACAAGACTATCCTCGAGGTCCTTCCAACCCTGGCAATTCTGCAGTCCTGTGACTTTTAGAAAAGACCTCCTCTCTAAAACCCCAAGAACCACGAAGCAGACAAAAAACTGAGGGCAAATTAACTTATAAATCCTTCTTTTATTCTCAGCCACAAACTTGAGGGGATACTTTTTTAATCTACTCCATGCAGCTAGGTAATTAGATGTCATTGCCTATGAGGGCTCCAGGTGGTACCATCAAAATTCCAGAAGCCTTTGCAAGCTTCCAGACAGCTTTGAAAAATGTGTCCCTGCAGTGATCAAATGGATCAAAATATGCAAAACCAGAAAAGCTACAAGGGGGCTCAGTTGTTTAATCAAAGAGATGGATAGGAGTTGTAAATGGATGAGCAAATGGCTACAGGCAGGGAAGGCTACAGTAAATAGAATCCTATAATGGTTTGGGTTGGAAGGGACCTGAAAGCTTAGCCAGTTCTAACCACCAACATAGGCAGGGACACCTCCCACTAGAACAGGTCACTCAAGGCCTCATCCAATCTGGCCTTGAACACCTCCAGGGAGGTTGTGGAGCACAGAACCACAGAATGTGATCAAAGATGACATTCATCACATTCTGTGATTCTGTGCTCCACAACCTCCCTGGGAAACCTGTGCCAGTGTTTCACCACCCTCACTGCAAACAACTGCTTCCTAACATCCACTTTCAATCTCCCCTCTGACACTTCAAGCCCATTCCTCCTTGTTCTGTCATTACCAGACCTTGTCAATAGTCCCTCCCCAGTCCTCCTCTAGCCCCCTTCAGATACTGGAAGGCCACTCCAAGGTCTCCTTAAAGCCTTCTCTATTCCAGGCTGCAGAACCCCAACTCTCTCAGCCTGTCATAGCAGAGCTGCTGCAGTCCTCTCAGCATCTTGGTGGTCTCCTCTGGACTGGCTCCAACAGTTCCATGTCCTCCTTGTGGTGGGAGCTTCAGAACTGCACACAGGAGTGCAGGTGGGGTCTGAGGAGAGCAGAGCCAAGGGGCAGAATCCCCTCCCTTGCCCTGCTGCCCACACTGCTCTTGCTGCAGCCCAGCACAGGGTTGTGTCTGGGCTGCACTCACACTGCAGGCTCACGCTGAGCTTTGCATCACCCTAGACCCGCAGGTCCTCTCCTCCGGGCTGCTCTGAGCCATTTGCCACCCAGCCTGGAGTTGGGATTTCACACACCCAGATGCAGGATCTTACACTTGGCCTTGTTGAATGTCATGAGGCTGGTCTGGGCACACCTCTCGAGCCTATCCAGGTCCTTTGGATGGATCCCTGCCCTCTAGCAAGTCTAGCATGTAAAAGAGAAGGGAAAACAAACAGGCAGTTGAAGCTCTTGTGGGCTTTTTTTTTTCACATGCTGGAGAAGTGGAGCTGTGTTGTCCACAGACAAGGATGTGACTGCTCCTACCATGTAGATTTGGCCAATCACTCTCCCTTCAGTCACAGAGATGCTGCCTGGGAGCAGTGTTTGATTAATTTGCTCCTGAGTTGCTGAAATACAGCCTACATGTTATTATTTATGATATTAAGTGACCTCAGCCTTAGTATTCTGCTCCCAAAGTACAGCAGCAGCAAATAAATTGCTGCCTTTTCACACAAAGCTTCCAAACCTCCCCCAACAGCAACTGGCCTGAAACTTGAGGCATTTGCATTTTTAATTTCCTCTTGTCAGGCCTGGTTTTAATTAACAAAAACTATGATGGCAGTGACTTGCACAGAGAGGTGCTGGGACTAATTCCTGAGCTGGCACAAGCAAAGATTTAAAAGGTAGATTTAATTTGGGGGAAGGACAATATTTAATAAAAAATAAAAGCAACCTCAAAGCCTTCCTAGAGACAGCAGTTTGCAGCAGTGTGCTGAGCTGCCTCTTACAGGAAAGTGGATTCTGTTTGCAGGAAGCACACTGCCATATTTCATATCCTATCAGCTCTGAGGAGAAGGACCTGGGGGTCAGGGGTGATGAAAAGCTCAACGTGAGCCTGCAGTGTGAGTGCAGCCCAGACAGCAACCTTGTGCTGGGTGCAGCAAGAGCAGTGTGGGCAGCAGGGCAAGGGAGGGGATTCTGCCCCTTTACTCTGCACTCCTCAGACCCCACCTGCAGTCCTGGGTGCAGTTCTGGAGCCCCCAACACAAGAAGGACATGAAACTGTTTGAGCCAGTCCAGAGGAGGCCATCAAGATGTTGAGAGGGCTGCAGCAGCTCTGTTCTGAGCACACACTGAGAGAGTTGGGGTTCTGCAGCCTGGAGAAGAGAAGGCTTTGAGGAAACCTTGGAGTGGCCTTCCAGTAAGTGAAGGGGGTTACAGGAGGGCTGGTGAGGGACTACTGACAAGGTCTTGTAATGACAGGACAAAGGATAGTGGGCTTGAAGTGTCAGAGGGGAGATTGAAAGTGGATGTTAGGAGGAAGTTCTTTGCAGCGAGGATGGCGAGACACTGGCACAGGTTGCCCAGGGAGGTTGTGGAGCACAGAATCACAGAATGTGATTTCTGATCAGATTCTGTGCTCCACAACCTCCCTGGAGGTGTTCAAGGCCATATTGGATGAGTCCTTGAGCAACCTGTTCTAGTGGGAGGTGTCCCTGCCTATGGCAGGGGATTGGAACTGGACAAGCTTTGAGATCTCTTCCAACCCAAAGCATTCTATGATTGTGTTGTATTTTCAGGGGGAAATGAATCAAAATGTATTGATGGTAGAGATTCTATTCCTGGAACTTCAGAGTTCAGCTGAAGTTCAGATCAAAATAAAAGCAATCTCTGACTTTTGGAGTATGAAATATTTGGTGCCTAGCACAGTTTTACACAAAATCAAATGGTTTTGAGCAAATACACAATCACTTGCCTCCCTTCTCAAATGCTTTCAGCTAAAAGGATCAAAAACAGAATCATAGATTCACAGAACCTAAACCATTCTCAATTTGAGAGGGATGTTGAGATACTGGAATGTGTCCAGAGAAGGGTGACAAAGCTGGTGAGAGGCTTGGAACACAAACCCTACGAGGAGAGGCTGAGGGAGCTGGCAGTGTGCAGCCTGCAGAAGAGAAGGCTCAGGGGTGACCTTGTTGCTGTCTACAACTACCTGAAGAGAGGCTGTAGCCAGGTGAGGGTTGTTCTTGGACAGGGCTGGGTGATAGGTTGGACTGGATGATCTTGGAGATCTCTTCCCACCTGGTTGATTCTCTGATTCTATGCATCTTATTCTTTTCACTGCATCTTATTTCTTCACTGCTGCTGAGAGGGGAGGGGAGAAAAAGGATCAAATTCATCATTGCAGTAAATCCACTGATATGAGTTCACATCTGAAGGCAAAATTATCACAAGCAGTGCAAGGGGTTTTGTGTGAGAGGCAAAATTCTCATTCTTTATTAATGAGGATTTGCTGTTGACAGATGTGCTTTGTGTGCCAGCAGCTGCAATTGGTTTTAGTGTTACAAGAACTTCTATAGGAGATGCCTGAGTTACTTACAGCTAAGCAGTGATGTTCAAAGAAGAGCTGATATGCAATCCATGGCACAGCAGTGAATAAGAAGCTTTTGCTATGCAGCCTCCTGCCGTTTGTGAATCCTTTCACTGGAAGGATCACAGATAGGGCATCACACTGGGACATGGCAGGCTCACATTTTTCCTAGCTGTGCCACCAGTTTGTTGGATCATAGAATCACAGAATGTCAGGGGCTGGAAGGGGCCTCCAAATCTCATCCAGTCTAACCCCTCTGCCAGAGCAGGATCTCCTATACCAGATCACACAGGAACACGTCCAGGTGGGTTCAGAATATCTCCAGAGAGAGACTCAACAATCCCCTTGGGCAGCCTGTTCCAGGGTTCTGGCACCCTCACAGAGAAAAAAAGTGACCTTCTTGTGGCCTTTCAGTATGTTAAGTGGGCTACAAGAAAGCTGGGGAGGGACTTTTTAGGCTGTGAGGTAGTGATAAGTCTGGGAGGAATGGAACAAAGCTAGAAATGGGTAGATTCAGACTGGAGGTTAGCAAGAAGTCCTTCAGCATGAGGGTGGTGAGAGCCTGGAATGGGTTGCCCAGGAGTGTTGTGGAAGCCTCATTCCTGGAGGTGTTTAAGGCCAGGCTGGCTGAGGCTCTGGACAGTCTGATGGTAGCGTGAGGTGTCCCTGCTTATGGCAGGGGGGTTGGAACAGAATGACCCAGGGACTGATGGGACACCTCATTGCTGTCTACAGCTACTTGAAGGGGCATTGTGGAGAGGCTGCTGCCAGGTTCTTCTCACAGGGAATTGGAGACAGAAATAGGGGGAATGGCCTCAAGCTGAGGCTGGGGAGGTTTGGATTGGACATTAAGAAAAAGTTTTTCCTGGAGAGAGTGGTCAGGGACTGGAATGAGCTGCCCAGGGAGGTGGTGGAGTCACCCACCCTGGATGTGTTTAAGGGTTGTATGGATGCAGAGCTCTAGGATATGGTTTAAGGTGAATCTTGTGGAGTAGGGATCTAGATTGGACATGGTGATCCTGAGGGGCTTTGCCAACCTGGATGCTTCTGTAATTCAGTGCTCCTGTCTCGGGCAGAGGCTCACTGAGCTGAACACAACAGATGCCGCAAAAGTGTAAACCAATCTGATTTGCAAACCAATGAAAGATACAAGAACTTATTTTGCCCAGCAGCCCTGCTGAGGATTGGGGAGCTCTACATAAAAATTGGAAAGAAAAAAATACCCAGGTTGCTGACTGTGAGGAATAATGCAGCTGTGCTCCTCATTGAGCTGGGTAATGAAATGAGGGACGTGCTTAATTATGCTGCCCCAGTGGTAATGTGGGAAATAATCAAGTTGCTGTTTGCTTCTCCTCTTATTCCTCCTTGCCATCATCCTTCTGCAATTTCTAATCTTGCTAAAAGAATTGTTAAATTACTGTCCAATGTTCAATGCAGAAGTAAGGCTACGAAGTATGGTAGGACAGTGTTGATGGTCACAGTGCCAGCCTAATCACAGCCTCGGCTTTGGCAAAGCCTCTTCCCTGTAAGTCACAAAAGTAGTCCTTTTAAGTCTTAGAAACAGGGAAAACAAAGCAAAAAAGGAAGAAATGTGATAAGATTTGGGGTGTGGGCGTGTGTGACTAAGGTTTTTCATGTTTGGGTTTTCTTTCTTCTTTGTAAATGAGCATTTATCTCTTAGTAAAGCATAGCACAGCTGTCTTTGTTCTGGTTTAAGTTTCCCAGAGGCACAAAATATAGGTAACAGAACCAATGCAATTATAGGATGCCTTCCCCTCTTTTGGAAAGAAAAGGAATTAGATGTAGAGAGGAAAAGGTAAACCACACTCAAATAAAGAGTCTCACTTTGATTTGGAAGTTAAAAGAGAAATAAAAAAAACCCAACTTGAACAATAAATAAAGATATGTAAGGTAGGGGAGTTACAAAAAGGTATAGGGAAGGGGAAAAACAATCAAGATACAAATATATATATATATATATAACACCAGACTAATGGCAATGGATGGAGACAGTGATAAGAAGGGTTTTGTCCACCACATGGAAGGATGGCCATGTGACAAAAAATGGGAGCAGCAGCAACAAGGTGATGGTAACAAGCAGGCAGGTGAAAGACAGAGAGAGAAACACAAAGATGCTCTGATTTTATAGGGGGCTGGACAGGAAGTGTGAGTGGGCTAAGCATTATACCTGGAGCCAGGTTCAAGATCCACCCCCCAGGAGGAGTCAGGAAGACCTGGGGTCAGGTTTGAGACCACCCCTCAGGAAGGTTAACCCTTTACAATTGCTCACACTGTACTCAGCACTGGTCAGGTCACATCTTGAGTCCTGTGTCCAGTTCTGGGCTCATCCATTCAAGAGAGATGTTGAGATACGGAAACATGTCCAGAAAAGGGTGATGAAGATAGTGAGAGGCCTGGAACACAGCCCTCAGGGAAGGCAACTCTTGTGCTACAGAGGACATAAAGAAGGAATCATCTTTGCACACCTCAGCTCTCTGAAGCAAAAATCTCAGCCCCCACTGGTGGCTAAGTAAGGTTGACTGCTAGGGATAGGAGGATTGTGGCTGCCACTAGGCTGAAAATCACAGAACCACAAAAACATCCAGGTTGGCAAAGTGCCTCAGGACCACCAAGTCCAACCTATGACCCTACTCTACAAGATTCAGCTCAAACCATATCCTCAGGCACCACACCCAAACAACCCTTAAGCACATCCAGGTTTTCAAAGCCCCTCAAGATCATAAAGTCCAACCTATAATCCTACTCTACAACATTCATCATAGAATCAAGCAGGTTGGAAGAGACCTCCAAGATCATCCAGTCCAACCTAGCACCCAGACCTAGCCAATTAACTAGACCATGGCACTAATTGCCTCATCCAGTCTTGTCTTGAACATCTCCAGGAATGGTGACTCCACCACCTCCCTGGGCAGCCCATTCCAATGCCAATCACTCTCTCAATGAAGAATTTCCTCCTAACATCCAGCCTAGACCTCCCCTGCCACAACTTGAGACTGTGTCCCCTTGTTCTGTCCCTGGGTGTCTGGCAGAAGAGCCCAACCCCACCTGGCTACAGTCTCAGGTACTTGTAGCCAGCACTGAGGTCTGCCCTGAGCCTCCTCTTCTGCAGGCTAAACACCCCCAGCTCCCTCAGCCTCTCCTCACAGGGCTGTGCTCCAGGCCCCCCCACCAGTTTCATTGCCCTTCTCTGGACATGTTCCAGCATCTCAACATCTTCTTTGAATTGAGGAGCCCAGAACTGGACACAGCACTCAAGGTGTGGCCTGACCAGTGTTGAGTACAATGGAAGAATAACCTCCCTTGTGCTGCTGGCCACAAATATCCCTGCAAAGATTGTCACAATATTCTATTTGATATCACACACAAAAAAGATTTACTATTAGAAAGACTAAAAAAAAACACTTAGAGTTATGAGACACAAAAAATTTCAATGTAAAGTTGCTTTTAACTTGTCTAAAGGCAAGCCAGAAGTTCTGAGCAGTATTTTATCACCATTTCAGATAGAGATTCTACCCTACAAACAAAAATCAGAAAGAAATAGGAACTTGTGGGTTTGTTTGAGAAATTCTTTAACAGGTTAAATGAACTCAAGAGTGCTTTGTAAATATCACTGCCCTGGCTTCAACTCTCTTTTGGTTTTAATATTGTATAACTCATGCTGAATATTTAATTCTATTTTTAAATGTTTCCTGCTCTGGAGCTTGTCCATCCAGGATGTGGTTGAGATTGATCATTCTCCCTTCAAACTGGAGATGCTTTATTTAACATTCTGTAGAGAATAGGGAGCTAGAGGACTGCTTTATCAAGGAAATCTCATTTACAGTAACTCACTGTATGAGCAACATCTGTGTTCCCCAATATATGCAAAAGGCAACACAGAGAGAAAGAAGAGGAAAATACTAGGATGAAGATGGAACAGAATTTGTAAGCAAGGGAAAAGTGCTTTGGGCTCCCAGTTTCAGATCTGTGGATCTCACCAGTGACAAAGTGGCTATGCAGTTTGTGTCAAAACTGAGTGTTAGATCTCTTCTCACAGCAGAAATTCCAAATTTTCTGAAAGAAACAGCTGCAGGGGAGTAGGAAAGAAAATGAAGGAAACCTTTCAAAGGCAGCTGAATTACGGAGCCTTAGAGGTTGGAAGGGATGTCCAGAGATCATCCAGTCCAATGCTCCCTTGCCAAGCAGGATCCCTTAGGGTAGTTCACACAGGAGTGCATCCAGGGCGCTTAGAAAGTCTCCAGAGAAGAAGACTCCACAACCTCTCTGGGCAGCCTGTTCCAGTGCTCTATCACCCTCACACCAATGAAGTTTCACCCTATGGTGAGCTGAAACCTCCTCTGTTCCAGTTTGTAGCTGTTGCTCCTTGTCTTATCGCTGCTGAGCACTGAAAAGAGCTTGGTCCCAGCCACTTGACACCCACCCCTCAGATATTTGCACACATTGATCAGATCTCTCAGCCTTCTCTTTTCCAGACTAAGCAGCCCCAGGGCTCTCAGGCTCTCTCCATAGGAAAGATGCTCAAGCCCCCCACCCATCCTCGTGGCTCTCCACTGGACTCTTTCTAGCAGGTCTCTGTCTCTCTTGAACTGGGGAGTGCAAAATTGGACACAGTATTCCAGGTGTGGTATCACTAGGGCAGAGTAGAGGGGGAGAACAACCTCTTTAGCCCTGCTGGCCACATCTTTCCTGTTGCCCTCCCAGGATGCCATTGGCTCTCTTGGCCACAAGGGCACATTATTGGCACATGCAGAATTTTCTGCCTTACAACCAGCACTCCAAGGTCTTTCTGCACAGAGCTGCTTTCCAGCAGGGCAGCTTCAACCTGTACTGCTGCTTGTCACCATTCCTTCCCAGAGCAAGCAGATTGTGCCGGGGAGGTTTAGATTGGCTATTAGGAAACATTCCTTTACAGAAAGGGTGCTTAGGCACTGACACAGGCTGCCCAGGGAAGTGGTAGAGTCACCATCCCTGGAGATGTTCAAAACCATGTGGCCATAGCCTGCTGGGACATGGTTTAGTGTCCATGGTGGTGTTGGGTTGATGGATTATGAGGGGCTATGACTGGATGATCTTGGAGGTTTAATGGCCATGGTGGTGTTGGGTTGATGGATTATGGTGGATTATGATGGATGATCTTGGAGGTCTAATGGCCATGGTGATGTTGGGCTGATGGATTATGATGGATGATCTTGGTGGTCTAATGGACATAGTGATGTTGGGTTGATGGATTATGATGCATGATCTTGGTGGTCTAATGGACATAGTGATGTTGGGTTGATGGATTATCTTGGAGGTCTAATGGACATCGTGATGTTGGGTTGATGGATAATGAGGGATTATGACTGGATCTTATTGGAGGTTTAACGGCCATGGTGATGTTGGGTTGACGGATTATGATGGATTATCTTGGAGGTCTAATGGCCATGGTGATGTTGGGTTGATGGATTATGACTGAATGTGCAGCCATCCAGAGAGACCTGGTCAGTCTAGAGAGCTGGGCACAGAGGAACCAGATGAAGTTCAACAAGGACAAGTGCAGAGTCCTGCATCTGGGGAGGAACAATAAACTGCACTAGTACAGGCTGGGAGGTGATCTGCTGGAAAGCAGTCCTGTGGAGAGGGACTTGGGGTTCCTGGTGGCTAACAAGCTAACCATGGCACAGCAATGTGCCCTTGTGGCCAAGAAGGCCAATGGGATCCTGGGGTGTATTAGGAAGAGTGTGTCCAGCAGATCAGGAGAGGTTCTCCTCACCCTCTACTCTGCCCTGGTGAGACCTCATCTTGAATACTGTGTGCAGTTTTGGAGAGAGCACTTGAACAGGCTACCCAGGCAGGCTGTGGAGTCTCCCTCTCTGGAGATATTAAAAAACCACCTGGATGTGTTCCTCTGTGATCTGGTATAGGAGATCCCACTCTGGTAGGGGGGTTGGACTGGATGAGCTTTGGAGGTCCTTTCCAGCCTCTGATATTCTGTGACTCTATGAAAATAGCAGCACATACAGCTGGACTTTGAAGGAATTGATTTATTCTTAGCTGGCAAGGCAGGGGTCTAATCCCAGGCAGTATTTATTTTTAATAGGCTCTTGAGAGGATGATTTTCCTATCTCAGGATTAATAGATCCTGTATTTCAGCCAAGCCACTGCCTCCCTTGCAGACCCTGTGAAGAACAGGCCACTCTGTGCGTCAGACTTAGAGGATTTTTACCACAACATTGCTTCTGTTGCTGATCATCAAGCTTGCTGTCTCAGCACAATGTCAGTGTCAGATCAAAAAATTACTGTACTTATGGGAAACATTTACATAAGCTCTTTACAATCTGAAATCTGAACAGCCACACATCAAATTTAAGACTTCTCTGATTTCAGTAACTTAATGCCACACGAGAAAGCAGTTTAAAGCGTGAGAAGCAGCCATGGCCTTATTGAAGAAGCAGCCCCTGTGACCTGCTCTCTCTCCACCAGCCACAGATTTTTCTCTTCCTTGTGACTCTCAGACCTCGTTGCTGACAACTGCCACTTTTTTCTACTTCCCACACATCTGAAGTTTCTGCAGAGCTGCCTTCTACCTGCTCTGACCAGTTTGTCCCACAGGCAGAAGTCAGAATCACAGAACCTTAGACGCTGGAAGGGATCTCTGGAGATCATCCAGTCCAACCCCCTGCCAAGGGGGCCAGGAGAGCCAATGGCATTTTGGGAGGCAGCAGGAAAAAGCATGGCCAGCGGGGCTAGGGAAGTTGTTCTCCCCCTCTACTCTGCCCTAGTGAGACCACATCTGGAATACTGTGCACAAGTTTGGGCTCTCCAGTTCAGGAGAGACAGAGTTGCTGGAGAGAGTCCAGCAGAGAGACATGAGGATGAGTGGGGAACTTGAGCATCTCCCCTGTGGAGAGAGCCTGAGATCCCTGGGGCTGTTTAGTCTGGAGAAGAGAAGGCTGAGAGGAGATCTAATCAATGTGTACAAATCACAGGCTCAAGGGGGGTTGGAAGGGACCCAAGGAGATCATCCAGTCCAACCCCCCTGCCAGAGCAGGACCATACAATCTAGCTCAGGTCACACAGGAACACATCCAGACAGGCCTTGAAAGGCTCCAGAGAAGGAGACTCCACAGCCTCTCTGGGCAGCCTGTGTCAGTGCTCTGGGACCCTTACAGTCAAGAATTTCCCCCTTGTGTTGAGGCAGAACCTCTTTTGCTGCAACTTACACCCATTGCTCCTTGTCCTATCCCAGGGAGCAAATGAGCAGAGCCTGTCCCCCCCATCCTGATCCCCAGACCTCAGACAGTTATAAGCATTTATTAAATTCCCTCTCAGTCTTCTCTTCTCCAGACTAAGCAGCCCCAGGTCCCTCAGCCTCTCCTCATCAGGCAGTGCTCTAGTCCCCTGTTCTCTGCTGGACCCTCTCCAGCAGATCCCTGTCCCTCTTAATATGGAGAGGTAAAACTGAATGCAGTATTCAATATGAGGTCTCACCAGGGCAGAGTAGAGGGGAAGGAGAAACTCCCTTGATCTGCTGGACACACTCTTCCTAATACACCCCAAGATCCCTGTCCCTCTTAAACTGAGGCGCACAAAACTGAAGGCAGTACTCAAGATGAGGTCTCACCAGGGCAGAGTAGAGGAGGAGAAGAACCTATCTTGATCTGCTGGGTCCCATTTGCTCTCTTGGCCACCAGGGCACATTGCTGTCTCATGGACGTTTTCCACCAGCACTCCCAGGTCCCTCTCCACAGGGCTGCTCTCCAGCAGATCATCTCCCAGCCTGTACTGCTGCAGTTTATTCCTTCCTAGGTGCAGGACTCTGCACTTGTTCTTGTTGAACCTCATTTGGTTCCTCTCTGCCCAGCTCTCAGCCTGTCCAAGCCTTGCTGCATGGCTGCACAGCCTTCAGCTGAATCAGGGTGGCACTGCACTGTTCAGCGTTAGATAAGGTGATACTGTGTAGGGATTGGCAAGTTTGGGGTGGGACTAGCTTGAGCTCTCTGTTCTATTCATTAGCCTTCTCTTTTGTTTATTGATTTCTCTGATGCTGTGTGTCAAAGTATTTCTCAAACAGCCCTGAGAGTGAGGGTTGCTGCAGCAGTAATTTACCTGTTCAAGACCATCTCAGTTAATTAGTTCATGGCACCACCACTTGGAAGAGAGGTTGCCTGGGTAACAGAATAATCCTCTCTTCTTTCTTACAAAAGCTTTAAATCTTTCCTGATTTGTTTCATCCCTCATTCAGAGGATTAAGCCACCCCAATATTGATGGGCCAACATCACTACACTGTATGGCTCCAACTCCTAAATCAGAAAGGAAGAGAATGAAAACTGGCACCAGAGAAATTAATTTGTGAATAAGGTAATCACTTGTTCTACTTTTCATCACCTTCTTAGACACTTAGAGAAATGCTTAAGGCTGAGGAAAATATTTTCAAAGGAAAAACCAGCACAAAACCTGAGAAGTATTTCCTTGGATAACAGTCCAAAAGAAAAAAGGGAGACTGGAGGCAGTGATTTGAGCTCTCTCCAATCATTGGAGGTTGGTTTGCTCCACTACCATTGGGGTGGTTTGCTCCACTACTTTGAAAGGTTACATTTATGTGCCCAGCAAGTTTGGTGGAACTGAATCAGACCAAACATGCTCACTTGGAGGAGAGTTTCTGGATCATTGATCATGAGCCAGCAGTGTGCACTGGTGGCCAGGAGGGGCAATGCTATTCTGGCATGTACTAGAAGGGCTGTGGCTAGTAGGTGGAGAGAAGTTCTCCTGCCCCTCTACTCTGCCCTGCTTAGGCCACATCTGGAGTACTGTGTCTAGTTCTGGGGCCCACAGTTCAAGAGGGACATAGAACTGCTTGAGAGCACAGAGCCACAAAGATGCTGAAGGGAATGGAACATCTCTGTTATGAGAGAGCTGGGGCTGTGCTGCTTGGAGAGGAGGAGACTGAGAGGTAACTTTATCAGTGGTTATCAATATGTAAAGGTGAGTGCTAGGAGGCTGGAACTGGAACCAGGCTCTGTGGGGTGATGCCCAATGCCAGGACAAAGGGCACTGGGTGGAAGCTGAGGCATAGGAAGTTTCATTTAAACATGAGGAGGATTTTTTTCCCCTGTGAGGATGACAGAACCCTGGAACAGGCTGCCCAGAGGGGTTGTGGAGTCTCCCTCTCTGGAGACACTTCACTTGGACACATTCCTGCGTGATCTGCTCTGGGTGATCCTGCTCTGGCAGGGGGGTTGGACTGGATGAGCTTTGGAGGTCCCTTCCACCCCCTGACATTCTGTGATCCTATCATTCTACAATTCTATTTTTGATCCTTTTAGCTGAAAGCATTTGAGAAGGGAGACAAGTGATTGTGTATTTGCTCAAAACCATTTGGTTTTGTGTAAAACTGATAAGAGTTCTAGGCACCAAATATATTTCATACTCTGAAAGTCAGAGAGTGATTTTATTTTGAACTTTAGCTGAACTCTGAAGTCCCAGGAACAGAACCTCTACCATCAATATCTTTTCATTCATCTTCCCTCCTGAAAATACCACACAGAATCATAGAATGGGTTGGGTTGGAAGGGACCTCAAAGTTCATTCAGTTCCAACACGCTGATATAGGCAGGGACACTTCCCACTACAACAGGTTGCTCAAGGACTCATCCAACCTGACCTTGAACACCTCCAGGGGGGGTTATGCATCACAGAATCACAGAATGTGACTGGAGATCACACATTCTGTGATTCTGTGCTCCACAACTTCCCTGGGCAACCTGTGCCAGTGTCTCACCATATTCACTGGAAAGAACTTCCTAACGTCCAGTTTCAGTCTTCTCTCTGCCAGTTTAAACTCCTCATCCTGTCATTACAACACCTTGTCAATAGTGCCTTGCCAACATGAAATCCACAGATCCCTATTAGAACAATAAAGTTAGGCTGTGATTCAGTGAATCTTGATCTTAAGATATATCACTTAAAAACAAACAAAGCAACCAACCCCCAAACCCTGCTTTCTTGATTTAAAATAACAAAGTTACCCAGGCTAACACCCAAAACAAGGCAAGGCACAGAGGGATTCCCTTTCTTCAGGGCAGCCTTAGAAACAGCTGCAGTGTTTCAGTGCACATAAGAAGGTGCTTGCTCACCCTTCTTTGTTGGAGAGGACTGCTTGGCTGAAAAAGGAGCTCATTCTCTGCAGGTGCTGAATGCAGAAGTTCTGCTTGACTCCTTGAGAAAAGGCAGTGTCATGTCAGGTCAATTGCTGGGGAAGCTGTCTGCTTTCTGTGATATGACATAGCTGTGCCAAGCTGCCTTTCCAGCCTGCTATCTCAGGCTGCAGGTGCAGGACCTTGTTTCAGATGAGCTGTCTGCAGTTTGAGGAGCTTGTTTCAGGTGAGTTCAGGAGCTTGTTTCAGATGAGCTGCCTGCAGTTTGAGGAGGTTGCAGCTATAGGGGCAGAGGACATGAGTTTTTCAGAGAACGTGGTCAGGGACTGGAATGAGCTGCCCAGGGAGGTGGTGGAGTCACCAACCCTGGATATGTTTCAGGGTCATTTGGATGTGGTGCTCAGGGCTATGGTTTAAGGTGAATCTTGTAGAGTAGGGTTCGAGGTTGGACTTGGTGATGCTGAGAGGCTTTGCCAACCTGCATGTTTCTGTGGTTCTGTGACTTGGCATGGAACTGGGCTTGTGTAGGTGATGTGAGTTAGGAACCTTCTCCCTTCCGCTACTGCTATTTACCAGACTAGCTCAGATGGATTTAAAGTAAGCTGAAGCTCTATTTACAGCAAGACAAAATGTACAAGCACATATGCAGACAATATATTTACAAGTATTTACAATTATAAACAAATCAGAGATAATATAGAAATCCAAACTCTCTCCTGGACAAAGCAAATTGCCCAGAAGGGGCTCAAAGGTACCCTCTCTTTCTCCCTCTCTATCACCCTTCCAGCCAGCCAAACAAAAGAACCAGCAAAGCTTAAGTTTTTATGTGTTAGCTGAGATTAGAGGAGAGATCATAGAATCAGTCAGGGTTGGAAGGGACCACAAGGATCATCTGGTTCCAATCCCCCTGACATAGGCAGGGACACCTCACACTACATCAAGGCTGGCCAGAGCCTCATCCAGCCTGGCCTTAAACATCTCCAGGGATGAGGCTTCCACTATTTCCCTGGGCAACCTGTTCCAGGCTCTCGCTATCCTCACGGCAAAGAACTTTTTGCTAACATCCAGTCTGGACCTACCCATTTCCAGCTTTGTTCCGTTCCCCCCCAGTCCTATCACTACCTGACAGCCTGAAAAGTCCCTCCCAGGCTTTCCTGTAGGCCCTCTTATGATATTGAAAGATATTAGAGAGGAGTTAAGAGGAAGGAATTACATCCAGCAACACAGAACAGACTGCTCCAAATTGTTTTACATTTTAGCTTTTTATCCCTCTCAGCAAACCAAAGAATGATATGGATTTCATCATTATTTTCTTTTCTCAACTAATGATTCAATTCCCTTCCTTAAAATATTCCAATTAGCCTCAAATCAGCACAGTAGGGTGGCCAGCTGTGAAGTTGTACCAAGCAAAGGACAATTGTGTGAGTTGTGCCTTGTGCATGAACTCTGACATGGAGAATGACATCAGTGCATGTTTTTTTATTGCCAGCCCCCGCTCAACAAAGAGCACTTCGCTAGAAAGAAGCTTAAGAATGCACAGAGCAGAAATGATAACACTGAGGCAACACCAACATCATTTGCAAGTCAAACATCACCTGCCCCATAGCAGATATGAACTGGTTACACATCCTGACTTCAGACTGGAGTTTGTCTAATGGAATGTAAGAATGCAGAGTTTCAGACCGTGGTGGCTCACTAGTGGATCCCAAGAGCTCCTGGAGCTCTAACTTGAGGCCATGGAAATTAAAGATGTCCCAAAAGCTTTCACGGAATAAATCCTGAAGTAATCACTACATAAAAGAGAAACCTAAAAGAGCAAAACCGTGAACATGAGTCTACCTTGGCCCCACTTCTTCTTGTTCACTCAAGAAAATAATACAGTCATGAGCCAAAAGCTATGCAGAAGCACAGTTCTCAATGTTTATTTAATCATTAATTTATTAATTTTTTTTTTATCCACTCCAGAGCCTCATTCAAGAGAGATGTTGAGGTGCTGGAACATGTCCAGAGGACGGCAGCAAGGCTGCTGAGAGGCCTGGAGCACAAACCTTATGAGGAGAGGCTGAGGGAGCTGGGGGTGTGCAGCCTGGAGAAGAGGAGGCTCAGGGCAGACCTCATTGCTGTCTACAACTACCTGATGGGAGGTTGTAGACAGGTGGGAGTTGGTTTCTTCTGCCTGGCAAGCAGCAACAGAACAAGGGGACACAGTCTCAAGTTGTGGCAGGGGGGATCTAGACTGGATTTTAGGAGGAAATTCTTGCTGGAGAGAGTGATTTGCCATTGGAATGAGCTGCCCAGGGAGGTGGTGGAGTCACCATCCCTGGAGGTGTGCAAGCAAAGCCTGGCTGAGGTACTTAGTGCCATGGTCTAGCTGACTGGCTAGGGCTGGGTGATAGATTGGGCTGGATGAGCTTTGGAAGTCTCTTCCACCCTGGTTGATTCTATGATTCTCCACATATACTGTGTGAGGACAACTGGAGCTCAAGCTGTATGAAATGAAGTATCTCTCACTGAGTATCTTCTCTTGGCCATTTGCTACTCCCAGAGTTTTAGTGAGTTTCCCACTGGTCCTGACCATGCAGCTGAACAGATTGCTGCAGTCTGATGTTTACTGTTTGCAGAGCAGGCAAAACTGTGCCTCGGTATTTAGAGATGAATGAGAGGACTAAGTGCCTTAATGCATTTTGCATTCTTGCTTGGCAAAGATTTAAATTCACAATGGCAAAGACTTAAATTCACAATAAGGGCTGAAAGAGGGCAAACTGTTAACCAGCTCAATACCCCATTAGAATCTCTGGCTTTAGTTTGCATCTATCTGCTGGGCACCACTCTCTGGGTCAGTGAGTAGCTACAGAGGGACCCCAGGGCTCAAGTCTAGTTCAGTTTATTAAAATGAATTTAATAAATGTTTACAAATGTCTGAGGGCTGGAGGTCGGGGGGGGGGGTGGGGCAGGTAAGCAGGCTCTGGTCACTTGCTCCCTGGGATAGGACAAGGAGCAATGGATAGAAGCTGCAGCACAGGAGGTACCACCTCAACACAAGGGGAAACTTCTTGAGAGTCCTAGAGCACTGGAACAGGCTGTCCAGAGAGATTGTGGAGTCTCCTTCTGTGGAGCCTTTTAAGGCCTGTCTGGATGTGTTCCTGTGTGACCTGAGCTAGATTGTATGGTCCTGCTCTGGCAGAGGGGTTGCTCTCGATGACCAATTTGGGTCCCTTCCAACCCCTGACGTGCTGTGATCATCCAGGACATGCCTCTTTTCCTTCTAACACCTCGCATTCTTTCTTCTTTTGTGCTCTTCCAATGCTCTTTAGCACTGCTCACAAACCTCTTCCTCTTCTCCTCCCCCTCCCTCTGATGAATCTTCAGTACATATTCTTCTGGCTGATGCAGACTGATTTTCACCTTTTCTGACCCTGAAAACCACTCTCAGATTCCTGATTTTTCACACAATTTGGTTACACAGACCTGATTTTCTGCTTCTCTCTTTTCTTTTTCCTTCATCCTTATCTTTAACAACCTTAAAGCATCTATTTCTTTCAAGCATTTCATTTATCTTTTGGTTTCCCAGGGAGATGGTTGTCGCCCCATCACTGGAGATGCTCAAGGTGAGGCTGAACAGGGCTGTGGGCAACCTGATTTAGTGGAGGATATTCCTGTTGACTGCAGAGGGGTTGGACTGGATGAGCTTTGGAGGTTCCTTCCAATGCAGACCATTCCATGAGTCCATGGTTTTCTGGTACCAAGAAGGTCGACAGGAAGCTGTCAAGAAGAACCTCTGGTTCTATTGTGCAAAACTCCCTGCAATCTTCCAAAGCACCCTTTGTAAAATCCAACAAACCACAAAATATCATAGAATTAACCAGGATGGAAAAGACCTCTGAGATCATGAAATCCAACCTGTCACCTAACCCTTTTAATTAACTCATGGCACTAAGTGCCTCATACAGCCTCCTCTTAAACATCTCCAGGGATAGGGACTCCACCACCTCCCTGGGCAGCCCATTCCATGGGAAGAACTTCTTCCTAACATTCAGCCTGAACCTGTCCTGGCATAGCTTGTGGTTGTGTCCTCTTGTTCTATCCCTGGGTGCCTGGCAGAAGAGACCAACCCCACCTGGCTACAACCTCCCTTCAGGTAGTGTAGACAGCAATGAGCTCTGCCCTGAGCCTCCTCCAGGCTGCACACCCCTCTGCTCTCTTGGACTCTTTTCACAGGGCTGTGCTCCAGCCCTCTCACCAGCCTTGCTGCCCTTCTCTGGACACCTTCAAGCATATCCAAAACCTGGAGCAGTAGCAGGTTATTCAAAGACACAGGGAAAAGGAAGAATTAGCAAAAAGTAACTGAAATTAATGAAGGCAGTGCCTGCTTAGGCTCCTGCAAAATTAGTCTCTGGAGGTGCAGATCATTTAGTCCTCAAATAGTAGTAAAGAAAAAGGAATTGCTTCTCCAAACAGTGCTTTTTCAGCTTTAAGAGCAGAGAGAGAGAGATTTAGGTAGAGGTTTTCAGAAGTAAGTTTCAATATTAACATGATGTGAAAATGGTATTGAACAATGCAGTGCATTTCAAGAGTAGATTTCCATATGAGAGTGTTGGGAAAGATACAAGTGGAAAAAAAAAATCAATCCCAAAATAAAATAGAGGAAAGCACTGTTGGATCTTCTGTGACACTGCAGCACTGCAAAAAACCCCCATGTACCTGGCATTAAGATCTTGCCATCTTTGGCCATCTAGTGGCATCTTGTTTTACTGTGCAAAACAACAATTCCTAGCTGTTTGGAAGAGAAATAAATCTCCAAACGTTGCATGAATGTCAAGTAATGTGCCTGGAACTATGTGGTTCTAGCCATCTTATTAGTGCTGTGGCACAGGAAAATGTTCTGGCTGCTTCCGTGCTCTGCAGCCTGCTGTAAACGTGCAGCAGACTTGCATGTGGATGTGTGTTTGCCAGGGTGGTCTTGCCAAGCACGAGTGGCAGCCTGTGGGCAAGATGGAAGATGGGTGCATTAGAATCATAGAATGGTTTAAGTTGGAAGGGAGCTCAAGGATCAGCCAGTTCCAGGCAGGACACCTCCTGCTAGAACAGGTTGCTCAAGGCCTCATCCAGCCTCGCCTTGAATACCTTCAGGGAGGTTGTGGAGCACAGAATCACCCAATGTGATCTTTGATCACATTGGGTGATTCTGTGCTCCACAACCTCCCTGGGTAACATGTGCCAGTGTCTCACCACCCTCACTGCAAAGAACCTTTTCCTAACATCCAGTTTAAATTTCCCCTCTACCACTTCAAACCCATTCCTTCTCCTCCTGTCATTACAAGACCTTCCACATAGTCCCTCCCCAGCACTCCTCTGGTCTCTTTCACATACTGGAAGGCCACTGCAAGGTCATCTCCAAGCCTTCTCACTGCAATGTGAGTGCAGCCCAGACAGCAAACATGGGCTGGGCTGCAGCAAGAGCAGCAGGGCAAGGGAGGGGATTCTGCTCATTTACTCTGCTCTCCCCAGACCCCAACTGGAGGACTGTGTGCAGTTCTGGAGCCCCCAACACAAGAAGGACATGGAACTGTTTGAGACAGTCCAGAGGAGGCCACCAAGATGCTGAGAGGGCTGCAGCAGCTCTGCTCTGAGGACAGGCTGTAAAGCTGGGTCTCTGCAGCCTGGAGAAGGCTGGGAGGAGACCTTGGAGTGGCCTTCCAGTATCTAAAAAGGGCTCCAGGAGGGCTGGGAAAGGACTATTGACAAGGTCTTGTAATGAGAGGAGGAGGAATGGGTTTAAAGTGGTAGAGGGGAGATTTAAACTGGATGTTAGGGAAGGGTTCTTTGCAGTGAGGGTGGTGAGACACTGGCACAGGTTGCCCAGTTCAAGGCCAGGCTGGAGGAGACCCTGAGTGCCCTGTCCTAGCAGGAGGTGTCCCTGCCTATGGCAGGGGATTGGAACTGGATGAGCTCTGAGATCCCCTCCACCCTACACCACTCTATGACTCTAGTTACTTGGGAGAACAGCGCAACTCCCACTTCGCTGCAGCCTTCTTTCAGCTAGTCGTAGAGAGCGAGAAAGTCTCCTCAGTGCCTCCTTTTCTCCAGGCTACCTAATCTCAGTTCCCTCCACTCGCTCGCTCCAGGATGCGTGACTGAAAGCCAGCGAGGCGGCAGCAGCCTTGTGCCCGGGTCCGGGTGGCTGTTCTGGCGTTGCCTGGAGTGAACCGGGAAGCCAGACTTCGGCGGATAGCGAACAATCCCCGCGCCGAGAGGGGCCGGGCCCGGAGCAGTGCAGGCTCCCCGAGCGGCGGCGCACGTAGCCTGCCCCGGAACTGCCGTTCCTGAGCCGCGGCGGCCCCGGCGGAGCCCGGAGGCACGGACCGGCGGCAGTGCCGAGACAGCGCTTCCTGCGCGGCGGCGCTGCGCAGGGCGAGCGGCTGCGCCCGGCGCTCCCCAGCCTCGCCATGCAGCGCTTCACCGTCAACATCAAGCTGCCGGCGCGGACGCTGACGGGAGCCCTCAGCGCCCCCAACAGAGGGGCGGCCGACTGGTGAGGGGCCGGGCCGCGGGCGGGCGGTCTGCCGGGCTCGGGGAGGTGGCGGAGGAGAGGGGCGGCTCAGGTGTCCCGGGGCGCGACCCGCCGCGTCCCCCAAGCCGCCTTGCTGCTGCCTTTCATAGCATCGTAAAATCACAGAATGGTTTAGGTTGGAGGACAGGGACACCTCCTGCTAGCACGGGTCGCTCAAGGCCTCATCCAGCCTGGCCCTGAACACCTCCAGGAAGGGAGCACCTGGAACCTTCCTGGGCAGCCTGCGCCAGTGTCTCACCAGCCTCACTGCAAAGAGCTTTTTCCTGACCTGCAGTTTAAACCCCTTACCCCTCGTCCCGTCATCATAAGAACTTGTCAGTAGTCCTTCCCCGGCCTTCCTGTAGGTCCCCTTCAGATACTGAAAGGCCACTCCAAGGTCTCCTTGAAGCCTTCTCTTCTCCAGGCTGCACAGCCCCAACTCTTGTAGCCTGTCTTCGTAGCAGAGCTGCTGCAGCCCTCTGATCATCATCGTGGCCCTCCTCTAGACTCACTCTAGCAGTTCCTCAGCTGCCGGTTGGGCTTTGCTCTGCGCTGCCTGCCCCGGGTTTGCCGCGGGGCCCTGCTCTTTGAACAGGGACGTTCTCGTGGCCAGCAGTGCTAATGCTGTTCTGGGTTGGATTGGAAGGGCTGTGGTTTGTAGGTCGAGGGAGGTTCTCCTTCCTCTCTACGCTGCCCTGGTGAAGCCTCCTCTGAAGTACTGTGTCCAGTTCTGGGCCCCACAGTTCAAGAAGGGCATGGAGCTGCTTGAGAGAGTCCAGCACAGAGCCGCAGAAATGATTAAGGAAGTTGAACATCTTTTTTACGAGGAGAGCCTGATCGAGCTGAGGCTTGGAGCTGGGAGAGGAGAGCACTAAGGAGTGGCTTCGTTAATGTTTATACATAGGTACGGGGTGAGTGCCAGGAGGCTGCAGCCAGGCTCTGCTCGGTGATGCCCAGTGACAGGATGAGGAGCAACGGGTGCAAGCTGAGGCATAGGAGGTTCCATGTGATCCCGAGGAAAACTTTTTTCCCTGTGAAGGTGACAGATCACTGGAACAGGCTGCCCAGGGAGGTTGTGGAGTCTCCATCTCTGGAGATACTCAAGAACCACCTGGATGTGTTCCTTTGTGATTTGCTCTATGTGATCCTGCTCTGGCAAAGAGCCTGGACCAGATGATATTTTGAGGTTCTTTCCAGTCCCTGATACTCTGTGATTCTATTTCTTCTGTTTTGGAGGCTTGCTGTACATTGCCAGTACATGTTTTGGGGTTTATGATCGTGTTTCAGAACAAAGATTTCACTCAGCTGTGTTGTAGAGCATTACCCCTAAACTGCAGAAGCTTCAGCAGGGGAAATGATTGAGCTGAACCCAGTCACTTTTTTTCCCCTTCTAAACTGTGGCCTTTAGGTTTGTCATCTTACAAAGCCATGAATGTGGAAGTACTCTATATAAATTTCTTGCTTCAAAACCTTCTTTTTCTCCTTTGACTGTTCCCACTTGTGTGGAATGTACCATTGCTTTATAGTTGTTATTAGCCCCTTCTGAAGTTAGACAGGCCTCAGTAGATTTCCATTAATGTGGCTTTCCAGTATCTGAAGTGGCCTACAGGAAAGCTGGGGAGGAACTTTTTAGGCTGTCAGGTAGTGATAGGACTGGGGGGAATGGAACAAAGCTGGAAATGGATAGATTCAGGCTGGGTGTTAGGAAGTTCTTCATCATGAGAGTGCCGAGAGCCTGGAACAGATTGCCCAGGGTGGTGGTGGAAGCCTCATCCCTGGAGATGTTTAAGGCCAGGCTGGATGAGACTCTGAGCAGCCTGATGTAGTGTGAGGTGTCCCTGCCCATAGCATTGGGGTTGGAACTGGATGATCCTTGAGATCCCAAGGATGATCCTTGAGTTTCCAACCCTGACAATTCTATGGTTGCTACTCTAATTGTTGTTCACATGCTCTGTGTTTGCCTAAGAAGAAAAAATGGGGGAGGGCAATTAAAGCCATAATTTCAAATCCATTGCCTGTCTGCATGCTCATACATGAAACTTGGGAATGCACTTCCCAATCCATTGCCTGTCTGCATGTTCATATATGAAACTGGGGAAAGCACTTCATGTATTCCTGTCTGCTGCCTTAAATTTACAGGAGAGGATTTCTGTGAATGAAGACAAAGAGATGCTTTGGGGTAGCTTAGAGTTCCATTAGCAAATGGTTCAGCAGACAGTGCAGCAACAGCATTTTGTAATGCTTTTGAGTTTTATTTAATCAGTTTTTACTGTTTGATGCATGTGTCTAGTAGCAAGTATCTAACTTGAAGAAAAGTCTTGCTGTGGAGTGGTTTTTGGTCTTTTCTGTTTGATTGCTGATGTTGATATGTGATTTTCTAGGGGCTGGCAAGGTTTGATTGCATATGGATGCCATTCTCTTGTGCTGGTAATTGATGCTGATACTGCTCAGACTTTGCAGGTTTTGGAAAGACACAAAGCTAGCGTTGTCAAGGTGAGGTTTATGTGTGTTTTAAGGTATATTACTTGATTCTAGTGCATATGTTATTTTTCTGAGTCATTGTAAATGCTTGACATGATATGGCACTTGATTTGCACATAAAATCTGGGGTAAAATGCCTGTTGGTTACATGATCTCTTTTGTAGCTAAATCAAACCATACCTGCTGAAATTTGAACTGAGGTTGAAGGTATAGAATATATAGAAATACATAACAGTGTTGTAGAACACAGAACTGAAGTGTCTTGGGACAGAAATTTCTAAGTAACATTACAAAATGCTAGATGAGTCTTTTTTGGTTGACCTTTCCTTCCTTATCTATTTGATGTGGACTTGTTCTGCTTTAACACTACAAAATACTAGGTGAATCTTTTTTTGGTTGACCTTTCCTTCCTTATCTATTTGATGTGCACTTGTTCTGCTTTAAGGATGAACTAAGATAGGCTGAAGATACCAAAAGAATAAAGAAACCTTAATGCTAAGCTAGTGGGAATTTATCTATCACAAAAATGACTGGAGGTAGTCAGTGCACCTTTTGATTAGAGTTGCTTTTCAGGTTCCTATTTTTGTTCTTAGCTGTAGAAAAAAAACAATAGCAAATAAAATTGAACATTTGGTTTTAGGAATAAAAAGAAGTGGCTAACATTTAAGCCTAAGTGTAGACTAGCTGTATTTTTTGCTTTGAATGTCCTTGATTTGAAATTTGAGAGGGTTTGGCTTTGGGTCAAGCATGGAACACTTTGATGCATCATTTCTTTGATATGTGCTTTCTTTGATACATCATTACTCTGATGGGACATTTCTGTCACTCTGGAGAATGACAGACTGAGGGTGCAGAAGCATGTTTGGCTGGCAGATGAAATATTTGATAGCCCTTAGCCCAGATGTTATATTAGAAAGCAGGCAGTGATTTATGAAGAAAAATACATTTTTTTTTAGATAGGAAGATTTGGGGATTTTTGTGTTTCTGTAGTTTCTTCTGCCAGGCAAGCAGCAACAGAACAAGGGGACACAGCCTCAAGTTGTGCCAGGGGAGGTCTAGGCTGGATGTTAGGAGAAAGTTGTTGTCAGAGAGAATGATTGGCATTGGAATGGGCTGCCCAGGGAGGTGGTGGAGTCACCATCCCTGGAGGTGTTGAAGCAAAGCCTGAATGAGGCACTTAGTGCCATGGTCTAGCTGATTGGGTAGGGCTGGGTGATAGATTGGATCTTGGAGGTCTCTTCCAACCTGGTTGGAAGATGTCCTGTGAGGGGGAGCTGGGGCTGATCAGCCTACAAAAAAGGATGCTGTGAGGGGAGACCTTACTGCTCCCTACAACTACCAGAAAGGAGGTTGTAGAGAGGTAGGCACTGATCTCTTCTCAGAAGTTACTAAAGACAGAATGAGAGGGTATGGCCTCAAGCTGCTGCAGGGCAGGTTTAGGCTGGACATCAGGAATATTTTTTCATGGGAAGGGTTGTCAGGCACTGGAATGGGCTGCCCAGGAAGGTGGTCAAATAACGATCCCTGGATGTGTTTAAAAGCCATACGGATCTGGTGCTTGGGGACTTGGTGGAGTGGACAAAATGGCTGGACTTGATGATCCTTTCCAGCCTGGATGATTCTATAATTCTAAGAAAAAATTTGAATGGACCTTCTGGAAATAGCATGTGATTTTTTTTTTTGCTAGATGTAATTGTCTTTAGATAAACCATCTTGACAATCTCATTACTGTGTATCAATATGTAAAGGTGAGTGCCAATAGGATGGAGCCAGGCTCTGCTGGGTGATGTCCAATGAGAGGATGAGGGGCTGTGGATTCAAGTTGAGGCATAGGAAGTTCCATGTAAACATGAGGAGAATTTTTTTTCCCTGTGAGGGTGACAGGACCCTGGAACAGGCTGTCCAGGGACTTTGTGGAGTCTCCCTCTCTGGAGTTATTCAGGATCTGCCTGGATGTGTTCCTGTGTGATCTGTTCTAGGTGATCCTGCTCTGGCATGGGGATTGGACCTAAACCATTCTGATTCTATGAAATGACTTAACCGGTCTCTGAGTAAGGAAAAGTTGTTTTTTGTCAGTTAGGTCTGAGCTGCCTATGGCAGCAATCATGGAGCAAGAAGTACTCCCTATATCAGTACCATGCTTCTCTGTTGGCAGCTTGCTGGATAAAGCATAATCTTAGCCTCAGTTCTCTTCAGGCTACCCTTTAAAATGAGCAAATCAATTCCAGTGTCTGTAATTGTGTGAAAAACAGAAGATGAAAGTGGGAGCTGTAATAATGACCTTGCTTTAAAATCTCCACTTAGCTTGATAATAAGTTGTAGCCGAATGAATTTTTCATCCCTGTAGTGATAGCATTTTAATGTTCTTCACTTAACGTTCACTAGCTTTGAGAAGGATCACGATTTGAGTAGGAAACCAAGTGCTAAAGTCCAAATAGTTTTTATTTCATTTATAAGATAATTTCTCAAACTCACTGTCTGCTGCTTTGTTATTAACAGAAATAGACTGTGAGGAGAAAGAATGAAGAGAAATTCTGTTCTTCTTTGAGAAGTAGACATTACATGAGAAATTACTGAGCTCATGATCACTGCAGATAACTTTTCCATGCAGTTGTAAAGAATTTTCAAGTTCCTGACTTCTGATTTTGTTTGTAAATGCCATGAGCCTAAAGAAGCTGAGGGAGGTGTGTAAGAAGTCTGCTGTGTATGTGTGACTTAAACCATTTTGTATTAGTGCTTCATGCCAGCAAACAGTCTACAGGAGATCCTCTCTCCCCAAAACCCATGCTTCAGCTAAAACATAACCACTACCTGCAACCAAAAAACCAACCAACCAAAACCTGATTGTTTCATCATCCTTCTGCAGTCAGCTTAACTGTTTTTGTTGAAACATCCTGGCCTTTGGGTGTGTTTGCATAGAATCATAGAATCAACCAGGTTGGAAGAGACCTCCAGGATCATCCAGTCCAACTTAGCACCCAGCCCTATCCAGTCAACCAGACCATGGCACCGAGTGCCTCATCCAGTCTTTTCTTGAACACCTCCAGGGACAGTGCCTCCGCCACCTCCCTGGGCAGCCCATTCCAATGCCAATCACTCTCTGTGAAGAACTTCCTCCTAACATCCAGCCTAGACCTACCCCGGCACAACTGGGGACTGTGTCCCCTTGTTCTGTTGCTGGTTGCCTGGGAGAAGAGACCAACCCCACCTGGCTACAATGTCCCTTCAGGTAGTTGTAGACAGGAATGAGGTCCCCCCTGAGCCTCCTCTTCTCCAGGCTAAACAACCCCAGCTCCCTCAGCATCTCCTCATAGGGTTTGTGTTCCAGGCCCCTCACCAGCTTTGTTGCCCTTCTCTAGGCACGTTCCAGCACCTCAACATCTCTCTTGAATTGAGGGGCCCACAACTGGACACAGTACTGAAGGTGTGGCCTGAGCAGTGCTGAATACAGGGGAAGAATAACCTCCCTTGTCCTACTGGCCACACTGTTCCTGATGCAGGCCAGGATGCCATTGGCTCTCTTGGCCACCTGGGCATGCTGCTGGCTCATCTTCAGCCTACTATCTATCAGTACCCCCAGGTCCATTTCCTCCTGGCTGCTCTCAGCCACTCTGTCCTCAGCCTGTAGCGCTACTTGGGATTGTTGTATTAACTGTGTGATAATGTAATGATTTCTGTGACAATAGATTCAGACTAGTTGTCCATATGACATCTGTGGGATGTTTGTATGGCATGGATTGTACCTGATTTCTTTAAATGTAATGCTACAGAGTTAACTTCTACAAAAGAAAATGTAATTACAGAATGAGTGGTTTGATTGAGAGTTGAAATTTCACTTGTGTGCGTTCTGATGTGCTGATAAAAAGTGATAATAAGGGGCTTGAAATTAGGTGAGATTGTGAAAAGTAGAAAACCTTCACCTCTGATTCTGTTTCTGACCAGTGCTGCTGTATTTTGAAGTCAGGGTAGGGAGTCAGTGACCAGTCCAGTAAGAAAAAAAGTTGCTTTAGCAGAGGGATCATGTGTGAGGACTGTTGGAGCAATGTGGTTAGAATGAGAACAGAGGGCGGAGAGAGCAGCATGAGCTCTGGCTGAGACTGGATGCATTAAAGGTCTCTTTTTTGTTGTTCATAACTTCATGGCAGCTCTTCCCTTGGGAAATGAAGCTTTCCAGGCTTGGATTTTGCTTCAGAATAATGCATATTTAACTGAGGAGTTAACAACTTTGCAGGTTTCTGTAATTACATTGTTTTGATAGTAACATGGATGTCTCCTTGTGAATAGCAGGGAAGTAGAAACTGCATCACTGAAATTGCAGGCAGAGGAGAGTCTCCCAAGATTTCTTCCTTACTCTGGTAGAAAGGCACTTTGAGCTCATAGTTAGATCTCTTCAAAAGCTGCTTGCTAAGTTGTTATTATTCAGGTAGACTCTTGCAGAGTTAGTGGTGCCCACCTTTTATTCAGTGTCTTTTAAGTGTCTGCTGTGAGTGGTGTGTTTAACCTCACCCTTTCTCTGTCAGGTGTGAAAGAACACAGCTAGCTACTGAAAGTGTCATTTTTGTGATAGGTCAATTCCCACTAGCTTAGCTTAGGGTTCTTTATTCTTTTGGTATCTTCAGCCTCTCTTAGGGGCATAAGTTCACCTTTAAAGCAGACAGCAAAATAAGTCCATGTCAAATAGATAAGGAAGGTGTCGGACTTATCTCTTTATAACCTCCACGGAGTCATCTTGTAGACAGAGTGTTTCAGATTTCAAGACATGTAGTTTTCATCAGTGTTGCCAACTTGCAAGCCTTTGCAGCTGGAAATCCCAAACCAGAAAGTGATGTGTGGAAATTAATGGTGGCAATGTGCAGAACAGGGTGAAAAAGGTAACAAAGATAACACTTGTCAGGACTAGAGGTTGGACTTGATGATCTCTTGGGGTCCTTTCCAACCCATAACATCCTATGATCCTGTGACTAGCTTGACATGAGACATCATGTATGATTTAACACTTGGACTTCATGACCTTAAAGGCCTTTTGCAACCTAGGTGATTCTGTGATTGTGTATGGGAGAAAGACTTCCTCCCCAATCCACAATATACTTATTTTTACTAGATTAGGAAGATGGTGTGTTTTAGGATGGATGTACAAGCTGTAAACCTTCATTTCATTTCATGTGAGCTTTCATTTTGTTTGAAGTCAGTGATTCTAGGTCTGTAGATGCCCACTGAAACTCAAACACTGCCATTTAGTTTCTTCTAAATATTTGAGTAGGTATTTTTTTATACATTGCATCTATGATCTAGTTGATTGGATAGGGCTGGATGGTAGGTTGGACTGGATGATACTAGAGCTGTCTTCCAACCTGGGTGATGCCATGATAAATAGAATCAACCAGGTTGGGTGAGACCTCCAAGATCATCCAGTCCAACCTATCACCCAGCCCTATCCAGTCAACTAGACCATGGCACTAAGTGCCTCATCCAGGCTTTGCTTCAACACCTCCAGGGACGGTGCCTCCACCACCTCCCTGGGCAGCCTATTCCAATGCCAGTCACTCTCTCTGTGAAGAACTTCCTCCTAACATCCAGCCTTTACTTCCCCTGGCACAACCTGAAACTGTGTCCCCTTGTTCTGTTGCTGGTTGTCTGGGAGAAGAGGCCACCCCCTACCTGGCTACAATGTCCCTTCGGGTAGTTGTAGACAGCAATGAGGTCACCCCTGAGCCTCCTCCAGGCTGCACACCCCCAGCTTCCTCAGTCTCTCCTCACAGGGCTGTGCTCCAGGCCCCTCACCAGCTTTGTTGCCCTTCTCTGGATGCCTTCCAGCACCTCAACATCTCTCTTGAATTGAGGGGCCCAGAATGGGACACATCACTCAAGGTGTGCCCTGACCAGTGTTGAGTACAGGGGCAGAATAACCTCCCTTGTCCTACTGGCTACACTGTTCCTGATGCAGGCCAGGATGCCATTGGCTTACTTGGCCACCTGGGCACACTGCTGGCTCATCTTCAGCCTACTGTCTATCAGTACCCCCAGGTCCCTTTCCTCCAGCCACTCTGTCCCCAGCCTGTAGCACTGCTTGGGGTTGTTGTGGCCAAAGTGCAGAACCCTGCACTTGGCCTTGTTCATCTCATTGGCCTCTGCCCACCTATCCAGCCTGTCCAGGTCCCTCTGCAGGGCTCTCCTACCTTCCAACAGATCAACACCTGGATTGCTGTAATTAGCTTCAGGAACAAGGACTGTCAATTTACTTGGCCTGAAAGTATCAACCATACAATCATGCAGCACACTTGCAACATGCACAGCTGATGGTAGCTTAAATGTGTGGTTGCACAGATGCTATTAATGTTAATTGTTACTATGCTGTTTAGTTGAGTGAATTACTCTTTGTTTATCCATCTGGAAAGTGTGTAGTATCATGCCTTAAGTTTGCCTCCTTTGACCAGTTTTCATCTGTCTCTTCAGGTTAAATGGGCTAAAGAAAATTACCATCACAATATTGGCTCTCCGTATTCTTTACGTTTAGCTTCTGCCGATGTCACTGGAAAAATCATTGTGTGGGATGTGGCCACAGGCACAGCTCGTTGTGAAATACAAGAACATGCAAAACCAATTCAAGGTAATGACAGATGTGGGGTTTGTGTGGGGAGAATCACAGAATGGTTTAGAATGGAAGGGACTTCAAAGATCATCCAGCTCAAATCCCCCCGCCATAGGCAGGGACATCTCCCGCTAGAGCAGGTCGCTCAAGGCCTCATCCAGACTGGCCTTGAACACCTCCAGGGAGGGAGCATCAACAGCTTCCTTGGGCAGCCAGTGTCTCACCATCCTCACTGCAAAGAACTTCTTCCTACCATCCAGTTTCAATCTCCCCTCTGCCACTTTAAACCCATTCCTCCTTGTACTGTCATTACAAGACCTTGTCAATAGTCCCTCCCCAGCCCTCTTGTAGCCCCCTTCAGAAGACCACTGCAAGGTCTCCTCCAAGCCTTCATTCTTCAGGCTGCAGAGGCCCAACTCTCTCAGACTGTCCTCAGAGCAGAGCTGCTGCAGCCTTCTGATTGTCTTTGTGGCCTCCTCTGGACTGTCTCCGACACTTCCATGTCCTTCTTGTGTTGGTGACTACAGAACTGCACACAGGACTCCAGGTGGGGTCTGAGGAGAACAGAGCAAAGGGGCAGAATCCCCTCCCTTGCCCTGCTGGCCATGCTGCTCTTGCTGCAGCCCAGCACAGGGTTGCTGTCTGGGCTGCACTCACACTGCAGGCTCATGCTGAGCTTTTCATCACCCCAGACCCCCAAGTCCTTCTCACCACCCAGCCTGGAGTTGTGCTTGAGATTGGGCCCACCTGTCTCCCAGAGAGGTGCTGTGAGATTTAATTAATTTTGGTAATATTTCTCGGGATATTCTGATGAAAAGTTCCAATCTACTGTTATGAATGTGATTGATTGAAATAATATTGACAATATCAAGGACATCTTCATGCTTTTGAATTGGGGATATAGTGTGCTTTGCATCACACCTGAATGTGAATGCCATCTGGAGTTAAGAGTTCTGGTTATGCACATCTGCCTTGACAGTTATTGAGGTAGTTCATCATTGAATATACTGGCATGCTAATATACACTTGCATTATAACTAGAGAGCAGCTGTGCAGTTGTCTTGATTCACAGGAGTGAAGAGATATTTTCTTTGCATACCAATATTAAGATGTGAAAAGTGACTGCATACATCTTAGCAGAGAAGACACTTGTCAATAAGGGAGGTTTCACATAAAGCTGGAGCTAGGAGTGTGAAGACTTGAAACTGAGGATGACACATTTGAATTTGATTTCTAGTAAACATAAAACACAAGGATTAAAACAGTCAAGAGAAGGAGAAATTGTGAAAGTGATAGAAATAACTTGGGTTTGGCTTTCACAGCATCATAGAGTGGTTTAGGTTGGAAGGGACCTCAAAGGTCATCGAGTTCCAACCCCCTGCCATAGGCAGGGACACCTCCTGCTAGAACAGGTTGCTCAAGGCCTCATCCAGCCTGGCCCTCAACACGTCCAGGGAGGTTGTGGATCACAGAATCACAGAATGTGATCTTTGGGCAACCTGTGCCAGTGTCTCACCACCCTCACTGCAAAGAACTTCTTCCTAATATCAAGTTTCAATCTTCTCTCTGCCACTTTAAACCCATTCCTCCTTGTCCTGTCATTACGTGACCTTGTCAATAGTCCCTCCCCAGTTCTCCTTGAGCCCCCTTCAGATACTGGAAGGCCACTCCAAGGTCTCCTCCAAGCTTTCCTATCTTCAGGCTGCAGAGACCCAGTTATCTCAGCTTGTCCTCATAGAGCTGCTGCAGCCCTCTCAGCATCTTTGTGGCCTCCTCTGGACTGGCTCCAACAGTTCCATGTCCTTCTTGTGTTGGGGGCTCCAGAACTGCACACAGTCCTCCAGGTGGGGTCTGAGGAGAGCAAAGTGGGAGGATCACCTCCCTTGCCCTGCTGGCCACACTTCTCTTGCTGCAGCCCAGGACATGCAGGAGGAGAGTTTTTTCATATGAGAGGAGAGTTCAGTGATGGTGTTTGCTGCTTTCATTTCTGTTCTGTGGGTGTAACACAGTGCACCTGGGAAGGTCTGAAATAGAGTCATAGAATGTGTTGGGCTGGAAGGCACCTCCAGAAGTCATTTGTTCCAACTCCCTTGCAGTCAACAGGCGCATCCTCAGCTAGATCAGGTTGCTTGACAACGCTTAGGTTGCTCTAAGCCTTGTCAAGCCTGACTTTGAATGTCTCCAGGGATGGGGCCCCTAACACCTCCCTGGGTAAACTATTCCAGTGTTCCACTACCTTCATAATAAAGAAGTTGTTCCTGGTGTACAGCATATGTCCAAAATATGTCTAATATACATCCCCCTAAAAATTATCCAAACAGTTCTGGGCAACTGGATGGTGGATGATTCTTTATCCATTGCACAGAAAGTCTTGACAGCATTCAGGAATTTCACACATCTCTAGGGGGGGAAAAAATAACCAATCCAGAAAAAAAAGCAAAAGCAAACCCAAACCAACAACAAAAACAACCTCTGTCAAGAAAAAAAAAACCAAAACAAAATCCCAAACAAGCAAACAAAAAAGCCTGAAGAAAGGATTTATGAAGATTTAGTTTTGCTTGTGCTAGAGGCTGGAAGCCTGGCCTGGAGGTAAGTGTTGTATTAGTTGTTCTTATTATTGATGAAGTAAAATTTAGAACTCTTATTTCTTTTTCTCTTCTTTATTTCCCCCCCTCCCCCTCTGCCAAACTTAATGAGTTTCTAAGAATAACTTACATTGCTCTATTTTAAAGACCTCTGATTATGGCTTGTGTTATATGTTTGGTTTTCATTTGGAATCCCATTATGATGAAAACCCACCTGTGAAATTAGGTTGTCTTATTATTACTCTGTTTTTATTAGTCCTGTGAAACCAGATAAAACATTCTATGCCTCCTTGTGGGACACTGAAAATTTATTCTATTGACTGCACTTAGTTTGATTAAGTTTTATTTCTTTTTGTGTGCCTGTGTGTTATAAGTTGCTTTTTATTTATACCCATTCACTGAATGTTTGATTGCTTTTGACCATGCTGTTTGAAGATTTCTGTAAGTTTTCAGACCCAATTTTTTTCTCTGGGTGGGAAAAAAATGTAAATAAGCAACAGATTTAAAATTCTGTTGTGTCTTCTGATTTGGTTCAGCAGTAATCATAGAATCAGTCTGGGTTGGAAGGGACCACAAGGATAGGGCTGGGTGCTAGGTTGGACTGGATGATCTTGGAGGTCTCTTCCAACCTGCTTGGTTTTTATGATTCTATCATCATCCAGTTCCAACCCCCCTGCCATGGGCAGGGACACCTCACACTACATCAGGCTGTCCAGAGCCTCATTCAGCCTGGCTTTAAACACTCTCAGGGATGAGGCTTCCACCACCACCTTGAGGAACCCATTCCTGGCTCTCACCACCCTCATGCTGAAGAACTTCTTCGTAACATCCAGTTTGAATCTTTCCATTTCTAGCTTTGTTCCATTCCCCCCAGTCCTATCACTCCCTGACAGCCTAAAAAGTCC
Source organism: Pogoniulus pusillus (assembly GCF_015220805.1). Taxonomy (NCBI): domain Eukaryota; kingdom Metazoa; phylum Chordata; class Aves; order Piciformes; family Lybiidae; genus Pogoniulus; species Pogoniulus pusillus. The sequence continues at coordinate 3,675,998 of NC_087269.1, read as the reverse complement.
CTCCCCAGCTTTATTGTAGGCCCGTTAAGATATTGAAAAGCCACAATAAGGTCACCTCCAGACTGAACAGCCCCAACTCCCTCAGTCTCTAAAAAAAGCAGCTTTGATTTTGCTTTCCAGCTGTTTCTGAGGCTTCTGGGTTTTTACAAGCCTGTAGAAAACGGTGCAAATACAGAGATGGAGCACCAGAGTGATCTGTAGGTTTTCTGTGTGTAGGATAACAGCTGGAGCCTCACTGTTTCAATGAAGGGAGAAGTGATGCACTGTCTGAAAAGATCTGAATTCCTCAGCTAGGATGTGAGTTGTGTGCATGTATTTAGACAGCTATAACTCAGTTTCTTGTTGCTTGTTAAAAACATAAATTCAGGCCAGAAGGGAAACTTTGGTTTCAAAGCATCTGGTTCTTGACAAGTCATTGTTCATCTCTTTAAAGAGATGTTAGAGAAGAAGAATGGTTTTAAAATGTCACTGTTGTTCCTTCTTTCTTTTGACAGACATGCAGTGGTTATGGAATCAAGATGCTTCTAGAGACCTACTGCTTGCAGTTCATCCACCTAACTATATTGTACTGTGGAATGCAGATACAGGCACCAAACTTTGGAAGAAAAGTTATGCTGAAAATATCCTGTCTTTTTCATTTGACCCCTTTGATCCCTCACACTTAGCTTGTAAGTTTATTTGTATAAAGTACCTTGAATGTGTGATCAGAAAAAATGTTAGACTTAAAATGGTTAATACTGAGACTAAAAGTAATGGGTTGGAAAGAATAGAATCACAGAATATGTTTGGTTGGAAGAGACCTGGAAGGTTATCCAGTCCAACCCCCAGCTCATCAGCACTGAACACCAAACCATGTCCCTAAGTGCCAGGTCCACAAGCTACTTGAATACCTTTGGGAATGTTGAGTCCAGCACTGCCTGGGGAGACCATTCCAATGTTTGACAATCCTTTAAGTGAAGAAATTTCCTAACATGCAACCTGAACCTCCCCTGGTAGAGCATGGAACCATTTCCTCTAGCCCTGTCACTTGTCAACTCAAAGAGGCTGTCTTGCTCCATCCTCCTTTCAAGGAGCTGTAGAGAGTCATGAGGTCTGCTCTCAGCCTCTTTTTTTCTAGACTGAACACCCCCAGCTCCCTCAGCTGCTCCTTGTAGCCCAGGTGCTGCAGGCCCTTCATGAGCCTCCCTGCCCTTCTCTGGATATGCTCAAGCCCCCTCAATGTCCTTCCTGTAATGAGGAGCCCAGAACTGAACAATCATGCTTGAGATGTGGCCTCAGCAGTGCTGAGTATAGAAGGATGATCACCTCCCTGTCCTTACTGGCCGCTGTTTCTGATACAAGCCAGGATGCCATTGGCTTTCTTGTCCACTGGGCATACTGCTGACCTATGTTCAGTCAACTGTCAACTGAAATAATGTCATAGTTGCCAAGAAGACATCTCAAAACCAAGACAGGAGAATCTTTGGCCAGTGTGGAGTCTTCTATAACTTGATGCCATTGTGGGTGGGAATATGAAAGCTAGGCATGAGCAGAGAAGGTGGAGACCTGCAAAGAGATGTTTGAAGCTTTAAGAGTTGTAAAGTGTGTAGCTAGGGAGCTGGAGGAAGCCCAGTGTGATGAGCCCTGTTAAACTGACATTAAAAGCTATAAAAGGATTGATGCTGAGAGGGAATCACTGAGATGAGTAGACCAAGAGTAAAGGTTACTTATAACAGACAGGAATACAGTGTGGACTGCAGTTTCAGAAGCAATGCAGTCATCAAGGGGGATGTAATGCAGAATTACTCACATTTTATAAGGACAAAGCTAGGAGAAGTCAGAGTCACTATTTTATTCTTTAGTTTAGCTTCCTCACTCCTGATGTGTAATGAGACAGTGCAGTTCCTGGCTTTTGTGGTTGTATTTTCTTGTTACCTGTCAATCCATCATATAAGCACAGAGTGAGGTTTTAGCTCCATCTTGCCACTTAGCTGAATCTTTGTGCAGCAACATAAAAGATATGAATGAACTGTTCTTTGAGCCATAGAATCAGAGAATCATTAAGGTTGGAAGAAGACTTCTAAGATCATCAAGTCCAACCATCCTTTGCACAAGAACAAACAATAGTGATACAGTGTGGGCAACCTTGAGTCCTGTTTGCATTGTGAAGCTTAGTTAACAGAGTAACTGTTCTGAACAGCCAAGAAGTTTCTGTCAGTAATTTCCACAGTATCTTTTTAGTATAGACTAAAGTGCATTTAGTGGATATAGAATGATAGAACTGTCAGGGCTGGGAGTGTCCTCAAGGATCATCTAGTTCCAGCTCCCTGCCATGGACAGGGACACTTCACATTAGATCAGGTTGCTCAGAGCCACATCCAGACTGGCCTTAAAAACTTCAGGGATGGGGATTCCACCACCTCCCTGGGCAATCTGTGCCAGTGTCTCATCACTCTTATGGTGAAGAATTCCTTCTTAACATCCAATCTGAATCTTTCCACTTCTAGCTTTGTTCCATTCCCCCCAGTCTTATCACTACCTGACAGCCTAGAATGTCCCTCCTCAGCTTTCCTGTTGCCCCCTTCGGATACTGGAAGGCCACAATAAAGTCTCCTTGGAGCATTTCTTCTTCAAACTGAACAACCCCAACTCTTTCAGCCTGTCCCCGTAGCAGAGCAGCTCCAGCCCTCTGATCATCCTTGTGGCCCTTCTCTGGGCACCTTCCAGCACTTCCAGATCTTTCTTGTAACAGTGGCTCCAGAACTAGTCACAGTGCTCCAGGTGGAGTCTCACAAGTGTGGAGTAGAGGGGGAGAATCATAGAATGGTTTAGTTTGGAAGTGACCTCAAAGATCATCTAGTTCTAGTATGAATTAATTGTAATGGACCATCTGCTGCTTTTAAATGGAAGTTGCTGGGTTTCTAGAATGAAGGCTTTTCTCCCTAATATGACATATTACAGCTAAATTTCATTCAAGTGGGATGCTACATTCAAGTTGCAGGTTGTTCTTTGCTACAATAACAATTGTTTTTCTTGATACAGTGCTCACCAGTGAAGGAATAGTGTTCATCTCTGACTTCTCTCCTTCCAAAGCTCCTGCCAGCTCAGGGAAGAAAGTTTACATCTCTAGTCCCCATTCCAGTCCTTCTCACAACAAGCTGGCTGCTGCTACAGGAGCTAAAAAGGCCCTTGATAAAGTAAAAATACTAATCAGTAATGAAAAGCCAAGGTGGGTGGCAAATATTTCTCCTCAGTTAATGTTTTTTTCTGCCTATATATTTCATGTGTACAATTAGGAGAAAACCTTTAAGATAATTAGTTGAAAAAAGAAAATTCATTGTGGTCAGAGGCAAACCCAGGGAGGTTCTCCCCCTCTGCTCTGGTGAATCCATACCTGGAATACTGTGTCCAAGTTTGGGCTCCACAGTTCAAGAGAGACAAGAACCTGCTGGAGAGAGTCCATCACATTCTGTGATTCTGTGATCCACATCCTCCCTAGGCAACCTGTGCCAGTGTCTCACCACCCACCATGGTTTGGGTTGGAAGAAACCTCAAAGCTCATCAGTTCCAACCACTGCTGTAGGCAGGGACACCTCCTACTAGAACAGATCACTCAAGAACTCATCTAACCTGGCCTTGAACACCTCCAGGGAGGCTGTGCATCACAGAATCACTGAATGTGATGAAAGATCACATTCTGTGACTCTGTGATCCACAACCTCCCTGGGAAACCTGTGCCAGTGTCTCACCACCTTCTTTGTCAACAGCATCTTCCTAATATCCCCTCTGACATTTTAAACCCATTCTTCCTTGTCCTGTCATGACAAGACCTTGTCAGTTGTCCCTCCTCAGCCCTCCTGTATATAGAAATGGAAGTCAGCAGTATAGTTAAGAGTAAATGGTATGGCAGCTAGTGCACAGCTCTGTGTTTGACATGACTGTAAGATTGTAGTTGTTCCATTTGCATCACATCCATGGTAACATTGCAGTCTTCTTTAGACAAAAGCTTTCAAAGGTCAGTGATGCTTTGCAGCAATGAAATGGAATTCTGCAGTTGCCCAGTGATCAAAATGGGGAATGCCTTATGAAAACTGCAGATATGTGCTGTTGAGTTGGAAGCATTTGCTGAGACCATCTGATTTAACATTTCTGTCTGCTGTTTTACAGTGCTGAATCTGTAACACTCAACGACTGTCTTCAGTTGTCATTTTTGCCTTCTAAAAGGAACTACATGCTCCTGTTGTATCCCAGAGAAATCTTGATTCTTGACTTGGAAGTGAACCAGACTGTGGGTGTGATTGCAATCGAAAGAACTGGTGTGCCTTTCATACAGGTGATGGCTGTTCCACTGCTTTCTGTCACTGCAAGAGTTTTCTGAGCTCATCTGTAAGTTTGTGATGAGGCCACATCTGGGGTTGTTCAGCCTGGAGAAAAGGAGGCTCAGGGCAGACCTCATTGCTCTCAACAACTACCTGATGGGACACTGTAGCCAGGTGGGGTCTCTTCTGCCAGGTACCCAGAGACAGAACAAGAGGACAGAGCATCAAGCTGTGCCAAGGCAGGTTCAGGCTGGATGTTAGGAAGAAGTTCTTCCCAGCAAGAATGATTTGCATTAGAATGGGCTGCCCAGGGATGTGGTGGAGTTGCCATCCCTGGAGGTGTTCAAGACTGGATGAGGCACTTAGTGCCATGGTCTAATTGATTGGATAAGGCTGAGTGCTAGGTTGGACTGGATGATCTTGGAGGTCTCTTCCAACCTTGTTGATTCTATGATTCTGTGAATATTGTGTTCAATTCTGGGCTGCTTAGGACCTCAGGGAACTGATTGAAAGAGTCCACCACAGAGCCACAAAGCTGCTGCAGGCAGTGGAACATCTCTCTGCTGAGGACAGGCTGAGGGAGCTGGGGCTGGTAGCTTGGAGAAGAGGAGTCTGAGGGAGGGACTTCATTCATGTGTGAAGGATGGAGCTAGGCTTCTCAGAGATGCCCAATGATAGGATAAGGAGCAGTGGGTGCAGGCTGGAGCATAGAAGGTTCCATGTGAATGTAAGGAAAAACTTTGTTAGGGTGACAAAACTGGCCGGAGCAGCTCTGCTACAAGAGTTTGGGCTCCTCAGCCTGGAGAGGAGAAGGCTTGGAGGAGACCTTGGAGTGGCCTTCCAGGATCTGAAGTGGGCTACAGGAAGGCTGGGGAGAGACTATGGACAAGGTCTTGTAATGACAGAAGGAGGAGGAATGGGTTTAAACTGTCAGAGAGGAGATTGAAACTGGGTGTTAGGAAGAAGTTGTTTGCAGTGAGGGTGGTGAGACACTGGCACAGGTTGCCCAGGGAGGTTGTGGATCACAAAATGTGTCCCTGCAGGGCTTTGCAAAGAGTCTCTCTGCAGCCTTCTTGTACATTAGTGTTGTTGTTTGGTTTTTTTAATGACTAAGCAACAACAAAAAAACCCAAACCAAACAAGCACACCCAACAGAAACCTCATCTCTAAAGCAGCAGGTAATCCAGAGATAAACTTTGAGTTGCTTTCTCACATTACTTGACCTCCCTAGTCTCAGCTACTGTAACTAAAGACATTCATTGAAGTGTTCCATTAATGCTGCCATTTTTACTGAGTTTGCTGACATTGATGAGATCCCCTCTCAGTTTTCTCTTCTCCAGACTAACAGCCCCAGGTCCCTCAGCCTCTCCTCATCAGGCAGTGCTCCAGTCCCCTCATCATCCTCCTAGCCCTCTCTTGGAGTCTCTCCAGTGGATCCCTGTACCTCTTCAACTGGGGAGCCCAAAACTGAAGGCAGTACTCAAGATGGGGTCTCACCAGGGCAGAGTAGAGGCAGAATTTTCTGTTAATTTGCAAGTGTGCTTTGCATAGGATAACATTTTGCTAGCAGAGTATGATGTAGTGTTTCTTTACCTAGGTGATTCCCTGTTTCCAACGTGATGGCTTGTTCTGCCTACATGAAAATGGTTGCATAACTTTGAGAGTTCGTAGATCTAACTGCAGTGTAACTGGAACTCCACATGAAGAGCCAGGTATGTTTGTTTTGGGGCAGAAATGTCCAGAGCTCCACTTGGGGACATTTTAATGCTTTAACCCAAATATTACCTGTCACATCCCGTAGAGGATGGTGAGTAACACCTTTTCTAGTGGCTCTTTTTTTCCTTCTTGTGCATTACATTGAGGTGTATCACAGAAACATCCAGGTAGGCAACGCCCCTCAGGATCACCATAGTCCAACCTAGATCCCTACTCCACAAGATTCACCTCAAACCATATCCTAGAGCACTGCATCCAAACCACCCTGAAACACATCCAGGGTGGGTGACTCCACCACCTCCCTGGGCAGCTCATTCTAATCCCTGACCACTCTCTCCATGAAGAACATTTTCCTAATGTCCAATCTAAACCTCTCCAGCCTCAGCTGAGGCCATTCCCCCTTGTTCTGTCTCCAGTGACCTGTAAGAAGAGCCCAGCAGCAGCCTCTCCACAATGTCCCTTCAGGTAGCTGTAGACAGCAATGAAGTCTCCCCTCAGCCTCCTCTTCCTCACACTACCCATCCCCAGCTCCCTCAGTCACTCCTCATCAGATTTATTCTCCAGGTCCTTCCCCAGCTTTGTTGTCTTTCTCTGGACCCACTCCAGTTACCTGTGAGACCAGCACGAACTTCTGCAGTGTCCTTTCAGGTGGGACTTCTTAGGATATCATGTAGTGACAGGCCTAGGGGGAATGCAGCAAAGGTGGAGGTGGGTAAGTTCAGACTGGACATGAGGAAGAAGATCTTCACCATGAGAGTGGTCAGAGCCTGGAATGTGTTGCCCAGGGATGTGGTTGAGGCCCTGTCCCTGGAGGTGTTTAAGGCCAGGCTGGATGAGGCTCTGACCAGGCTGATCTAGGGTAGGGTGTCCGTGGGCACGGCAGGGAGGTTGGAACTGGCTGATCCTTGTGGTCCCTTCCACCCCTGACTGATTCTATGATTCTATAGTTGTAGACAGCACTTCCCCAAAAAAGCTTCTCTTATACTCAGTGAAAAATTAGATATATTAAGATCCTGCAAATCACTAAATCATAAAGTGTCACTAATACTTTAATTATTAAATAGCTTAATAGTCCCAAATTCGGGTGTATTTTAGATGGCAGTTGATGAATGTGTTCTCTTTTATCTCTAAGGAAAAAATGTATTTTCCAGGCAAACACAAGAATTTGGAAGTCATTTGATCAGTTGAAAGAGCTGATTTTAGAACCAAGACATGAGATTAAAATCTAAATGGTCAAAGATTTGTCTCTTATGAAATGTTACTTAGAATAATATTTTAAGACTAATGGAGGAGACTGGGGGGGTGAAAAAACAGAAGGGAAAACAGTTTTGTATATATAAGTAAGTAATTTTTTTTGGTCAGTGTTGGTTTAGTTTTAGCAGTTTGGTAACTTCTACTAAGCCACTTCACTAATCATAGAGTCATAGAATCAACCAGGTTGGAAGAGACCTCCAAGCTCATCCAGTCCAACCTATCACCCAGCCCTATCCAGCCAACTAGACCATGGCACCGAGTGCCTCAGTGCTTCAAGGTTAACCAATAAATGGGTTTGGTGTTGTTGAGAGCAGGAGTACTTCCTGCCAAGATGTAACAATTAAAATAAGTAGTGTTTATTTTGCAAGATTCCTATGGAATAAGATATTTTAAAGTCAAAAGTTATGTTTTGGAGACCTTTCCACAGCTGTTTTGTACAGCAAGATCAACACTATATTTTTTTCACCATTTTTTCCTGATTGTCACACAGGCAGCAAGTGGATTTCAACCAAAATATTCAGTCATGCTGCAGCTTTACCATCACATTGTATTAATCACTCTAATTGTTTATCCTTTGTGGGACATTGATGTTGCAGATGCAGACCCAGTTCAGGAGCTGGTTTATGATTTGAGAAGTCAGTGTGATGCAATCAGGGTAACCAAAACCATTCGACCCTTCAGCATGGTGTGTTGCCCAGTGAATGAGAATTCTGCAGCTCTCATTGTCAGTGATGGCAGGGTAATGATCTGGGAATTAAAATCCAGCATTTCTGGCAGAACTATACGTAACAGGTAATGGGATTTACCTTTCTTATCCCAGCTTTCCCCTCTTAGATTTACAAGTGGTGTGTGGTAGTTAAATATATTTCACAAGCAACAGCGGTGCCCTTGTGTATATGGCAATGTGCTATAGATCTGTGTGATTGAAAGGAAGGGAAGGCAAATAGATCAGCCAAGTAGATGAGTTCCCTTGCTTTGGGAAAATGAAGGAACTGCATTTACTATTCTCTCTTTAAAAAATAATCCCATACTAAGTGATTGGAGTAAGAAAAGAAGAGACAGAATGAATATCCACATGCATCATTCTATTTGGCTTTCTTCAGACTATATATTTTCTCTCAGGAATGGATCCCTCACTTACAGTGACATGAAAAGACTTCAAAATGAGTCTGGGAAGGACTGGTTTTAGCAGGGGAAAGGTTTTCTGTTAGATCAGTGTGAATCTGACACTGAACAATATGAGGCTGCACAGCAGGTGGCTGGGATACAGTGGTAAAAACTATTTTAATATGTAAGTAAAGCTTTGAGAGCTTTGGATTTTGAGCAGGCTCAAAAATTGTGTGTGAAGTAGTATAGTTCTTTGAACATTCAGTGCATTAAGATCTGCTGCAATAAACCTTTGATGAAGAAAACAACTGATTGCCACAAGAGAAATACTTAATTCTTACTACATATTTAAAAGTCAGTAGTGCTGCACACATCCTTTTGTTGTTCATCTGTGAGTTAATGCTTTTATTCTTGGTGTCCTTAAAAATACTCTTGTGTGGATTCTTCTTCAGATGCAATATCCAAGAGAGCTGTTTAGGATCCAGATCTTGCTGGATTTTACTTGCATTCTTAAGACTTCTTTGTAAAACACTGATTTTTGTCATGATTATGTAACAAGGGAAAATGTACTAATATAGGAAGCACTGAGCTTAGAGGAATTCACCTTCTGGATATAGTTGGATTGTACTGAAAAGTAAAGCATGTTTCTTGTTGGCAGAGAGTCTTTAATGGATTTTTTAAGGAGGCTTCCTCCATTAGTTCTTAATCCTGCTGGATTTGCTAGTCTTAAAATCTGAACTCAAAGTCTGCTCAAATGAGATTTTAAAGGAAAAGGCTTTGTACCTGCCTTAAACTGCATTTTTGCATGCAGGTAGAAGCAGACAGCAGTGTTTGGTCTTTGGTTCTGACATCAACCTGCCCCCAAGCCCAGCTAAATAAAATTACTAAGGCTACAAGGGCCATTTGAGTCCCTTCTAGATGAAGGTTGTGCTGAAACCCAGTGAGAACATTGGGGGAAATAATAACACAAAGCCTTGATGCACAGATACCTGCCAAGGCTGTAAACACAGCTGATCATAGAATCAACCAGGTTGGAAGAGACCTAAGATCATCCAGTCCAACCTAGCACCCAGCCCTATCCAGTCAACCAGACCATGGCACTAAGTGCCTCATCCAGGCTTTTCTTGAGCACCTCCAGGGACGGTGCCTCCACCACCTCCCTGAGCAGCCCATTCCAATGCCAATCACTCTCTCTGGCAAGAACTTCCTCCTAAAATCCAGCCTATACTTCCTGCTGTAGCTTTGTCTGTGCAAAGGCTCTCAGGTTTCATGTGTTTAGGAGAAGAGCATTGTTTCAGTTATGGCTTTTATCATCTGGAACCTAAGTGAGAAGTTAATACAGGTTAACAAAAGCCCTTTCCTCAGGGAATTTGTTGGTAAATGTTAAAGCATTTATGATTGTTGCTTAGCTGCATTCATTGGCAGGGTAATAATGCAGTAGGCTCTACATATTAGCACACACTATGTTGAAAAGCCTCCTTTCAGTGCTTGCTGCAGAACAAGAGGTGCACCTGCCTACGTTTCCATTACAAAGGAAGGTGAAATTTGTTTTCAGTTTTGTGTATTTTTCTGTGCTTTTTTCTCCTGGAAGAGTTGTTCCTGGAAGTTGATAGTGGGAATAATCTTCTTAAAATATTCTGAAAGTAGTAAGTGTTGAGAATACTGCAAAAACAATCACAGGGAAAAAAAAACCAAACAAACACAAAACCCAATCAACAAAATCAAGTATTTAAGTCAGCAAATGATCTATTTTTTTCACCAGGAACTTGTTTTCATTCCTTTTACAGCAGTTCCAGTGCATCACCTTTATATTCTCCTGTCTCCTTTTGTGGAATTCCTGTAGGAGCATTCCAAAATAAACTTCCAGACCTCTCACTAGACAACATGATTGGTAAGAATTTCTTCCACTAATATCACTGCTGTTCATTTCTAGTTGTTTTTTTTTCATCTAAATAGCTACCAACACTTCAGGATGGAGAAATATTCCATGCAAGTGATTACCCTTATGTTTTAAAACTCTTGCTTTTGATGAAAAAGTGATTAGTACTGCTCAGAGATACAAAGCTGCAGATTTCAAATTGCTGTTGGTGAAAGCTGGTGGAGGCAGCTTACCACTGTGGGAGGTTCTTCTGCACTTTTATGTTTAAGGAAGATATTTAGGGCATGAATTTTCTCCTGCCTGCGTTTCCCACAGTAATAGATACCATTGCTGTTGTTCTTCTCTACCTCACATCCTTCAGACTTGTGGAATTGCATCTTCACTGTGCCCATCTTTATTGTTCTATCTGAGCAAATTTGTTGTATTTGTAGCATTAGGCTGCACTCAGTTTTTTGATCTTTGGTGTTTGACTTCTATTAGGCTTTGAGTTGGTCTAATAATTTAAAAATACTTATAATTAACCTCAGAATCATCAACAGCCTCTCTGGGCAAGCTGTGCCTGTGTTTCACCACTCTCATTGGGAAAATTTTCTTCCTTGTATACAGGAATCTCTCCTCTTTTAGTTTCAAACCATCACCCCTTGTCCTGCTAAAAAGATTGCTTTGAGGAAACCTTGGAGTGGCCTTCCAGTATCTGAAGGGGGCTAGAGGAGGGCTGGGGAGGGACTACTGACAAGGTCTTGTCATGACAAGATGAGGAGGGATGGGTTTAAAGTGGCTGAGGGGAGATTGAAACTGAATGTTAGGAGGAAGAAGTTCATAGAATCAGTCAGGGTTGGAAGGGATCACAGGGATTGTCTAGTTCCAAAACCCCTGCCATGCCCAGGGACACCCTACCCTAGATCAGGCTGCCCACGGCCTCATCCAGCCTGGCCTTAAACGCCTCTGGGGATGGAGTCTCAACCACCTCCCTGGGCAACCCATTCCAGCCTCTGACCACTCTCATGCTCAACAACTTCCTCCTCATGTCCAGTCTGAAACTTCCCATCTCCAGCTTTGTTCCATTTCCCTTAGTCCTATCACTCCCTGATGTCCTGAAAAGTCCCTCCCCAGCTTTTTTGCAGGCTCTCTTCAGATACTGAAAGGCCACAAGGAGGAGCCTTCTCCTCTCCAGACTGAACAGCCCCAACTCTTTCAGTCTGTCCTCATAGCAGAGCTGCTGCAGCCCTCTGGACATCCTCCTGGCCCTTCTCTGGACACACTCCAGCATCTCCACATCTTTCTTGTAATGGGGGCTCCAGAACTGGATGCAGTACTCCAGGTCGGGTCTCACCAGAGTGCAGTAGAGAGGGAGAATCACCTCCCTCTACCTGCTGGCCACACTTCTGATTGTCCTCCCTCCAGGCTGCAGGTGCACACTGCTGGCTCATGCTGAGCTCCTCAACCACCAGCACCCCCAAATCCCTCTCCTCAGGGATGCTCTCCAGCCACTCACTGCCCAGCCTGGATTTGTGCTTGGGATTGCCCCAACCTAGATGCAGGACCCTGCATTTGGTCTTGTTGAACCTCCTGAGGTTGGCTTGTGCCCACCTCTGCAGCCTGTCCAGGTCCTTCTGGCTGGCATCCCTGCCCTCCAGCCTGTCTGCTGCACCACACAGCTTGGTGTGCTCTGCAAACTTGCTGAGGCTGCCCTCAATGCCTCTGTCCATGTCACCAACAAAGATGGTCCCAGGACTGATCCCTGAGGGACTCTGTTTGTCACTGGCCTCCACATGGACATGTACCTGTTGACAGCCACTCTTTGGGTGTGGCCATCAAGCCAGTTCTTTATCCATCTCGTGGTCCACCCATCAGACCCATGTGTCACCAGCTTGGAGACCCGGATGTGGTGCAGGACAGTGTCAAAGGTCTTGTTCAGGTCCAGGTGAATGACATCAGTTGCTTGCCTCTCATCTATTAATGTTGTGACCTGTTCATAGAAGGCCACCAGGTCTGTCAGGCAGGATTTGCCCTTGGTGAAGCCATGCTGATTGCACCCAATCACCTCTTCACTATTCTTCTGTCTCAGTAGTGCCTCCAGGAGGATCTGTCCCATGATCTTACTGGGCACAGAGGTGAGGCTGACTGGCCTGGAGTTCCCTGGCTCATCCTTCCTACCCTTTTTGAAAATGGGGATTATGTTTCCCCTGTTCCAGTCAGTGGGAACTTCACCAGACTGCCAGGACTTTTGGAATAGAATAGAGAGGGGTTTAGCAACCTCATCTGCCAGGTCCCTCAGCACCCGTGGGTGTATCCCATTGGGTCCCATGGACTTGAACACTTTCAGGTTCTTCAGGTGATCACAAACCTGATCTTCACTTATGATGGGCAGCTCTTCCTTCCAGCTCCTGCCATTACCTTCCATGGCTCCAGGAATGTGGCTGGAGGCCTTTGCAGTGAAGACTGAGTTAAAGAAGTCATTGAGAACCTCAGCCTTTTCCATGTCACTTGTGACCATTTCACCTGTTTCCTTTCTGAGGGGGCCCAACCTTCCCTAAGCTTCTTTTTACTATTAATATACCTTTAGTGTTCCCTTTGCCTTCCCTGGCTAGATTCAATTCAAAGTCTGCCTTGACTTTCCAAACCAGATCACTGTCTGCTCAGGCAGCTTCCTTGTGTAGCCCCCATTCCTTATAGAGTTTCTTTTTGTGTGACAGCATGTCTAGGAGCTCCTTGCTCAGACAGGTAGGCCTTCTGACATTCTTCCCTGCTTTCCTCTTTGTTGGGTTGCAGTGCTCCTGGACACAGAGGAGGTGATCCTTGAATACTAAGTTCTTGACAGTGAGGGTGGTGAGACACTGGCACAGGTTGCCCAGGGATGTTGTGGATCACAGAATCACAGTATGATCCAGGATCATATTCTGTGATTCAGTGCTTCACAACCTCCCTGGAGGTGTTCAAGGCCAGGTTGAATGAGGCCTTGAGTGACCTGTTCTAATGGGAGGTGTCCCTGCCTACGGTGGGGAGTTGGAACCGGATGTGCTTTGAGGTCCCTTCCAACCTGAACCATTCTATGATTCTTAGGAGCCCTCTTTAAGTACTGAAAAACCACAATAAGGTCTTCTGGAAGCCTTCTTTTCTCCAGGTTGCACAACCCCAACTTTCTCAGGTATTCTTCACAGGAGAAGTGTTCCATCTCTAGTGAAAGTTTTATACTAATAAGAACTTTAATTTTTAAGCAGGGCAAGGCACAATTGCTGGAGAAGAACAGTTGAAGAATTGTTTTCTACAAGAGGTACAGCTCAAATTTCTGCTGACTGGGCTGCTCTCAGGACTTCCTTTGCCTCCGTTTGCTATCCGCATGTGCCCACCTCTTACAACAAAAAACATTAAGCAGTATGAACCAATCCTTGCTGTTGGTAAGTGCCTGGAATAGATTATTCTTTGCTCTGAAGATAACCCATTCTATATTGAATACAAATGTAGTTTCTACTAAAGAAAGATCTTTTTGACCTCTCATAACATGGATATCAACCCTTGTGTTAGTTTGTCATCTTCATTCTTCTCCTGCTCTGGGTTTAAGTAATGCTACTTTAAGAATTGCAGTGTTATTGGCAAGTTAATGGTTCAGATTGATGATCCTAAGGGTCTTTTCCAACCTAAACCACTCTATATGTTTATCCTTTCATTCAGTGTGCCGTTGGTCCGTTGAGACACTTTGTGTTTTCCATGCTGCTCTCCCTTCAATCTGAGCATCAATAAATAGGATTTGCTGCAGCACTGAATTCCTAGAACAAATAAATAAACTTCACAGACACTGTGTTTGGATCCTGATGTTGGTGCCTAAAAGTACGCTTACAGCAGGCTATTGAGTGGTTCTATTCTACCTTACAACAAATGTACTTAAACTCATTTAAATTTTTGAGTAGTTGCCTGTGAGCACCTGATTTATTACTTTAGCAACTGAGTTTTCTGCCATGCCCTTGCAGGCCACATCAGTGATGGCTGTTCCACTGCTTTCTGTCACTGCAAGAGTTTTCTGAGCTCATCTGTAGGTTTGTGATGAGGCCACATCTAGGGTTGTTCAGCCTGGAGAAAAGGAGGCTCAGGGCAGACCTCATTGCTCTCAACAACTACCTGATGGGACACTGTAGCCAGGTGGGGTCTCTTCTGCCAGGTACCCAGAGACAGAACAAGAGGACAGAGCGTCAAGCTGTGCCAAGGCAGGTTCAGGCTGGATGTTAGGAAGAAGTTCTTCCCAGCAAGAATGATTGGCATTAGAATGGGCTGCCCAGGGAGGTGGTGGAGTTGCCATCCCTGGAGGTGTTCAAGACTGGATGAGGCACTTAGTGCCATGGTCTAATTGATTGGATAAGGCTGAGTGCTAGGTTGGACTGGATGATCTTGGAGGTCTCTTCCAACCTTGTTGATTCTATGATCAGAGATTTCACAGTGCATCCATACAGGTACCTCTCCTTGTAGTGAACACACTGCAAGAGTCCACACACAGAGATGCTCTAAGATTGTCATAGGCTGTTCAATCAGATCTCCAGGTTTGGGTTGTTCAAATGTGCTCTTGATGTATGTAAGCTGTTGATTCTGGGCTATACAGCCTGAACTTTGCCTTGCCACTTGGGAGATCCTTGGTAAGGTTGTCTGCTCTCTAAAGCCTTCTTAGGTTTTTCAACAGGGCTGAGGTCTATCACAGAGGAGAATATTATGCAGAAGCTTATAAATAGGCTATGACTCCAGTAATGAAAATGCCCTAATAGTGTATGTATCTTTTGTGTACTTACTGCAATACTTCTGTTATCACTGAGCCAAAGGTGCCATCAGTAGTTGTGCTTCAAGCTGTGAGCAAGCTACCTTTACATGATGTGAAGATTTAGGAAGAATTTCATTGCAGTGGGGGTGGTGAGACACTGGCGCAGGTTGCCCAGGGAGGTTGTGGAGCAGAGAATCACAGAATCTTTGATCATATTCTGTGATTCTCTGCTCCACAACCTCCCTGGAGGTGTTCAAAGCCAGGCTGGATGAGGCCTTGAGTGACATGACTGAGTGGCTGGAGAGCAGCCAGAAGGAAAGGGACCTGGGGGTACTGATAGATACTGATAGATAGTAGGCTGAACATGAGCCAGCAGTGTGCCCAGGTGGCCAAGAGAGCAATGGCATCCTGGCCTGCATCAGGAACAGTGTGGCCAGTAGGACAAGGGAGGTTATTCTGCCCCTGTACTCAGCACTGGTCAGGCCACACCTTGAGTGCTGTGTCCAGTTCTGGGCCCCTCAATTCAAGAGAGATGTTGAGATGCTGGAGCATGTCCAGAGAAGGGCAACCAAGCTGGTGAGGGGCCTGGAGCACAAACTCTATGAGGAGAGACTGAGGCAGCTGGGGGTGTGCAGCCTGCAGAAGAGGAGGCTCAGGGGTGATCTTATTACTGTCTACAACTACCTGAAGGGACTTTGTAGCCAGGTGGGGGGTGGCCTTTTATGCCAGGCAACCAGCAATAGAACAAGGGGACACAGTCTCAGGTTGTGCTGGGGTAGGTGTGGGCTGGATGTTAGGAGGAAGTTCTTCCCAGAGAGAGTGATTGGCATTGGAATGAGCTGCTCAGGGAGGTGGTGGAGGCACCGTCCCTGGAGGTGTTCAAGAAAAGCCTGGATGAGGCACTTGGTGCTATGGTCTAGTTGACTGGATAGGGCTGGGTGCTAGGTTGGAGCAGATGATCTTGGAGGTCCCTTCCAACCTAAACCATTCTATGATTCAGCTACCTTAAATGGAGGATGCAAAGACAAATCTCTCTCCTTCTAATTGCAATACAGGTTTTTTGATTTTGCATAAGCTGTGTCAGTTAAAATGGCTGAAATACAACGATCAGGAGACTAATGAGTATATATAAACTGCACTTAACAGCAAGATCTGCTGCATCCTAGACTCAAGGTACCTGAATGACTTCTTAGGTATCTGTTTTTGTATTTAATAAATTTGACCTGAGTGGAAAAGAAAAGAAAAGAACTAAGTCTTCCAGTGTCTAAGAGAAAATTGTAGCTTTCAGTGTTTCAGAAGATTTATTTTATCTAATTGAAGCTGATAGCTACTAAGTTATTGATTTGGAATTTGAAAAAGGTCATTGTTTCAGGCATTAGAAAGCAGAACTGCATTGATGAGTTGGTAAAAGCTACCCATGGTTGTCCCCTGAGGTTATTGGTGCATAACAGTTAATACTTGAGGCATTTGCTCTACTTTATCAATCAAAACATAAAGAAACATTCCTGACCTGCCACTGGCTGTGTTCTGAAAACGCAGCAACACTGAACATATTTTCTGCAGACTCTACAGGGAGATGTAGGAAAAGATCTTAGAATCATAGAGTTAACCAGGTTGGATGAGACCTCTAAGACCACCCAGGCCAACGTAGCACCCAGCCCTATCCAGTCAACCAGACCATGGCACTAAGTGCCTCATCCAGGCTTTGCTTGGACACCTCCAGGGACAGTGACTCTACCACGTCCCTGGGCAGCCCATTCCAATGCCAATCACTCTCTCTGTGAAAACTTCCTCCTAACATCCAGCCTATACTTCCCTGGCACAACTTGAGACTGTGTCCCCTTGTTCTGTTGCTGGTTGCCTGGCAGAAGAAACCAACCCCACCTGGCTACAACCTCCCTTCAGGTAGTTGTAGACAGCAATGAGCTCTGCCCTGAGCCTCCTCTTCTGCAGGCTGCACACCCCCAGCTCCCGCAGCCTCTCCTCACAGGGCTGTGCTCCAGGCCCCTCATCAGCTTGGTTGCCCTTCTCTGGACACCTTCCAGCACCTCAATCTCTCGAATTGAGGGTCCCAGAACTAGACACACTCAAGGTGTGGCCTGACCAGTGTTGAGTACAGGGGAAGAATAACCTCCCTTGTCCTACTTGATCCAAATGCATTTTACTTTCTGCAGAGAATCTCAGAGGGTTTTATATCTGAGACTTAAGCTCTAAGAGACCTCATTGCTATCTACAATTACCTGAAGGGACATTGTGGAGAGGCTGCTGCTGGGCTCATCTCACATGGAATTGGAAACAGAACAAGGGGGAATGGCCTCAAGCTGAGGCTGGGGAAGTTTAGATTGGACATTAAGAAAACTTTTTTCATGGATCCCAGGTTAGGGACTGGACTTAGCTGCCCATGGAGGTGGATGTGTTTAAGGATGGTTTGGATGTGGTGCTTAGGGCTATGGTTTAAGGTGAATATTGTAGAGTAGGGTTCTAGGTTGGACTTGGTGATGCTGAGAGGCTTTGCCAACCTGGACATTCCTGTGATTCTGTAATTCTAGAAGTCAAAATACCTTTTCTAAAATGTAAAATAGAAGTTAAAGGTTTTTAAAAAAACTTAGAAAAGCAATGAAAAAAGGAGAAATAGCTGTCAATTCTGCATTTTTCACTACTCTTTGAAGAGGAGAATAAATCAAGCCTACATTTTCTTCTTTCTGTTTTTTTAAACCACTCTTTCTAAGGTACAAGTAATGGCTCTGTCCTGGTGTTTCATCTTACAAGTGGACTCTTGCAGAAAGAGCTAAGCATCCATTCCTGTGAAGTCAAGTAAGTTTTCACTTTTAATGCCTACTCTAATCCTTTTGGGAGACAAATACCAACAAACCTGACTGAAGTTGGAGCAGCAAGGTAGGTTGCTTCATTGGTAATGACTCAAGAAAATGAGTCCTTGAATGGTCTACCCTGGCAGTATCTTTGCTATGTCTCAAAACTGAGGTGGAAAGGACATAGAACTAAACATTTACATTGTATCTGTACCCTGCTGATCTAGGGTGCTTATCAACTACTTTCAGTTTCTTCAGTGCATGGTAGTACACAGACTTTTTAGGGTGAGAAACTTGCTTGCAGTGTCTTATTTCTAAACAGTGACTCAAAGATTTTGTCCTTTTAAATAATTGTGCTTTGTACACCAGATTTATTTGCTGAAATTGCTACTGAGACAGTTCTAGCCCTAGCTGAAGTTAAGAAAGATGTTGAGATGCTTGAAGGTGTCCAGAGAAGAGCATCAAGGCTGGTAAGGGGGCTAGAGCTGAGGGAGCTGGAGGTGTGCAGCCTGCAGAAGAGGGAGCTCAGAGCAGATATCATTGTTCTCTACAGCTACCTGAAGGGAGGCTGTAGCCAGGTGGGGTTGGTCTCTTGTGCAGGCATCCAGGGACAGAAATAGAGAAGACACAGCCTCAAGCTGTGCCAGGGCAGGTTCAGGCTGGATGTTAGGAAGAAGTTCTTCCCAGCAAGAGTGATTGGCATTGGAATGGGCTGCCCAGGGAGGTGGTGGAGTCCCCATCCCTGGAGGTGTTTAATAGGAGGCTGGATGAGATACTTAGTGCCATGGGTTGGTTAAATAGGTGAGGTGTTAGGTGATAGGTTGGACTGGCTGATTTTAGAGGTCCTTTCCAGCCTGGTTAGTTCTGTGATTCTGTGACTCTCCATGCAGCCCAACAAAGCTGTGTAAGACACCAACCATGTCCAAACTCTGGTCAGCCCAAAGCAGGAAGGCAGCAGAACATCCATGGTCTGGGGGATAGGTTGGACTGGATGATCTTAGAGGTCTCTTCCAACCTGGTTGATTCTATGATTCTATGATCATTTGTAAACTCAGTATCTGCCTCAAGCTGGGTGCTTGCTTTTTGCACAGTCTGTGTTTTCAGCAGTGATCAGTATTACCTAGTGGGAGATGGTTACCAAAATAGATCTGAGGATCTAAGATTCTGTGATTCTGTGAAGTAAAAAGAAATCTAAGACCAAATAGAGGGCTCAGTATTCATCTGTGCTGAGAACACTGATAGACAACTCGTGTCACAGTTGAGACTTGAAGCCTTCATCAGGTTATAGTCTCCATTTTAACGTTGACTTTGTGCGAGGATTAAGTACAGGTGACTGAGAATGGATAGTTCTGAAAGTTCATTGTGGAGATCTATTTTGAATCTGCCACCAAAATCACATATTTGTGGTGTGATTGGGCAGCAGTGTAAAGCTGGAACTCCCCTTTCTATTCTAAACCAGTTGAGATTTTTAGTTCCATACCATTAACTACTTATTATTGTCATTTGATTTTCTATTAGGCAGCACAATATATTACTGCTTGTTTTTCTTTATGAAGGTGATTAGAGAATTCAAAATGAAAGCCCCTGCAGCTGTAAATAACCCAACCAAACCTTTGAACAATCCTTTCTCTTTTATTTAAAGTCTGTGTATTGTTAATTTGGGCCTTGAACTTTGTGGAGATTTTGCTACTTTTGAAAAGCTCCAAGAATCTGCTGCCTTTCTAGCAACTGTCCTCCCACAAGTGCTATTTCCAGAACAAAGTCAAAATGATTCTGAACTTTATTTAGCCAGAAGCTGGTAGCTGAGTAAGTCATTTAAATGTTTAATTCCCTCAGTCCTCCTTTTATGGTCTGAGTGACTTTCCACTACCTTTTACAAGTTCAAGGAAATGCTTTAAGCAGTGTAGAATAAGGCACAGGCTTTTTAATTATTTGGTGTTAATATTCCTGGAGTGCAACAGTTTTGCTTTCAGTGGGAATTCTTTACCTCTGAGATGCAGGCAGATTGGAGAATTACTTGATTTCATTTTTGTCTGAGAATGCACCTTCAGAGAGTAGCATTACTGTAGTATGTAATTGAGAGGATACCCTACAACTGTAACCAGGACCAAAGGGCTTTACAGTGCTCCATAGTGTGACAAGAGTCATAGAATCAGTCAGGGTTGGAAGGGACCACAAGGATCATCTAGTTCCAACCCCCCTGCCATGGGCAGGGACACCCTACCCTAGATAAGGCTGAGTTAGTCTCATATCCCAGACAAGACAGTCTCAAGTTGTGCCAGGGGTTGTATAGGCTGGATGTTAGGAGGAAGCTCTTCACAGAGAGAGTGATTTTGTAAAACTAAGGTCTTTGGAATGGCAGCTGTCCTTTACACATAGGTGTGATGGAATAGTGGGCACTGAGCTCTCAAGGTGCTAGCAACTGCAACAGGATTTTAGAGACTGGGTGTTCTTTTGTAGAGGCTGCAGATGTTGTTACAGGTTTGGTTTGAGTTTTGACTTTGCAATTCTGTATTGCAATTAGAAGAGAGATTTGTGTTTCCATCCTCCATTTCAAGTAGCTCATAGAATCACAGAATGGTTTAGGTTGGGAGGGACCTCGAAGATCACTCAGATGCAACCCTACTGACAAAGGCAGGGACACCTCCCACTAGAACAGGTCGCTCAAGGTCTCATCCAACCTGATCTTTGATCACATTCTGTGCTTCTGTGCTCCACAACCTCCCTGGGCAACCTGTGCCAGTGTCTCACCACCCTCACTGCAAACAACTTCTTCCTAACATCCACTTTCAATCTCCCCTCTGCCACTTTAAACCCATTCTTCCTCATCCTGTCATGACAAGACCTTGTCAATAGTCCCTCCCCAGCCCTCCTTTAGCCCCCTTCAGATACTGGAAGGCCACTCCAAAGTCTGCTCAAAGTCTTCTCTTCTCCAGGCTGCAGAGGCCCAACTCTTCATACTCCTTAGTAACCTTGAATACTCATTTTATCTGTGATGATGGCTCAGCTATTTCACTATTTGTTTGGAACTCTGAGTGAATCCTTAATCCTCTGAGTTTATCTTTTGTAAGGAAACTGAGGCAAGAAAGGATATGGAACTGTTGGAGCCAGTCCAGAGAAGGCCACAAAGATGCTGAGAGGGACACAGCAGCTCTGCTATGAGGACAGGCTGAGAGAGTTGGGGCTCTGCAGCCTGGAGAAGAGAAGGCTTTGAAGAGACCTTGGAGTGGCCTTCCAGTGTCTGGAGGGGCTCCAGGAGGGCTAAAGAGGGACTACTGACAAGGTCTTGTCATGACAAGGCAAGGAGTAATGGGTTTAAAGTGGCAGAGGGGAGATTGAAACTGGATGTTAGGAAGACATTCTTTCCAGTGAGGATGATGAGATGCTGGCACAGGTTGCCCAGGGAGGTGGTTGAGGTCCCATCCCTGGAGATATTCAAGATGAGGCTGGACAGGGCTCTGGGCAACCTGATCTAGCTGAGGATGTCCCTGCTGACTGCAGAGGGGTTGGACTGGATGAGCTTTGGAGGTCCCTTCCAACCCAAACCGTTCTGTGGTTCTGCAAATTAGAAGAACCTGGAAATAACTAAGTGATATCTGTTCTGTTGGCTGAGTGGAGCAATCTAAGCTGTTGTGGTATGAAAGGAGCTGATAATCCATTTTCAGTGCAGAGGGGAATGTATTTGGGATGTGGTGTAGCTTCTAGCTGAGCACAAGTGGTGCATTTGCAATGCCTCTTACTGCTAATTTTGCATATTCTGGTAGCTAACTGTGAGCAGAGCAGTTTTTTTCTTTCCCCTTTTCACTGGAGGTGAGCAAGTTGAAGTTTACAGCAGGTTTAGTTTTTAAAATGAAAACCTCACTGCCTTCAAGAACATCTATGGCCTGCAGAGAAATCTTGGAGATGACAGCCTTACAAACAAGCTTTTAGCAGGTGAATTGAAGTTGAGTCACCTTTGGGCAAACTGCTTACCAAATATTCATCACCTGCTCCTTAGGAGGAGAGCCTGAGGGAGCTGCAGCTCTTTAGCTTAGAGAAGAGGAGACTGAGAGGTGACCTCATCAGTGTTCATAAATGTGTGCAGGCAGAGACCCAGGAGGCTGGAGCCAGGCTCTGCTGGGTGATGCCCAATGACAGGACAAGGGGCACTGGGTGGAAGCTGAGGCATAGAAAGTTTCATTTAAACATGAGGAAGAATTGTTTCCCTATGAGGGTGCCAGAACCCTGGAACAGGCTGCCCAGAGGGGTTGTGGATTCTCCCTCTCTGGAGATACTCAAAACCCACCTGGATGCATTCCTGTGTGATCTGCTCTAGGTGCTCCTCCTCTGGCAGGGGTTTTGGACTGGATGAGCTTTGGAGGTCCCTTCCAGCCCCTGACATTCTGTGATTCTGAGATGGGAACAGAGAGCTATCTCCTTTTGGAACAGTACCACCTAGTGCCACTTCCTATCTTTTTGTAGCCTGTGCCATACTTGAGGGATTTGCTTAGAACCCATTTGTGGGGACAATGTGTTGTACACAGGGTAACTTTACATTCTTGCAGCTCTTCCAGTTGACTTGCTTTGTGAATGCCCATGAAAAAGGAAGGCCAAGAGTTCAGTTCCTTTGTGCTAACCTTTGAAATCTGTTCAGGGCCTCTCTCTCAGTGTCATCTTTGTTTCTCCTCTCTCTGTATTCAAAGAATCAAGTCTCCTGCTATCCATACAAGTATTTTCCAGTATCCTGGCAGATTAGAGTTACTTGGTTGTTCTTCCCATTTAGTAAACCACTGATTTAATCAGAGTGGTCCTTCTGACCTGCTGCAGTGCTGAATATTTGTGAGGGATTTGAACAAAAGCTGCCAGTGCTCTTAACTGAAATTGTTGTTTTAACCACACAAGAACCAATGTAGCCTGACTAGGAAGCTCTTAGTAACTATGCATTGTAGTTGTGAACATGTAGCTTCTTTTTATGCTGAAGTACAGTATATCCATCAAGTGTACAAAACCACTCTGTGCTGTTGTCATATTAAAGAACATGCATAGAAAAAAGCCCAAAACTCTGCTTCAGTCCAGGCTGATTTGTAACCATTTGAATGTTTTTGCTAATCTGCTCCTTTTTCTCTTTTCTGATGACAGGGGAATTGAGTGGATAAGCTTGACTGGATTTATTTCCTTTGCCACATCAACACCTAACAATCTGGGGCTGGTAAGGAATGAGCTGCAGCTGGTGGATCTACCAACAGGTCAGTATTTGCTGAGAAATAGAGGCTGACAGATTTGCTGGGGAGTGACAAGCCTGAGTTCTTACTGAGTGTTGTGACAAAATCAAGTAATAAAGAGGACTTTTAGCTGGTTCTGCTCTCCTGTCCCTAGTGAAGCTGTGTAACATGTTCCACCTGGTGCTCCACAGACAGGCTTGAAACAACACCTTTGCAAAGATGTCTGTGGTTGGGACTTACTGAAAGGATGAATATATGTCAGCAGGAGGCGTAGAGGCAGTCACATAGCACAGGTATTAGTTGGGTACTTTGTGCACTAAATGCATAGAGTGCCAAGTGTGATTTGTCACAACCTGTAGCCAGTGTTTGATGTACTCTTGAAAGAGTGTTGAACCATTTATTATGCTTTGGGTCAGCAACAGGACATTTCTCAAGGTAGACCAGGCCTGTGACCAGGATTTGAGTGCGTGCATGAATGTGAAGTTCAAGGGTTCATTGAATGGTTTGGGTTGGAAGGGATCTTTAAAGTCTATCCATCTCCCCTGCCATAGGCAGAGACACCTTCAACAACCAAGTTGCTCAAGGCCTCATCCAGACTGGCCTTGAACACCTCCAGGGAGGGGGCATCCACAGCCTCCCTGGGCAACTTGTGCCAGTGTCTCACCACCCTCACTGCAAAGAACTTCTTCCTAATATCCACTTTCAATCTCCCCTCTGCCACTTTAAACCCATTCCTCCTCATCCTGTCATGACAAGACCTTGTCAATAGTCCCTTCCCAGCCCTCCTGTAGCCCCCTTCACATACTGGAAGGCTACTCCAAGGTCTCCTCCAAGCCTTCTCTTCTCCAGGCTGCCAAGCCCCAGCTCTCTCAGCCTGTCCTCATAGCAGTGCTGCTGCAGCTCTCTCAGCCTCTTTGTGGCTCTTCTCTAGACTGGCTCCAACAGTTCCATGTCCTTCTTGTGCTGGGGTCTCCAGAACTGCACACAGTCCTCCAGGTGGGGTCCCCCCATTTACGCTCATATTAGTGTCTTGTTTGACTTGCCCTCCTTGTGTGCTCCAAGGCATTTTGCTGTTTCTTGCCTCAGGGCCCCAACACTCAGCCTGTCCCATAGCAGAGGTGCTTCCAGAGGTACCAGAAGGTTTCTCTAAGAGCTTTCTCTTCTCCAGGCTGAACAACCCTCATTCTCTCAGCCTGTCTGCTTAGAGAAGGTGCCGCAGCCACCTGATCATCTTTGTAGCCTCTTCTGGATCTGCTCCAGCAGTTTCCTGTCCTTATGGAGGAGTCAGCATCCCTGGAGGTGTTCAGAAAAAGCCTGGATGAGGCACTTAGTGCCGTGGTCTGGTTGACTGAATAGGGCTGGGTGCTAGGCTGGACTGGATGATCTTGGAGGTCTCTTCCAACCTGCTTGATTCTGTGATTCTTATGCAGGGAGCATCAGAACTGGACGCAGTACTCCAGGTGTGATCTGTCAAGAGCAGAGTAGAGGGGGACAATCCCCTCCCTTGGAATTCACAAACAAACCAAACATGCATTTTACTAATGAAACAAGAGACTTTTGTAAAGGATTGGAAGAGTTAACAAACAAAAGCTTTTAAAGCTACTGTTGATAGCAAAACTGAAAGGTCATCTGAGGTTCTACTGGGATGTGTCCCAGCCTATGGCGGGAGGTTGGAACTGGATGATCTTTAAGGTCCCTTCCAACCTAAATGATTCTATCATTCTGTGGTTTTCAGCTCTTCTGGCCTTACCATAGCTGACAAATGCATTTGTGATGGAGTTCAGCATTTGCACAATACCAGGAGGTGTAATTGGGGAGATTAAACAGCCCCAAATAGGAAGCACTTAGATAATTTCAAATTACATTTGAAGGGGAAAACGTGGAGACAATCAATTTCTAACTGAATAGCCTGAATCTTCTAACACATGGCTAATTCTCAATTAGTTTATGTAGCATAAAGTGAGGTTTCATATCCCTTTTTTTTAAAGAACCTGGAAAAAGACTCAATTTTTTGTTCTTACAGGGTGCTGCACAGTGAGGCTGTTACTTTAATGTAATAATACCATCGTTTTTTTCCCCCCATAGTGTTTTTTTTTCCCCACTCGTTTAAAAGCAAAAGAGAAAAGGTAGATGCTTTGTAAAATTCATTTAGTGGGAAATGGGCCTTTGATTTTTCACTCAGCTTGTAAATCAATCTTGGAACATTGGTTAAATAGAAGTGATGAAAGGTGCAGGATTTCTACAGGCGGCCAAGTTGCAAATAAAAGTGACTGCCTGACACCACAGTGTATGTTTTTGCTTCAAAAACTTAGCTTTCTCTCTGACAAGAAAGGCTTAGCTACTTAACTGTTGGTTCTTCCACCACTAATTAGCCCAATTTTCTGTTCTAGTGCTAAGGAAGCTGTGCTGATTTGTATTTACTTCATGACTACTTTGACAAAATCCTCATTTACACCAGTAAGGAAGAAAATTCCTAGGGTGTTTGATCACTAATGAAGACAGGAGAGGTGGGAGGTTTCCTGTAGCCTGCCTTCTGACATGAGAGCTCTAACAGTGTTTTTGCTAACTAGATTTATTGACATAATTGTTGTGAGATCAGTAATTTAGCTACAAGCAGCCACAGGGGTGGCTGAAGTGTGAAAATTTGAATTTGCTTGGAAGGAAACTTGCATGGGAGGTGCTGTGACACCCTGGTGCTTGTAGGTCATTATTTTTGTGATATCATAGAATCATATCATAGAACCAACCAGGTTGGATGACACCTCCAAGATCATCCACTCCAACCTAGCACCCAGCCCTAGCCAGTCAACTAGACCATGGCACTAAGTGCCTCATTGAGGCTTTGCTTCAACACCTCCAGGAATGGTGACTCCACCACCTCCCTGGGCAGCCCATTCCAATGCAAATCACTCTCTCTGCCAACAACTTCCTCCTAACATCCAGGCTAGACCTCCCCAGCACTCCCCTTGTTCTATTGGTGGTTGCCTGAGAGAAGAGACCAACCCCCACCTGGCTACAACCTCCCTTCAGGTAGTTATTATGTAGACATAATGCCTTTAATTCTCAAATGCTTTGTACAAGTGGGTCAAAATTTCAAGAATAAGATTGTGAGTTCTTAAGATTGTGAGTTTTGTAAGTTTTATTCTTTAGCTGGAAAAGAGAATAGTTCTGCTCAGTTGAGTATAAAAGCATAGAATCCTAGAATGGTTTAGGTTGGAGGGGAGATTCAGTTCCAACCCACCACCACAGGCAGAGACACCTCCCACTAGAACAGGTCACTCAAGGCCTCATCCAGCTTGGTCCTGAACACCAGGGAGGTTGTGGATCACAGAATCAAAGAATATGATCTTCGGTCTCATTTTGTGATTCTGTGATCCACAGCCTCCTTGGGCAACCTGTGTCAGTGTCTCACCACCCTCACTGTAAGGAGCTTCTTCCTGTCATCTACTTTAAAACTCCCTTCTGCCAGTTGAAACCCATTCCTCCTCATCCTGTCACTCCAACACCTTGTCGATAGTTCCTCCCCAGCCCTCCTGTAGCCTACTTCAGATACTGGAAGGCTGCTACAAGGTCTCCTCAAAGCCTTCTCTTCTGCAAGCTGAAATTAATTGGTGTTTCATTCATTCATTAGAATGAATTAGTGTTTCACTGTGGAAGGATTTTAAGATGTGGTTCAGGGCAGAGTTAATTTTCTTAGAAACTTGAAATCTACCAATGAGTTTCCTTCCCCCTCCTCAGTTGAGAGTTTAGCTCATTGGCTTTGAGTGGAGAAGAATAACACTTGTAACTCTCTCTGCATATTTGTGTAATGTAATGACAGGATGAGGAGGAATGGGTTTAAAGTGGCAGAGGGGAGATTGAAAGTGGATGTTAGGAAGAAGTTGTTTGCAGTGAGGGTGGTGAGACACTGGCACAGGTTGCCCAGGGAGGTTGTGGATCACAGAATCACAGAATGGGATCTTTAATAACATTCTGTGGTCCACAACCTCCCTGGAGGTGTTCAAGGCCAAGTTGGAGGAGGCTTTGAGCAACCTGTTCTAGTGGGAGGTGTCCCTGCCTATTGCAATGGGTTGGAACTGGCTGAGCTTTGAAGTCCCTTCCAACCTGAACCATTCTATGATTCTATCTAATGTTTAAGATGTATCAATTTCAGTTGTGCTCTGGAAGCAAGTCAAGAATTGTATTGGACAGTAGAGGTTACATTATGTTTAGTCCTTTGAAATGCAGCAAAGCTTAGACAGTAATAAGATAAATTAAGACATGATAGGATACTTGGAGATGTTCCACTTCTGAACAGAGTAGCTCAGAAACTACTTCTCTACTTCTCTACTTCTCTTTAGTTTAGTAACTGTTCTCCCCTTTGTCCTTTTCTGTGTTCCAGGCAGGAGCATCGCGTTCCGTGGGGAGCGAGGCAACGATGAGCCAGCTATTGAAATGATAAAGGTGTCTCATTTGAAGTAAGTAGATTAGCTGTGTGTAGTTCATAAATTATACTTCAATGCCTGAACATCTCCATGACTTGACAGGAAGAACAGAAATTCCAGGAACAAATGCTCTTCTCTGAGAGCATGGAAAAATCTTGCAACGGCATTGAGAGCAACAAGCCCTGTGAGGAGAAGCTGAGGGAGCTGGGGGTGTGCAGCCTGCAGAAGAGCAGGCTCAAGGGTGACCTGATTGCTGTTTACAACTACCTGGAGGAGGTTATAGCCAGGTGGGGTTGATCTGTTCTCCCAGGCAACCAGCAACAGAACAAGGGGACACAGTCTCAAGTTGTGCTGGGCAGGTATAGGCTGGATGTTAGGAGGAACTCACAATCGTAGAATCAACCAGGTTGAAAGAGACCTTCAAGATCATCCAGTCCAAGCTAGCACCCAGCCTTACCCAGTCAACCAGACCATAGCACTAAGTGCCTCATCCAGGCTTTGCTTGAACATCTCCAGGGACAGCAACTCCACCACCTCCCTGGGCAGCCCATTCCAATGCCAGTCACTCTCTCTGGGAAGAACTTCCTCCTAACATCCAGCCTAGACCTCCCCCTGCTTCTTCACAGACAGAGAGATCTTTAATAACATTCTGTGATTCTGTGCTCCACAACCTTCCTGGAGGTGTTCAGGACCAGGTTGGATGAGTCCTTGAGAAACCTGTTCTAGTGGGAGGTGTCCCTGCCTATGGTGGGGGGCTGGAACTAGATGGTTCTTGAGGTCCCCTCCGACCTAAACCATTCTATTCTTCTATG
Organism: Pogoniulus pusillus; assembly: GCF_015220805.1. Classification (NCBI taxonomy): domain Eukaryota; kingdom Metazoa; phylum Chordata; class Aves; order Piciformes; family Lybiidae; genus Pogoniulus; species Pogoniulus pusillus. The sequence goes on along the minus strand of NC_087269.1, from coordinate 3,647,753 downwards.
CCATTTTGATGATACTAGGGAGGATAAAAATCCTGAACAGCTTCTGTCAGCTTTGGTTCCATTATGACTTAATTCCCTTTTCTGTGAGTTAAACTCCAAGATTGGCTTTAAAGGTAGAAGGGATTTCCACATATTTATTCATTTTTCCAAGTGAATATTTCACATCTATATAACATCTATCTACGGGAAACTCAGATGTGAGGTTAAGTTTGAGAAGTCAGATGATGAATGACCAAACTCTTTGCCATGAAATCCAGATTTTGAGATCAGGCCAGTGACAGGAGGCTCTGGTCATTATAGTATTAAAAAGAATAGTAGTAGGACTCTGTACTTCCCTGTGTAAGTAAAATTAAAGTCGTGTTGAGTTGAACAAGACGTCTCTACATTGTAGTAGTTTCTTCTTTACAGAGAAGGAAAGAAAATACTGTTCTCTAGCTTGCACAGGAGTATTTTTGGAAGCATGTCTGTGTTCCAGGGAATTTGCAGGAGTTCAACCATAAAATGAACTTATTACTGCATTAAAAAATAAGGAGAGCCCTGGGCTTAGGTGAAGAGAACAAAATGTTAAGTGAGGAGAAGAAAAGATCATTTGAAGAGAGGCTGATATGGTTGTGAAGGGTACATGTAGCTGCAGAGCCTCTCTATTTTCAAGCTGGATGTGAGAAGTGGTAGACTGAAGGTGTTTGCCTCATCTAGCTCTGCAGATGAAAGGTTTTGAAGACATGACTGAGAAGTGGTTCAGAGTAAGAGGATTTTGTGTTCCTTTATCACTGGATTAGGAAAGTGTTATGCATCTGGAGTGGAGGGGGAAAAAATGTGTCCAACCTCTAGCCTTGGCCTGTCTGTCTGCTATCTTGTGCAGCCATCAGCTCAGGCTGAGCAGGCCTAAATTAGAGCTGCTGCTGCTGTCTGTGAATCCCTTCCTTTGGCTTCTTTATAGCAGTTGAGCAGTACCACTTGACAGAAATGTCTACATCTTTTAGCTTCAAATCATAGAATTATTTGGGTTAGAAAAGACTTGTAAGAGCTCTTTTGGCTTTGAAGGAGGACTGTCTTTCAGAAAGACTCTTTTTGCACCTCATTAACTCAAAGGAAATCACAAGTTTCAGAGTGAGATTTGAGTCACCTGAATTTTCTCTGCTTCCTCTTAGTCTTTGAGTGTTTCCCAGGTGTTGACGTGAACATCTTGTGTGAAATAAAATGCTCAAATAAGAGAGTAATGATTCCTTTTGATGTAGTAAATTCTTATTGTTTTAGGCAGTACCTAGCTGTGGTCTTTAAAGACAAACCCCTGGAGATCTGGGATGTCAGAACATGCACTCTGCTCAGAGAAATGTCCAAAAACTTCCCAACAGTGACTGCTTTGGTAAGGAATAAAATCTGTTACTTACTGTTTAGTAAATGTAGTATGTTGAGATAGCATAGAACAATTTTGCAGCAAAGTATTGCTGCATCTGTGGCACACAGATAAATGCTTTCACCTTTTTGTTTTGCTTTGTCATCAAGTAGAGGCAAGGGAAAAAAAAAGTCAAGGAACTGGTATCCAATTTGGATTGGCTCCTTGGCTGGTGGAGGGAACAGTGTTATAGAAAGCAATCTGCATTGAACTCATTACAAGGATTTGAAACCCCCCAAATAAATTCAGAGAGTAAACTTTTGCCTTTTGCACTTTTCCTGGACCTTTTTCTTCCACAGGAGTGGTCACCTTCTCATAACCTGAAAAGCCTGAGGAAAAAGCAGTTGGCAGCTCGTGAGGCCATGGCCCGGCAGACAGTTGCATCAGATACTGAAGTTAGCAGCTTAGAATCTTCTGTGATCAGGTATTTCTCATTCTGATCTAATGAGATTCTTTGAGCAGTTGCTGTTTTTCCACCATATGCCATTGGGCTGTAGAACAGAGTATTTTGGAACATGCTGTTCTTCAGCCTGGAAATGAGGAGGCTCCAGGGAGACCTTATAACAGCCTGACAGTACTTGAACGGGGGCTACAAGAAGGATGGACAGAGACTGTTTAAAAAGGCCTGCAGGGACAGGACGAGGGCAATGGCTTCAAACTAGAGAAGATTAGAGTTAGATTGGATGTTAGGAACAAGTTCTCCACCATGAGGGAGGTGGAACACTGCAACAGGTTGCCCAGAGAGGTGGTCAAGGCCTAGTCCCTGGAGATACTCAAGGTGAGGCTGGACAGGGTTCTGGGCAACCCGATCTAGTTGAGGGTGTCCCTGCTGACTGCAGAGGGGGTTGGGCTGGATGACCCTGGGAGGTCTCTTCCAACCCAGGCAACTTTGTTATTCTATTAAATCAACTTTATGGGCTTCCCTTTAGCCTTTAAGTGTAGAGCTTTGATTTACTGCTGAATGAAACAGGGCAAGTCTCTGTCAAGTGTGTCTGTAACAGTCTATTACTTACTTGGTCCTTCAAGTCAAGAACTCTTTGTTTTCCCCTGAATACCACAAGTGGTCAAACAGGTTGCCCAGGGAGGTTGTGGCTGCTCCCTTCCTGTAGGTGTTCGAGGCCAGGTTGGAGGAGGCCTTGAGTGACCTGTTCTAGTGGGAGGTGTCCCTGCCTATGGCAGAGGGATGGAACTGGATGACCTGTGAGGTCCCTATTCTGTGATAGATGAGTTAAGTGGTGCTTCTGGTTTTGAAGGATGTATATATTTTTGTGCTGCCTCTGTGCATTAGTTAGGAAGAAATTGAACATCTTCCTTATGATGAGAGCCTGAGGGAGCTGAGGCTTTTTGGCTTGGAGAGGAGACAACTAAAGGGTAACCTCATTCATGCTTATCAATATGTGCAGGGTGAGTGCCAGGAGGCTGGAGCCAGGCTCTGCTGGGTGATGCCCAGTGACAGCACAAGGGACAATGAGTGCAAATTGAGGCATAGGAGGTTCCATGGGAATCTGAGGAAGAATTTTTAGCCTGTGAGGGTGACAAAGCACTGGGACAGGCTGCTCATGGGGGTTGTGGAGTCTCCCTCTCTGGAGATACTCAAGAACTGCCTGGATGTGTTCCAGTATGATCTGGTCTAGGTGCTCCTGCTCTGGTAGGAGGGCTGGACCAGATGATCTTTCAAGCTCCCTTCCAGCCCCTGACATTCTATGATTCTGTGATAATTTGCCTTGCAATTGTAATTTCAAGAAAGAAATCCTTGTATTTTGTTTTGTTCTCTTTCAAGTTTGTTACAGGAGGCTGAAAGTAAATCAGAGCTGAGCCAGAACATCTCTGCCAGAGAGCACTTTGTGTTTACAGGTGCTGATGGGCAAGTTTATCACCTCACAGTAGAAGGAAACTCAGTAAAAGACAGTGCAAGAATTCCTCCTGATGTGAGTTTCAGTTTTCTTTATCATTTCTACTTTGATTTTTTTTCTTGGCTGTTATTGCCTGAAAAAATATCAGGGATGTGCATTGTAGGAGTGAGTGGTGGATGGGCATTAAATCAGTAGTTTGAAACATGAAATGCAAATTCTAACTTCACTGAAGCACTTCTCTTTTCCTAATATTTATACTGAGAGCACCATTGAAAGAAATCATTTACTTCTGTTGGGTTTTTTTTTGCCACAATTTAGGATCTTCATAGGCTCTGATGTCCTTTCTCAAATCACATGGCAAGGATTTTATTGAAGCATATACAAAAAGGCTTGAGTGGCAAAAGAGATGTTACTGAAGCATGGTTGTGTTCTGTTAATGGATTTATCTTATGCCATCTGGAGGGCTTGAGTGGGCCAAAGCTCTCTTTAGTGAATGTTAAGTTTGGGTTTTTCCAGATACTCTGAAGAACAATCTTATTTCACTTGATCTTGAAAGCTTTGCTAAACCAGACTCCCAAATAGGACACCTTTGATTTGTTTCTTCTTATTTTGTTCATAAATATATGCCAGGGTTGTGATTAATGAAGTCTGTCATGCTGCTGTTCCCATGCAATAAGAGACAGAGAAGTGATTTGCATTGCTTTAAACCCCAAATTTGTCAGAAGGAAGTTTCTTTTGAAGCATATTGAAGCACATGTGACAGACTCAAGAAATGCTTACATTCAGTAGAATGATTTCCTTTCTTCACTGAGCAGAATTTGGTCTTATACATCATGTGGCATTTGCTTAGAAAGAATTGTTAGTGTCAAAATGTTTATTCCTATGCTTGGCTCTATTAATCACAACATTTTATTCTGCTTTTTTGAATGATTCCAGGGCAGTATGGGTAGCATCACATGCATTGCCTGGAAAGGGGATATCCTGGTTCTTGGGGATGTTGATGGGAACTTAAACTTCTGGGATTTGAAAGCCAGAATGTCCAGGTAAGAGTGCAAATTGTTGTAGCCAGGTGGGGGTTGGTCCCTTCTCCCAGGCAACCAGCAGTACAACAAGAGGACACAGTCTCAAGTTGTGCCAGGGGAAGTATAGGCTGGATGTTAGGAGGAAGTTCTTCACAGAGGGAGTGATTGGTATTGGAATGGGCTGCCCAGGGAGGTGGTGGAGTCACCATCCCTGGAGGTGTTCAGGAAAAGCCTGGCTGAGGCACTTAGTGCTATGGTCTGGTTGACTGGCTAGGGCTGGGTGCTAGGTTGGACTGGATGATCTTGGAGGTCTCTTCCAACCTGGTTGATTCTATCATCCAGTCCAACCTATCCCCCAGCCCTATCCAGTCAACCAGACCATGGCACCAAGTGCCTCATCCTGGCTTTGCTTGAACACCTCCAGGGATGGAAACTCCACCACCTCCCTGGGCAGCCCATTCCAATGGGAAATCACTCTCTCTGTGAAGAACTTCCTTGGAGGTCTCTTCCAATCTGGTTGATTCTATGAAATGAAATCTGTCATCAGATGGAAAGTGTTAGAATGCTTGGTTGTTTTTTTTCCCTCCTCATTTTTATTCACAGAATCACAGAATTAACCACATCAGAAAAGACCTCTAAGATCATCAAGTCCAATCTGTCACCTAACCCTTCTAATTAAGCCATGGCACTAAGTGCCTCATCCAGCCTCCTTTTAAACACCTTCAGGGATGGGGTCTCCACCACCTCCCTGGGCAGCTCATTCCAGTGCCAGTCACTCTTGCTGGGAAGAACTTCTTCCTAACATCCAGCCTGAACCTGCTCTGATGCAGCTTGAGGCTGTGTCCTCTTGTTCTGTCGTTGTAAGAGGTCGTCTGTGACTTTTGGGGTAAAATCTGCAAGGATTTAGAAGTAATTTTTCACAAAATGCCTACTGTGTTACAATTCTCTCTTGCATTCAGTTGAGAGAGTTGGGGCTCTGCAGCCTGGGAAGAGAAGGCTTGGAGAAGACCTTGGAGTGGCCCTCCAGTATGTGAAGGGGGCTACAGGAGGGCTGGGGAGGGACTATTGACGAGGTCTTGTAATGGCAGGACAAGGAAGAATGGGTTTAAAGTGTCAGAGGGGAGACTGAAACTGTGTGTTATGAAGTTGTTTGCACTGAGGGAGGTGAGACACTGGCACAGGTTGCCCAGGGAGGTTGTGGATCACAGAAGCACTGAACATGATCAAAGATCATATTCTATGATCCACAACCTCCCTGGAGGTGTTCAGGACCACACTGGATGAGACCTTGAGCAACCTGTTCTAGTGGGAGGTGTCCTTGCCTGTGGCAGGTAAGATGGAACTAGATGAGTTTAAAGCGTCAGGGGAGATCGAAAGTGGATGTTAGGAAGAAGTTGTTGGCAGTGAGGGTGGTGAGACACTGGCACAGATTGCCCAGGGAGGCTGTGGAGCACAGAATGTGATTTTGGTCACATTCTGTGCTCCACAACCTCCCTGGAGGCGTTCAAGGCCAGGTTGGATGAGATCTTGAGCAACCTGTTCTAGTAGGTGTCCCTGCCTATAGCAAGGGGTTGGAACTGGATGATCTTTGAGGTCCCTTCCAACCTAAACCATTCTGTGCTTCTCAGATGAATTAAAATCTTTTAGCAACATTTTAAAACCAGCTGAACAGTTATGGTCAGTCTGCAATGGCCTTTAATAAAGTGTTAAGCACTGTGTTTATTTCAGGCATTTTCCTCTTTTCATGTTATCTTGGAAAGCTGTTTGTGTGTGTGTATGTAGCTTCTTCTCCTCAATCTGTACAACATCAGGATCTGCAATGCTCACAGAGAGAGACAAAGGCTGAGAGGGGATTTAATCAACTGAAATATCTGAGGGCAATGAGTCAGGAAGGGAGGGACAGGGACAGCCTCTGCTCACTTGTGCCTTGGGGTAGGACAAGAGGCAAAGATATGTGAACTACAGCACAGGAGGTTCCACCTCAACATGAAGAAGAACTTCCTGACTGTAAGGGTCACAGAGCACTGGATCAGGCTGCCCAGAGAGGTTGTGGACTCTGGAGTCTTTTTAGCCCTGCCTGGATGTTTTCCTGTGTGACCTGTGCTTGATTCTATGGTCCTGCTGTGGCAGGGGTTTGGACTTGGATGATCTCTGGAGGTCCCTTCCAAGCCCTAACATCCTGTGATCCTGGGAACTACCCCCAGTATTAGGTATGGAATGATTGATGCTAATCTTACCCTTTTCTTTCCTTAGAGGCATTCCCACACACCGAAGCTGGGTTAGAAAGATTCGGTTTGCACCTGGGAAAGGAAACCAAAAGCTCCTTGCAATGTACAACGATGGAGCAGAAATATGGGATTCAAAAGAGGTGAATATCTCTTGCTCTCATAGGCTCTTCTTTGCAAACACACATTATTTCTCAAAATCAGAGCAAGTCAGGGGTTAAGTTTTGCTTAGCTCTGATCCCTTGCTGACAGTTGTATAATAAAGTTGCATGACATTGCCCTTTTAGTTCCAGCCTTTTTAAGCTGTCATCAGGGCAAAGTTCTTTTCACTCAGTGAAGCTGGCAGTGTCTGCATTGTACCCTTTGGCGTTCTCTTGTAATGTTTTTTTGAGGCAGACATGAAAAGTTTAATGGGGAGTCCTCAATCTTGCAGTCTGTATTTTTACTACAGCTTTCTTAACTGCTGTGGGTATTAAGGAGTGTGTCACTTGTTAGGTACTGCTAGAAAGCTAGAGACACTTGAAATGTAACATTCTCTAGCTTCTCATTTTACTCAGGAATTCTCTTGTAATGCTCAGAAGTCTTTTGAGATGTAGAATCACAGAATCATTTAGGTTGGAAGGGACCTCAAAGATCATCTAGTTCCACCCCCCTGCCATAGGAAGGGATGCCTTGCACTGAGGCACTGTGGTCAGGATGGTCAGGGCACTCCCTGATTGGGAACTCGTTGAAGGAAAGAAGCCAGAGAGCTGTGGTCAATGGGATGGAGTCTAGTTGGAGGCCTGTGACTAGTGGGGTCCCACAGGAGTCAGTACTGGGAGCAGTTCTGGTCAATATATTCATCAATCACCTGTCTGAGGGCACTGTCAGCAGGTTTGCTGATGACACCAAACTGGGTGGAGTGGCTGCCACACCAGAAGGCTGTGCTGCCATTCAGCCAGACCTGGACAGGCTGAGGGGAGGGCAGGGAGAAATTGAATGAAATTCACCAAAGACGAGGATAGAGTCAGGCACCTGGGAAAGAACAACCCCAGGGATCAGGACAGGTTGGGGACTGAGCTGTTGGAGAGCAGTGAAGGGGAAAAGGATCTGGGGTCCTAGTGGATGGGAGGTTGACCATAAGCCAGCAATGTGCTCTGGTGGCCAGGAGGGTCAGTGCCATTCTGGGGTGGATTAGAAGGGCTGTGGTTAGTAGGTGGAGAGAGGTTCTCAAAAGAAAAAGAACCTTTACCACTAAATAAAAGGTATTTGAGGTAGGGGAGTTACAAAGAGGTATAGGGGAGGGGAACAATATACAAGAAATACGTATATGCATCCAGATTGATGGCAGTGGATGGAGGTAGTGGGAGGTGTCCCTGCCTATGGTAGGGGGTTGGAACTGGATGAGCTTTGAGGTCCCTTCCAGCCTAAACCAATCTGTGATTCCTGTTCTATGATTCTATTTCCATTCTATGATTCTATTCCCATTCTACGATTCTGTTTCCCTTCTATGATTCTATTTCCATTCTATGATTCTGTTTCCCTTCTATGATTCTTTTTCCATTCTATGATTCTATACATTTCCACCACTTTTCTGGCATAAAATTTCCATGGTAAAGATAACAAAAGCTGTATCAAAAGGGTCTCAGCTCCCACTTAGGAAGAAGTATTATTTGAAGGCAACCATGAGCCCCACTGCAAGGTTTCTAACTTCCCTCTTCTTAGGCAAAGATCAGCATTAAAAAGATTTGTGGCTCCCTTCCCTTTTTATTGCCAGTTTCGTGATACACCTCGTGGGCACCTGATGGAGTCTTTACAGTGCATGATGGAGAGCCTACTGAAAATAACAAACAACTCTGCTTTTCAAGGTGCAGATGGTGAGCAGCTTGAGAAGTGGGAGAAACGTCAACTTCCGCATCCTGGATGTGGACTGGTGTAGCTCAGACAAAGTAGTCCTGGCATCAGATGATGGCTGCATTAGAGTCCTGGACCTGTCCATGAAGCCCTCGTGTTTTAGAATGGATGAGCAGGATTTAATAGGTGTGTTGATTGCTTTTTGGGTTTTCTTTCCTGTTGACCCTGAGAAGAGAAAGCTCTTGGAGTAACCTTCTAGTACCTGTGGAAGCACTTCTGCTGTGGGACAGGCTGAGAGAGTTGGGGCTCTGCAGCCTGGAGAAGAGAAGGCTTGGAGGAGACCTTGGAGTGGCCTTCCAGTATCCAAAGGGGGCTAGAGGAGGGCTGGGGAGGAACTATTGACAAGGTCTTGTAACAATAGGACGAGGAGGAATGGGTTCAAAGTGTCAGAGGGGAGATTGAAAGTGGATGTTAGGAAGAAGTTGTTGGCAGTGAGGGTGGTGAGACACTAAATAGGTTGCCCAGGGAGGTTGTGGATCACAGAATGTGATTTTGGTCACATTGAGTGATTCTGTGCTCCACAACCTCCCTAGAGGTGTTCAAGACCAGGTTGGATGAGATCTTGAGCGACCTGTTCTAGTGGGAGGTGTCCCTCTGGCAGGGGGCTGGAAGTGGATGGGCTTTGAGGTCCATTCTGTGATTCTACCTGAAGGGGACCTATAAGAAAGCCATTGAGGGACAATTTTATGATTCTGTAGAAACTTTTGAAAGTGGACCATAAAAATGTTGACCATAAAAATGTTCAGCACTTGTGTGATTCTGTTAGTACAGAGCATTGTCACCTGAAGAGGATTAGGTGTCCCTGTAGTGGTTTTCTTTGCTGCAGATAAATTCTGTAGGCTCAGAGCACTGAGTTGGTTTAATCTCTTGAATAAGCAATACTTGTAACAATCTCATTTGGGATGTAAATTAACAACACAACAACTTTTTGTGCAGCTGTCTAGCAAGCTGACCTCAAAAGTGTCAGTATCTCAACTGAGTGTCAGTACCTGTGACACTGATAAATCCTTACCTGGTTTTGATACATGTGTTGATGTGTGAAAAAGGCTTTTCTGATTGTCTGCAAGCTGCCTTTGGTATGCTGATTCATTGCTTTGCTAAGTAGGGGTCGTGCAGTTTGGAGAAGAGAAGGCTTCAAGGAGACCTTATTCTGACCTTCCATTATCTGAAGGGGGCCACAAGAAAGCTGGGAAGGGACTTTTTAGGGTGCCTGGTAGTGACAGGGCTCAGGGGAATGGATCCAAGCTAGAGGAGGGGAGATTGAGATTGGACATTAGGAAGAAGTTTGGTGACACATTGAAACAGATTGCCCAAAGAGATGGTGGAAGCCTCATCCCTGGAAGTTTTTAAGGCCAGATTGCCTGTGGCTCTGAGCAACTTCATCTAGTGTGAGGTGTCCCTGCCCATTGGGAGGGGAGTTGGAACTGGATGATGCTTGAGGTCCCTTCCAACCCTGACAATTCTGTGATTTTTGCCCACTGAACTTCAAAATAGCAAAACTAGTGATGTTTGATTGGGTTTTTTTGCCATAGTTGAGGAGGGAATTTAAATATTTAACTGCTTAAATAGTTAACTGAGCTATACTTTTCTATTCTTTGTTTCTAGTGTTCCAAATAACTGCTTCTGGTTTGGTCTTTTTGCTCAGTCCTGCCCTTAAAAGGTGTAGATTCTGACTCAGACATATCTAATAAAACAGAGCTGTTGTGAGCTGTGATGTGGGAGGAGAAAACCATTTATCACAGCTATTTTTACTGTCCTTTGAATGTTCTGTAATATTAAGCTATAAAAATCAATGTTCTGAAGCCGAGCTCACTGAAATTGAGGGATAGCAGGGTTAAGGTTGCCTGCCATTCAGCTCTCCTTCTGCCTCTGCACTGTGATCATCTTTTTAATTAAAACCCAATCACATTTAACAAGATTCCTACATCACTCAGTGCATGTGAGGTAGAGGGAATTGCTGAGTATTTAATAATGTAGCTGGTTGCTGCTTGGTGTACTCCTGACTGAGGAACATTTATTGCATGCCACCACAGCCCTTGGACCAAATCATAGAATCAACCAGGTTGGAAGAGAACTCCAAGATCATCCAGTCCAACCTGTCCCCCAGCCCCATCCAGTCAACTAGACCATGGCACCAAGTGCCTCATCTAGTCTTTTCCTTAAGACCTCCAGGGACAGTGACTCCACCACCTCCCCAGACTTGCTGACTTTTAAATTGGTATGAAAGCCACTTAGTGCTCTTATTTTTTTTGGTGAATCTGATTTCTTTGCTGTCAACATAACACCATCATGGCCATGAAACCATGTCCCCAAGAGCCATGTCCACAGGTTTCTTGGCACACCTCCACTGATGGTGACTCCACCACCTCCCTGGGCAGTCTATTCCAATCATTGGCCACTCTTGCAGTAAAGAAGCTTTTCCTAATGTCCAAACTGAACCTCCCCTGGTACAATTCCAGAAGAGACCACCCCCCACCTCACTCCAGTCTCCTTTCAGGTAGTTGTAGACAGCAATGAGGTCTCCACTTAGCCTACTCTTCTCCAGATTGGACAATCCCAGATCCCTCAGCACCTCCTCTCCAGCCCTCTTCTCCAAACCCTTTGTCAGCCTTGTTGCCCATCTCTGGACATGCTCCAGCACCTCAGTATCTTTCATGTAATGAAGAGCCCCAAACTGAACACAGAACTTGAGGTGAGGCCTTTCCAGCATGTCCTTATAGAAGCACAGAATCACAGAATGCCAGGGGCTGGAAGGGGCCTCCAAAGCTCATCCAGTCCAACTCCCCTGCCAGAGCAGGATCACCTAGAGTAGATCACACAGGAACACATCCAGGAGGATTTGGAATATCTCCAGAGAGGGAGACTCCACAACCCCCTTGGGCAGCCTTTTCCAGTGCTCTGTCACCCTCACAGGAGAAAAATTCCTCCTCATGTTTCCATGGAACTTCCTATGCCTCAGCTTCCACCCAGTGCCCCTTTTCCTGCCACTGGACATCACCCAGCAGAGCCTGGCTCCAGCCTCCTGGCACCTGCACATCTTGATAACCACTGATCAGGTCACCTCTCAGGCTCCTCTTCTCAAGCAGCACATCCCCAGTTCCCTCAGGCTCTCCTCATAACAAAGATGTTCCATTCCCTTCATCACCTTTGTAGCTCTGTGCTGCACTCTCTCAAGCAGTTCTATGTCCCTCTTGAACTGGGGGGCCCAGTAGCAGCAATCATCATGCACAGCTCTACTTGGCTGCCAGTGTAATGTATGCCAGGAGTCTGTAGCTAAATCCAATGTGGAATGTGCTAAAATTTTCCTTTGAGAAGCCTGTACCTTCTGTGAGATGGTTTTGCTTGCCTGTAGACATCAGCTGCTGTCTGGTAAGAAGTGCTGTGTTTGTGAAGAGCCTGTGATGGATGATTTTCTTCTGGGGCTTGCAAACAAGGTGCTCTGTGTTATGGTTCTGCACACTAACCACTCAACCATGAATCTTTTCCTTCTGTTTCAGAACCTGCATGGTGTCCCTATCTGCTTGTTCCAAGGGCTTCATTAGCTTTAAAAGCATTCTTACTGCATCAGCCATGGAATGAAAAACACTCTCTAGATATTACAAGCATGTAAGAAGAAATCTATATCTCTATGTAAAAAATATTATGGCTTTCCTTAAATCCAGTATTTTTATTACTCCTTCAGTGCAAATAACTGTTAGGCATGCAAGCCTCCTCTCTCTGAGGCAGGCAGAAAGGTAATAGCTTTGCTAAATGTAACAAATAGAAAATGTTTTAAGATCAAGCATTTTATTTCTTTTGACTTTCATTAGCCCTTGGCTGTTGAAAGCTGCTGTCTGCTCTTAAAGTACTGGCAATATTTTTATGTCCTTCACAGGTTATATGATTTCAGAGAGTAACTGTGTGTTTGCTCTTTGCAAGGAGTTAATGTAAGGGTAGCCAGAGTTGGTTCCTAAAGTGTAATTGAAAGTCTGCCACAGTCTAGTAGGCCTGTCAGTACTTTTAGTGAGAGTGAGCTGTGCTTCACACCACAGTGGGAGCACCTTTCTGTGGCACAGAATGAGAGGGGTTGGAATGGACCCCTGGAGATCATCAAGTCCAAGCTCCCTGCCAAAGCAGGACCACCAAGAGCAAGTTGCACAGGGCAGTGTCCAGATGAGCTTTTAATGTCTCCAGAATATGGAGACTCCACCACCTCTCTGCTCCAGTGCTCCACCACCCTCAAAGTGAAGATGTTTATCCCACATCCAGGTTTGTCCTGTTGCTGGGCAGGACTGAAAAAAGACTGTCCCCATCCTCCTGACACCTGCTCCTTAGATATTTATAAGCATTTATAATTCACCCCACCTGCTCTCCCAGTCTTTCTCCAGGCTAAAAAGCCCCGAGTCCCTCTGTCACAAGACATATGTTCTAGTCCTCTAATCGTCTTTGTAACCCTTTGCTGTACATTCTGCAGCAGTTTCTTGCCCTTCTTGAAATGGGGAGACTAGAACTGGTTCTCCCTGCCTCTACTCTCTCTTAGTGAGACCTCATCTGGAGTCAGTACAGCAGATGAATCCTCACCAGAGCAAAGCAGAGGCAGGGAGTATCTTCCTCAGCCTTCTTGCTACACACTTGATGCATACCAGGATACCATTTCTGGCCATAAGGACACCTTGCTGGCTCATGCTCATTTGTTGTCCACAGGATGTATTTGTTTGTGGCTGGGTTTTGCCATTTTATTTTAGTCATTAACCTTGAAATGAGTTAAAAGCAAGAAATGAAAGCTTGGTGGCACCAACTCTGGGATGGAAAGGAAGCAAAACCACTCCTTCATTGATGTTTTAGAACCAGTAGTTAGACAAAGAATATTGTATGGATGGCTTAGCATAAGAGCATGAAAGATTGTTTCCATCTATATAGCTCTGTGTGTGTCTTCTACCAGTAATGCTTCTCCATTTCAGATCATTTTGTCATTTTGGTAACACAGGAACCTTTTTTTTTCTTTCATTTTTCCATCCAGTGATTATCCAGAGAATGAAAATACTAAAACCCTTCTTCAGGAGCAGTTGAACTCATTGTCCAAGTAAGACAATTCCTCTTACTATTTGAATAAGCTGGGGAATGCAGGGAAGTCAAAAAGAGAATCCAATTAGTGGCAGTTCAGCACTTAATGAGGGAATGCTGCTTTGGCTTTCTGAAGAGAAGCTTGGCTAATGACAGCTTTTAATGAGTTAATTTTGAGGTTTATGTCACTCTTCAAGGTGGTGCTTTATTCTTTTCAAATAAGCAACATTTGTTAAATATTGACTCATCAAAATGTTCTTTTCTGAGTACATAAATCAGGCTCGGAATTTTAACACACTGACTGACAATTGGAGATTGAAAGATACTTCTTGGGTTAGTTTATGCTCTGTGCTTGACCAGTGAGCATTTAGCATTTCCAGGCAGTACTTCTCAGTGATGTATGGTTCTCTGGTGCTGGTCACAGAATCACAGAATGGCAGGGGCTGGAAGGGACCTCCAAAGTTCATCCAGTCCAACCCCCCTGCCAGAGCAGGATCACCTAGAGCAGATCACATAGGAATGCATCCAGGAGGGATTTGAATATCTCCAGAGAGGGAGACTCCACAACTCCCCTGTACACCTTGTTCCAGGGTTCTGTCACCCTCATGGGGAAAGAATTTTTCCTCCTGTTTCCATGAAACTTCCTATGCCTCAACTTCCACCCATTGCCCCTGGGCATCACCCAGCAGAGCCTGGCTCCAGCCTCCTGGCACTTACCCTTTTCCTCTTTATAAACATGAATAAGGTCCCCCTTCAGTCTCCTCCTCTCCAAGCAGCACAGCCCCAGCTCCCTCAGACTCTCCTGGTAAGGAAGATGTTCCACTGCCTTCAGCATTTTTCTGGCTCTGTGTTGGACTCTTTCAAGCAGTTCTCTGAGGTCCTTCTTGACCTGAGGGGCCCAGAACTAGACACAGTACTCCAGATGTGGCCTCATGTGGCCAGGGCAGATTAGAGGGGCAGGAGAACCTCTTTCGACCTATTAACCACAGCCCTTCTAATACACCGCAGGATGCCATTGGCCTTCTTGGCCACCAGAGCACACTGCTGGCTCACAGGCATCCTTTCCCAGGTCCCTCTCCCCTTCACTACTCTCCAGCAGGTCAGTCCCCAACCTATCCTGATCCCTGGGGTTGTTCTTTCCCAGGTGCAAAACTCTACCCTTGCCCTTGTTGAACTTCATTCAGTTTGTTCCTGCCCAACTCTCAGCTTGTCCAGTTCTGGCTGAGTGACAGCACAACCCTCTAGCGTGTCACCCACTCCAGCTAGCTTTGTGTGGTCAGCAGACCTGCTGACAGTGCCCTCTGTGCCCTCATCTGGATCCATACTGTCTTGGACACTACTGCTGAAGTACTCCAAGGATTGTTAAGATATTGAAGCTCAGAGAAAGAAAAGACAAACAGTTGTAGATAAACATGACATATCTCCACCCAGTTTGAAACATCTCTACAAAAACTAACTTCTTTTACATAACTCCACTATATAACTGCAAGATTATTTCTAATGGAATTAGTTCTATCATTTGTAGAATCACTGCAGACTAATTCGCAGCTTTGTCTACACCCTTGTGGCTGTTCCTTTCATTACAGGAATAAGGACTCCTGGTGGACTCCCTGTTTGTATGCAGGCTGGATCAATCCTGGTTTAAGTGCTGTGTACTTGCTGTTGTAACAGTTTTGACAGACGTGTGTTGTAGTTGTTTGGGGCTTTTTTTCTTTTCAGAATAGAAATTCTGTCTCTTGGGGGTTTTCTATCAGCAGGTGATCTATCATGTTTGTGTTCAAAACCAACTGAAGTAACTTGTAGGGCTTTTTACACATCATTTATGTCCTTTTCTCTTGGCAGTGACATCAAGAAACTGTTGCTTGATCCAGATTTTACTCTCTTGCAAAGATGTCTCCTGGTTGCCAGGTAGGAGAGGTTCAGATACCTTTTTTCCCTAATAAAATCCTGATCCCCTAAATGTAAATTAGTTGAAGTACTCAACTCATTCTCCCTTAACTCAGTGCAATTCCTAAACCATTCTGTTACCCACATATCAGAGTGTTCCCAGGAGCAAGAATGGAAATGTTTACCTTGCTGAAACACTTTGTCTTTGCTTGCTGGATGCAGAGAGCTGTCTTCAGCTATGGTGGTACTTTCCTAGTTAGCAGTTCTGCTAACTACACTACACTGAGTCATACAGTGTCCAAAACTGGACTTCACAACTCCACAACACATAGGTTATATGCAGGCAGGGCAAGTTGCCATCCCTGGAGGTATTCAAGCAAAGCCTGGATGAGACACTTAGTGCATGGTCTTGTTGACTGGATAGGGCTGGGTGCTAGGTTGGACTGGATGAGCTTGGAGGTCTCCTCCAACCTGAGTGATTATGTGATTTTATGTTTGTTTTATTTCAAATGTATCTGTTCTGTGTTATTCTTCTGCCTAAACTCTAATTTTAGTCTGCATTCAGAGATATTTTCCAACCTCAGTCATTTCCTCAGAGTTAAAAGAGGGTGTTAAAGTGGAAAACAATAATGAGATATCAATTCCCACATCTATTGATGCTGAAAATTTATTAATTGCTCTTGTCAGACTCTTCTGACCACCCTCTTACCTCTCTAGCTTGTCAAATCACATACCTTAATTTTTTTTCCTTGTGATGATTTAGGTGCTACCTGCTCCCCCACACACACACTTAAGAAAATCACCCAGACCAGACTCAGCTGCTGCAAATTTTGAATGAAGCTTTATACTTTAGCACAACATCCAAGCAGATATTTACAGTATATGCAGCTGTGGACAGAAATAGACAAGTTAAAAAGCAATACAGAAACACAACAGCCCTCCCAGAAAACAGAGTCCCCAGGAGAGGCTCCCAACCAGAGTCCCTTTCACCTTCTCCCCATACCTCTACCTTACCCCAGACTTTGCCTTCCACTCAAAGTGAGTTTGGAGAGTCAGCCAGCGGGGCTAGGAAGCAGGATTAGTCAGGCAGCAGGTTAGAGAGAGAAGTTCATGCAGCCCCGAAAGCCAGAGAGACACTCAGTTATCTGTGTTAATGTTCTTGGTCATATCCATCTCAGCAACCCTGTGAGTGAAGCAGACATCACCACTGTTTCCTTTTCACAGCCTATCATCTCATTCTTCTCACCCAAATATCCCAGCTAGGCTCAAACTAGCACATTCCTGTACTTTGTCCCTCTGATGATGCAAAGCATTTGTGGCATGGTCTTTGTGCAAAGCTATTCTGGAGGTGTCATATTTTAATGTGGCATATGGAAAAGTGCAGGCACTTCACATCCTGACTTCTGTCTTCTCAGGCTGTATGGAGATGAATCTGAGCTGCATTTCTGGACTATTGCTGCCCACTATTTGCACAGCTTATCCCAGCAGAAGCCTGCAAAGCCAACAGACACAACTCTCCTGCAAGAGCCCTTGGTCAATCCCTTGGATATATGCTATGACATACTGTGTGAAAATAACTACTTTCAGGTATTTCAAGGAGTTCACAAATGTGTTTAATTAGGTTGTCATCAGCACCATGGGCACTCAGCCTTGACACCTTCTTCTCATCTTACCCCTTTTCACTTCTGTTAGTAACCTACCTCTCTGGATTAAATCAGTCTCTATTATTTCAAAACCCAGAGGTCCTCCAGAAGCCCTCAAAAGAATTCTGTAGGTTGCTTTTATTTCTTGTGGTAGTCTTCCTCTGAAAATATTTTTCATTCCTTATGCAGAAATTCCAACTTGAAAGGGTAAATCTGCAGGAAGTGAAGAGATCAACATATGATCACACCAGGAAATGTGCTGATCAGCTGCTTCTCTTGGGCCAGGTTTGTGGGTAATATTTGAGTTTTTTCTTCTTCTTCTCTCTCCATTTCACATACTCAGCCTATTCAAGTAGTGTTTTGTCTAGCTCATATCTGCTGTTTCCTTCTTCTAGTCACCCAGTGCAGAGTTTCTGCTGTCTTAATCTGCTATTACTCTGCAAACTCTGTGTAGTTACATGGTATATAATAATGTTTGCTGTTACCTGCATCAGATGATTTTGTTTTCAAGGGAACCCTATGAAAATCTTCCTTTTCATTTTGTGGCTAGAAGATGAAACTTAGCATCTTGAGTATCCAAGAACCAGAAGAATGTAACACCTCTTTGATGAGTCAGTCGGAACCTACTGCTCTCACCTTAGTTAACAAAGGATGCATTTGAGCTTTTGAGCAGTGAGGCTTCACAGAGCTGCTCACTCAGACCCTGACAAGAATACTGTTGCTTTTGTACAGCATATACCATGAGGTTGTGCTGCATCCACTTCCAAAAAAACCATAGAATCACAGAAATCATTGAACCATAGAATCAGTCAGGGTTGGAAGGGACCACTAGGGTCGTCTAGTTCCAATCCCCCTGCCATGGGCAGAGGCACCTCACACTAGATAGAGCTGTTCAGAACCTCAACCAGCCTGGCCTTAAACACCTCCAGGGATGGGGTTGACACCACCTCCCTGGGCTACCCATGCCATGCTCTCACCACGCTCATGCTGAAGAACTTTTTCCTAATATCTAGGCTGAATCTACCCATTTCCAGCTTTGTTCCATTCCCCACACTCCTATCACTACCTGTCAGCCTAAAAAGTCCCTCCCCAGCTTTCTTGCAGACCCTCTTAAGATACTGAAAGTCCACAAGAAGGTCACCTGGGAGCCCTCTCCTCTCCAGACTGAACAGTCCCAAATCCCTCAGGCTCTCCTCACAGCAGAGCAGCTCCAGCCCTCTGCTCATCCTTGAGGCCCTTCTCTGTACATCTTCCAGCACCTCCATATCCCTCTTGTGAACTGGACACAGTACACCAGCTTTAATGTTGCTAGTTTGACCTTAAGTGCTTTCTGTGCCACTGTGCATTTGAGCATGAAACACAGCCTACTAGGAAAAGATGCCAGAAATATTTATTCTGTAGCTAGTCTGTTTAAAATGCCACTTTATGGAAGCTGAAAAATCCCCTTCCTGCAGCAGTTCAGGTGTCTGCAGCCAGTGTGAGCAGCTTCACACCTCAGGTGCTCAGCTAACATTTTTGAAGGGGTGAACACTACCACTGGATGAATTAATCCATGACGCTTTGCTTTAAAGCATCAAGTACCAAATCAATCCTTGGGATCCTTACATTTCCTTTTTCTTTTCTGCTTATTTTAAAGGCTTCTCTTCCTTTTTCTTTATAACTCTGCAAAATATTTTGTTGAACAGGGAAATAAAATATTCTGCATTGCATTTTTCTTGGCCCTCTCCTAGAGTTAGGCTGTGATTAAAGATGACATTCGTGGTGGGTGTTTAAATGCTCTCTTTACTAAGGATGCCTTTATAGAGTAGAATCTTCATTATTCCTATGCTGGTAGGTGTTTTTGTAGCCTGTTTTAGAGCAACTTTCCTTGTTACTCATTTCACATCATTAAAAAGGGTTAAAAATCTAAAGACTTTTGTCTCAAAGTGGGGAAACAAACGTTTCATTTCTTTCTTTTTCTCCTGGCAGACCGACCGAGCAGTACAGCTGCTGTTAGAAACAAGTTCAGAGAATGCACATTATTACTGTGATTCACTCAAAGCTTGCTTGGTCACAACTGTCACCTCCTCAGGGCCATCTCAAAGCACCATTAAACTGGTGGCAACCAACATGATAGCCAATGGAAAGCTGGCAGGTAAAACGTGGCTTGAATTTTCCCTTTGCGTCTAAACTACTAAATCTAATCTTTGTTTAATGGAAATAAGAGAGGAGGAGGTCCTGTTGTGATAGGTCTTATATGTTGCATATGTTACAGTATGCACTGCCTGGGGTAGGTGACACAAGAATAATCAGTCAGTTGTAAAGTTCAGCTGGGTTTGGTTTGGTTTGGTTTCAGTGGAAAGCATATTTCTGGAGCAGTTCTCTGATACCCAAGTTCTATGAAGACAAATAAGGGCTTATCACAGAGTCATAGAACCTTAGAGGTTCTGTGGGTGTGGAAGTGACCTCCAGAGATCATCCAGTCCAACCCCCCTCTCAAGGGGGAATCCCCTAGGGTAGTTCACACAGGAATATATCCAGGTGGGTTTGGAATATCTCCAGAGAAGACTCCACAACTTCTCTGGGCAGCCTGCTCCAGGACTCTGTCACCCTCAATGCAAAGAAGTTTCTTCTCATATTGAGGTGAAACTTTATCTGTTCCAGTTTGCAGCTGTTGCTCCTTGGCTTATTGCTGCTGAGCACCAAAAAGAGATTGGCCCCAGGCACTTGACACCCACCCCTCAGATATTTGTACACATTGATCTCCTCTCAGCCTTCTTTTCTCTAGACTAATCAGCCCCAGGGCTCTCAGTCTCTCTTTGTAGGGGAGATGCTCAAGTGCCCCATTTATCCTCGTGGCTCTCCACTGGACTCTCTCCAGCAGGTCCCTGTCTCTCCTGAAGTGGGAAGCCCAAAACTGGACACAGTATTTCAGATGTGGTCTCACTACGACAGAGCAGAACCTCCCTAGCCCTGCTGGCCACACTTTTCCTGCTGCCCCCCAGGATGCCATTTGCTCTCTTGGCCACAAGGGCACGTTGCTGGCCAAACATCCTTTTTCTGGATGTGAGCTGCTCATACTTACATAGCAGTTCCTTTAAACAGCTCCTGCTGTGTTGTCCTTTGTGTTTTGCAGAGGGGGTGCAGTTGCTGTGCCTCATCGATAAGGCTGCTGATGCCTGCCGCTACTTGCAGACCTACGGTGAATGGAATCGTGCAGCCTGGCTTGCAAAGGTATCAGTTCTCAGTTTTCAGTCTGCTAACAGCAATCCCCTGCCTAGGTATGAATGCTGATGAGGGTACCCAAGTCCTCCAGAGTTAACAGCCTGAGACATGAGTTTGAAATACCATCACCAGTTCTTTCTGTGTGCGAAGCTGTAACAAGCCAGCCTTTCAGTCACTGCTGGCAGCTTCTTCAGCCTTTGGCCTACAGAGGTCTGCCCTGGATCTTGGAGGTCTCTTCCAACCTGGTTGATTCTATGATTCTATGGCAGAAGTGAGGCCTAGAAATTGTTGGAGTAGTCACTTTTCTAGTTGTTGAGGAGGGCTTTGTAAAGCTGCAGATAGCTGCAGCAGTACAGAGATCAGAAAGTACAAAATACCACTCCCAAAACTCCTTCACCACAGAAGTCATTAGTCACAGAATCACAGAATGGCAGGGGCTGGAAGAGACCTCAAAAGCTCATCCAGTCCAACCCCCATGCCAGAGCAGGATCACCTATACCAGATCACACAGGAATGTGTCCAGGCAGGGTTTTTTAATCCCTGTTTATTCTTAGTTTTCCTTTATATTGTATTAATTCAAGGTATAATCTATGTTGCAGAAGGGAGGTTGTGAATGCTTCCTCCCTGGAGGTGTTCAAGGCCAGGTTGGATAAGGCCTTGAGCGACCTGTTCTAGTGGGAGAAGTCCCTGCCTATGGTGGGCAGTTGGAACTGGCTGAGCTTTGAGGTCCCTTCCAACCTAAACCATTCTATGATTCTCTGCTTTCACTTCTGCTCAAAGTGTTTCACTCCAAATACAAAGCAGGAGCAGAATGCTTTCTTTAGCTGGCAGCTGAGAATTTCTAAGTGGCTTTCCCATCTCCTCAAGGTCCGTTTGAACTCAGAGGAGTGTGCTGATGTGCTGAAGCGTTGGGTAGATCACCTGTGCTCTCCACAAGTCAATCAGAAGTCCAAAGCCATTCTTGTCCTCTTGTCACTTGGCTGCTTTGCAAAAGTGGCAGAGATGTTGCACAGGTAAGGATGAAGTAGTGCAATCTCTATTTTATCTTGTCCAAAACTGTGATTTAAACATTTGTGACTCAGAGGGGGAAGGAGGGAGCCTGCAGTTTCTGATGTTTGCTTCATTCTGCTGCAGCCTGGTTTTCTTTAATGAACTTCCATCTCAGCAGTGTGCCAGAGCTGATGTTTTAGCTACCATTTCAATTAAAAAAGACTGGCATTGAGATTTAGTGCAGCCTTCAATATTGCTGGGGAGCACTGACCAGGCAATTTAGAGAAGCTGTGATTATTTCTGAGCAAGTTGGGCCTTGATCTTTCCAAAATTTGGCATCAAATATCAATTCCTTGAGTGCAAGAAGGAAGGAGACAGATAAGAAGCTTGGGAAGAGGGCAGTGCAATACTATCAGATGTGAGGGGAGCATGAGGCAATACATGGGGACAGGGTAAGGTGTTCCTACCTGTCTGGGAGCAGGGTAGCAGCAGTCAGTACTGTTGTGGTGTGGTGAGCACTCAAGGTCTATGAAGCATGAAGATGGAAGTGTTCAAGGCCAGATTGGATGAGGCTTTGAGTGACCTGTTCTAGTGGGAGGTGTCCCTGCCTGTGGTGGGGAGTTGGAACTGGATGACCTCTGAGGTCCCTTCCAACCTAAACCATTCTGTGATTGTATGCAGAGAAGCTGTGGGGGGTGTGTGTGTGAAGTGTGTGTCACAGTGGCAGCTGAGTGGTGATGCTGTTTAACCCTGGTGATCTGAAGCCTTGTTCAGCCTTCAGTGCCCAAGAGATTTGCTACTCCAGGCCTAGGTGCAAAGTCCCACAAGGATCTCTCTGCAAGTGTTTTGGTGCAGTATCCTGGAATACTTTCCTGTGGTCTTGACTTAACAAATTGCTCCCTTTTTTCCCCTCCATCTAACAGCATGAGGTACTTTGACAGAGCAGCTCTGTTTGTTGAAGCTTGTCTGAAGTATGGAGCACTGGAAGCGAACGATGACACAAATATCCTTTTTCTGAAACCCTGCTTTGGCATCTAGGGCCTCACACGCAGTGAGTATGGCTGGAGAGCAGCCCTGAGGAGAGGGACTTGGAGGTGCTGATGGACAAGAAGCTCAGTATGAGCCAGCAGTGTGCTCTTGCAGCCCAGAGAGCAACCAGAGCCTGGGCTGCAGCAAGAGCAGTGTGGGCAGCAGGGCAAGGGTGAGGTCGCCGCACTGGTGAGACCCTACTTGAAGTACTGCATCCAGTTCTGGAGCCCCTGGGACAAGAGGGCTCTGAAGGTGCTGGAAGGTGTCCAGAGAAGGGCCACGGGGATGAGCAGAGGGCTGGAGCTGCTCTGCTGTGAGGAGAGACTGAGGGAGTTGGGGCTGTGCAGTCTGGAGAGGACAAGGCGCCCAGGTGACCTTCTTGTGGCTTTTCAGTATCTGAAGTGGGCTACAAGAAAGCTGGGGAGGGACTTTTTAGGCTGTCAGGGAGTGATAGGAGTGTGGGGAATGGAACAAAGCTGGAAATGGGTAGATTCAGCCTGGATGTTAGGAAGAAGTTCTTCAGCATGAGAGTGGTGATAGCCTGGAACAAGTTGCCCAGAGTGGTGGTGGAAGCCTCTTCAGTGGAGGTGTTTAAGGCCAGGCTGGATGAGGCTGAATCAGACACCTCCTGATCTAGTGTGAGGTGTCCCTGCAGGTTATGGCTTGGTATCACTGTAGCTGCTTACCCATATCTGAAATGTGTCTGAGTTTGTAGCTCTCTGCACCTTGCTAATAATTGAGTAGTAGAATTTAATACTTAAGGAGTAGAATTTAAAGCAACTCTGAACTTTGTGTTTTCCTTAATGCTTCCTTTACATAAATTGATCCATGCTGTGTATGCAGATTATGCCAGAAGCTTGAAGCTCCTGGGCTTTAAAGAGGGAGCTGTTCTTTTTGCCTCAAAAGCAGGAGAGAGTGGCAAAGAGTTACTGTCTGAGCTCAAACAGCCTAAGGAGGAAGTCACACAAGAGTAAGGTTTCTGTGTCTGAGGAGGTTTGGTTATCTGGCAAGCTGAGACTGCTGTGTGAAGCTGCATTTTCCCCATGATCACTGTAAAGCTGATCTGTGTGATTTGAGCAATGACTGTTAAATATGTGTGTGGAAGCAGGGTTAACAACTGCTTTATCTTTGGGGTTTGCTTCCCTTGTTTTCACCTTCCTGAGAAACAGGAGCCTGTGATGAAGCTATACAAAAATATCTTCAGCTGTAGCAGGAAATCAGATTTCAAATTGTGCTGAGTTTTGTCCCTGTGTAAAACTCTCCTCCTGTTTACTTCTAAGCAGTCTTTACAGCTCTTTGTTCCTGTTGTATTTATTGTGTATAAATGATTCAATCTGTGCTATAAGAACATCTAAATCTACTTAAAGAATAAATGTAGATGGCAAACCACACTTTTATTTCCTGGGATGTGCTGTTCTCTCAGTCCAGTTCTTCTGTTGGTTTAGAGCAGTAGTTCTTCTGTTGGTTTAGAGCAGTAGTCCTTCTGTTGGTTTAGAGCAGTGCTTCTTCTGCTGTTTTAGAGCAGTTCACTCTCCTGTCATTTTCATAACAACCTAAAAGAGGTCTTTAGCAGCTCTACTTATGAATGTCTCTTAGCATTCCAAAAATCCATGTTCTTGTTATAGCCTTTGTTACTCACTCCCTGCACCCCTTAGGGACTGAGTTCTGCCTTGTGTCGACTGGTTCATGGGATCAAAGGATGGAAGAAGATCCTACCTCATGGGCAGCAAGGTAGGCTCCTGCAGCATACTCAGGAGACTGCCAGTGCTGTCTCCACAATTCATGTGTTGCTATTTGAAGCTGTTGGTAACAAGAGGTTAGAAAAAATAGCATTTTGCAAAGCTCAAGTCTGACTTTTTAAACAGATCCTTTTATTACTGTCTTAAGGTCTAGGTACATAAGGGTGCCACAAATCACAGCTTTCCTGATCTTTGTGCCAGTGTTTCTGTACTTGAGTGCTTGCTTTCATGATGGTTTCTTATGTCAGATGTATCTTTTTGTTACTGACTGAATTTTTTTCCAGCTGAGGAGCAGGAGCTGATGTTAAGTTGCCCTTGCAAAGCGGAGCAGGAGCTGATGTTAAGTTGCCCTTGCAAAGTGGAGCAGGAGCTGATGTTCATTTGCCCTTGCAAATCAGAGCTTGGGGCACCTCAAATTCATTAGTGTTGGCTAAAAAATAAAACATTCTTCTCTCTGGCAAGTGGTTGGAGCTGCTGGAGTTCAGTACACAGCAGTGAAAAGAATCATACCATGTAAAAGGGCTCATGTTGGAGCGTGATTTGTGGTTTGTCTGCTTTAAGTAACAGTGTATTGAGTTCTCCTTATGTTTGGGTATTTGTGGGTATGAATTCTGTGCTCTTTCCTAGAGGAGTCCACTTTGGGACTTCTCTAACTCCATAAGCCCTCTGGTTGAAATCTAAAGCAGCACCTCTGAGGAAATGGGAAAGGTTTCCCATAGTGGTGGGGTTTAGACACATTGAAGCTGTAAGTTTCAGTGCTCTAAGAAGAACAGCACTTTAACTGCAGGCTGTCTTCTTTCTTACCCACATCTTACACCACAAAATGCTTTCTGGTCAGTGTGTTACAAATGTGGCCACACCTTACACCAGAAAATGCTTCCTGGTTAATGTGTTGCTTTAGCTTGGGAAAATAAGTATACAGTGAGATTTGTCTTAACTGTTAACTGGTGAGCAGCAGAGTGGAGCACAATTTACTGACATTAACAATGAGCTAAATTCTGGCTCCTGTTTGCTACTACAATACTCCTCAGTTCCTGCTCTTGTCTTTGGCAGCAGTACCCATAGAGAGGGTTACTACAGAGTTAGTTTAAGCAGACACAAACCTGTGCTTTGTAGAATTGTTTGTCAGTGGGTCTCTGGAAAAGAAACTGTTTTAATATCCACTTGGCTTTATAAATCTGATGTTTGTAGCACGTTGCAAAGGCCTTTTAATACTGACTGTTTCTATATACTTTTAAATGTGAAGGTTGCAAACAGGGTGTGGAACCTTCCTAATGAAAATAGTGTGCAAAGGTGATTGAAAAGTTGATTTGGATAACAATACAGTCATGCTGTAGTAATAAATCAGACTTGTACATCTCTCTGTGTCTTCATTTAATACAGAAACATCACCTGCTGCACTGGGATTCAATCCTGGTTGTCTCACTGGTGGCTTCTTGCCTTCCAGACTGACCCAGGGCTGGTTTTAGTGGAGGAAGAGATTGTCCGTGTACATTCCATACAGGTACTGATGAAATGTTGCCTTTGGGAAGCCAGAGGGTTGTGGTTAATGGGATAGAGTCTAGTTGGAGGCCTGTGACTAGTGGGGTCCCACATGGGTCAGTACTGGGACCAGTTCTGGTCAATATGCTCATCAGTGACCTGGCTGAGGGCACAGAGGGCACTGTCACCAAACTGGATGGAGTGGCTGCCACCCCAAAAGGCTGTGTTGTCAGCCAGACCTAGACAGGCTGAGGGGAAGGCAGGGAGAAATTGAATGAAATTCACCAAGGGCAAGTGTAGTCTGGCACCTGGGAAAGAACAACCCCAGGGATCAGGAGAGGTTTGGGACTGACTTGCTGGAAGGCAGCAAAGGCTAAAAGGATCTGGGGGTCCTGGTGGATGGGAGGTTGACCATGAGCCACCAATGTGCTCTGGTGGCCAGGAGGAGCAATGCCATTCTGGGGTGGATTAGAAGGGCTGTGGCTAGTAGGTGGAGAGAGGTTCTCCTGCTCCTCTACTCTGCCCTGCTGAGGCCACATCTGGAGTGCTGTGTCCAGTTCTGGGTCCCGAGTTCAAGAGGGACATAGAACTGCTTGAGAGAGTCCAGCACAGAGCCACAAAGATGCTGAAGGGAATGGAACATCTCTGTTATGAGGAGAGCCTGAAGGAGCTGGAGCTGTGCTGCTTGGAGAAGAGGAGACTGAGAGCTGACTTCGTCAATGGTTATCAAGATGTGCAGGGTGAGTGCCAGGAGGCTGGAGCCAGGCTCTGCTGGGTGATGTCCAATGCCAGGACAAGGGGCACTGGGTGGAAGCTGAGGCATAAGAAGTTTCATTTAAACATGAGGAAGAACTCTGGGAGTGGGGTTGGACTGGATGACCTTATGAAGTCCCTTCCAGCCCCTGACATTCTGTGATTCTATGGTGGTATGATTAATTCCCAAGCTTTGCTAGCACCAAATTTGTACAGGTTAAAGTGGAGCAGGACCCTGTCTCTGCTTGCTGGTTTTTAAAAGCATGGAAATATTTATGGAGTCATAGAATGGTTTGGATGGGAAAGGACTTAAAGATCAGCCAATTCAAATTCCTTTGCCATGGGTAAGGACACCAACTGGACCAGGTTGCTCAAGGCCATACCCAGTGTGACTTTGAGCACTTTTACAGGGTTGGAGCCTTCACAGCTGCTCAAGGCAGCTTGTTCTTGGGAAGAAGCTTTTCCTCCTGTCTCAGGCACCCAGGGACAGAACCAGAGGACACAGGCTCAAGCTGTGCCAGGGCAGGTTCAGGATGGATGTTTGGAAGAAGTTCTTCCAAGCAAGAGTGAGTGGCATTGGAATTCACATCCAGGGAGGTGTTGAAGTCCCCACCCCTTGAGGTATTTAAGAGGAGACTGAATGAGGCACTTAGTGCCATGGTCTAGTTGATTGGACAGGATTGGGTGAGAGGTTAGAACGGATGATACTGGAACGGATGATCTTGGAGGTCTACACCTTGAGTAGTGTGTCCAATTCTGGGCTCCTCAATTCAAGAGAGATGTTGAGGTACTGGAATGTGTCCAGAGAAGGGTGACAAAGCTGATGAGGGGCCTGGAGCACAGCCCTGTGAGGAGAGGCTGAGGGAGCTGGGGGTGTGCAGCCTGCAGAAGAGGAGGCTCAGGGCAGACCTCATTGCTGTCTACAACTACCTGAAGGGAGGTTGTAGCCAGGTGGGGTTGGTCTCTTCTGCCAGGCAACCAGCAACAGAAGAAGGGGACACAGTCTCAAGTTGTGCCAGGGCAGGTCTATGCTGGATGTTAGGAGGAAGTTGTTGGTATTGGAATGTGCTGCCCAGGGAGGTGGTGGAGTCGCCATCCCTGGAGGTGTTCAAGCAAAGTCTGGATGGGGCATTTAGTGCCATGGTCTGGTTGATTGGTTAGTGCTGGGTGCTAGGTTGGCCTGGATGAGCTTGGAGGTCTCTTCCAACCTGGTTGATTCTGTGATTCTCTTCCAGCCTGATCAATTCCATGATCAGGTTGCCCAAAGCCCTGTTGAGCCTCACCTTGAGTATCTACAGTCATGGGGTTCCCCAACCACCTCCCTTGGCAACCTGTTGGAGTGTTCCATGGTGCAGAACCTGTTCCTGACATCCACAGTGTACGCTGCCCACAGCTCCCCACGCTTTGGGTCTACAAGCAAAGGTGGTACAGAGGTGCCACAAAAAGACCTCCAGCATGTGCAAATCCCCCAGCCTGCCTCAAAGACAAAAGTCCTTCTAGCTTTTGTCTACAGCTGTGGACAAAGGTTTGCCTCTGCCTGTGGCTCTGCAGCATACAACAAGCCAGCAACTCAGACAAGCAGGTATGAAGCTGGAAAAGAATCTGAGTCCTCCTGGGAAGAGACCATTTGCCTGTTTTGCTGTTTGACTTCTTAGCACTGGGAGCGGTAAGTACACAGCTCTGCTGAATGTCTGAATGAGCAACCCTGTGTGAAAGCTGTCACCTTAAAGCAGAGTGTTTATGCCTTGAGTATCTGCAGATCCACCCCCAGCTTCCAGGCCCTGCTTTTTGCTTTGCCATTCCTACCTTTTAACCACTTTCCACCCCCGTCCTGACAAAAGGGACTCTTTAAAGGGCTTTTTCTCTCCAATTTAAGAGGAGTCAGCTTCTCCCTTCCCAAGTGCTGGTAGTTTTTACTCTCATTCTTCTGGGAAAATCATGTTGAGCTTTGGTATCTGTCACCTGCTGCCCTCAGAGCAAGGAGGCAGAGACTGGTCTTTGTACAGGGTTGTCTGTGCACAGTGAGTTGCTCTAACAGTCACCTACAAAACATAGAAGCATAGAATCAACCAGGGTTGGAAGGGACCACAAGGATCATCCAGTTCCAACCCATCAGCCATAGGCAGGGACACTTCACACTAGATCAGACTGCTCAGAGCCTCATCCAGCCTGGCCTTAAACACCTCCACTGAAGAGGCTTCAACCTCCTCTCTGGGTAGCCTGTTCCAGGCTATCACCACTCTCATGCTGAAGAACTTCTTCCTATCATCCAGTCTGGATCTACCCATTTCTAGTTTTGCTCCATTCCCCTCAGTCCTATCACTCTCTGACAGCCTAAAAAGTCCCTCCCCAGCTTTCATTTAGGTCCTCTTAAGATACTGAAAGGTCACAAGAAGGTCAGCTGGGAGCCTTCTCCTCTCTAGACTGCACAGCCCAAACTTCCTCAGTCTCTCCTCACAGCAGAGCAGCTCCAGCCCTCTGCTCATCCTTGTGGTCCTTCTCTGGACACCTTCCAGCACCTCCATATCCCTCTTGTCCCAGAGGCTCCAGAACTGGACACTCAGCATGTGGACACTGTGGGCTAAGAGCTCTGCACAATCCCTTCAGGCCTATTTGCTCTCCTCTGATCTTTCTCTCTCAACACAGACATTTTAGGCACCATTTTTCGTTAGTCCTCATGCATTGAAGTCACAATCACCAAATGGTTGGAAGGGATCTCCAGAGCTCAGCCAGTCCAACCTCCTGCCAGAGCAGGATCACCCAGGGCAGGCCACACAGGTGGGTTTTGAAAGCCTCCGAAGAAGGAGACTCCACAACGTCTCTGGGCAGCCTGCTCCAGGGCTCTGACACCCTGGTACCACATTAAGGATACCACACTTCAAGCCAACACTTTGTAATATTCTTTGCTTTTGAATTCTGCTCAGCATTGCTGCCTTCCAGCAGAGCCAGGGGAGGCTGGAGTAAGGTAGGTATGGTCTCTTCTAAGGAATCTGCTCTGCTCTGCTCTGCTCTGCTCTGCTCTGCCCTGGTGAGACCGCATCTTGACTACTGCCTTTGGTTTTGGGCTCCCCAGTTGAAGAGGGACAGGGATCTGCTGGAAAGAGTCCAGTGGAGGGCTACAAGGATGGTGAGGGGACTGGAGCAGTGCCTGATGAGGAGAGGCTGAGGGACCTGAGGCTGCTTAGTCTGGAAAAGAGAAGACTGAGAGTGGATTTAATCAATGTTTATAACTATCTGAGGGCTGGGGGTCAGGAGGGGGGACAGGCTCTGCTCACCTGCTCCCTGGGACAGGACAAGGAGCAATGGATGGAAGCTGCAGCACAGGAGGTTCCACCTCAGCACAAGGGGGAACTTCTTTCCTGGAAGGGTCCCAGAGCACTGGCACAGGCTGCCCAGGGAGGCTGTGGAGTCTCCTTCTCTGGAGCCTTTCAAGGCCTGTCTGGATGTGTTGCTGTGTGACCTGAGCTAGATTGCTCTGGCAGGGGGTCGGACCTGATGATCTCTTTAGGTCCCTTCCAGCCCCTGACATCCTGTGAGCCTGTGTATCAATGACCAGAAAGCTTCTAGCCTCCTGTAAGAGAGAGCACTGATCTTTGTCAGAGCTCTCTCTCATTTTACTGTCTCAGAGCATCTGAACAAATGCATCAGTGCCCTCTGTACAGTTACAGAGGGTCAGTGGTGCTCCCTATACAGTTACAGAGGGTCAGTGGTGCTCCCTATACAGTTACAGAGGGTCAGTGGTGTTTCCCTATGCCTGCTGGAGGAAGCTGAAGTTTGATTTCAGGCTTGAAAATCAGGGATTACCTGGGCCTAGCTTTATCCCCACAACACCCACTGAAATTTTTGGTTCCCTTCCTCCTCCATCTTGCTGTTTTCTCCTTCTCAGCTGGTACTGCAGGAGCAGTGGGGAGGACCAAGGGGTGGCAGGAGGGGGACTGGCATCACCCATGGTATGGAATGCCTCTGAGCTGGGCAGCAGGTGCTGCAGGTACAGCAAGAGTCATCTGTTAGCCTCCCCAACTCCACAGCTGGTAGAGGTGAAATGCATTTAAATACTTCTTGAGAGTGACTTTATTGGCCCAGGTTAATAATCTGCTTTCTGGGAATCAGATCCTGAAGTTGAAAATACTTTTCTGGGGGTTGTTTTATGTTGTTTTTTTTATTCCACGTTGTTGTCAGCACTCCTTCATTTAGAAAATCCTGCTTGCAGCTCAGCCTGCCTCCCACTGACACACTCTTGTTCCAGGGGCTGCTTTGCAGAGGGCAACTGAGTGATGACAGCATCAGATATTGTTCTAACCAGCTGCCAGCAGGTGCTTGGAAAGGAAAAAGGGCAGTGCTTTGTCAGAAGTTTTCACCCTGGTGGAGGAGGAGGAGGAGACAGCAGAGTTGTGTTAGATTTGCCTGGCTCCTGTTTCACTTGACTAATGAAAAGCCACAGGCAGCAAATCTGAGTTGCAGAGAGTTCACCTCTGTGGTGACACAAAACCACAAAATGTCAGGGGCTGGAAGGGAGCTCCAAAGCTCATCCAGTCCAACCCTCCTGCCACAGCAGGATCATCCAGAGCAGATCACACGGCAGTGCATCCATGTGGATCCCAAATATCTCCAGAGAGGGAGACTCTACAACCTCCCTGGGCAGCCTGTTCCAGTGCTTTGTCACCCTCATAGGGGAAAAATTCCTCCTCCTGTTTAACTGAAAGTTCCTATGCCTCAGCTTCCACCCAGTGCCCCTTGTCCTGGCATTGGGCATCACCCAGCAGAGCCTGGCTCCAGCCTCCTGGCACTCACCTTTACATCTGTATACCTATTGCTGAGGTCACCTCTTCTCCAAGCAGCACAGCTCCAGCTCCAGCAGGCTTTCCTCATAACAGAGATGTTCCATTCCTTTTGTCATCTTTGTGGCTCTGTGCTGGACTCTCTCAAGCAGTTCTATGTCCCTCTTGAACTGCATCTTGCATCTGAAATTTTAACTGCTGCCCAAAGTATTGTCTCTTGGCTTCTGACTGCTTGCATTCAGTCTCTCCCTCACACGTAGCCCTCCTGATTCACCTGGGGCACTTGTTTGCCCGTTTCTTGATGCTTGGCAGCCCCCACCTTTTGTTTCCACAATCCAAAAGGTCAGTTTTGCAAACTGTCCTCCTAGGTTTCTTGCTTTTTGAATCTTAGACAACCAAAGAGGAGTTGCTGGCTGCCAGCCACTGTATAAAGCAGCTCATCCTGCCTGCAGTTGGCAAAAGAAAGCAGGCACAGCTCTTTTCCCAAACTGGACCAAACTGCAGTAGTTTCTCTCTCTCTTCCCTCTAGAAGAAAACAGCTTTCAAATACTTATCAAGCCAAAGAGACTTTTCTTTCTGACTGTTCCTTCCAGTTGTACCCTGTGGTTTACCTCAGCCTCTGCTTTCTTTTTCTATTCTGCAAACTTTAGGCTGGTTTTGATTAAAAGCGAACCCTGAAAGGCAGATTGCTGCATTGCAAGGCAAAGCAGTGTGGCTGACATGGAAGGAGAGCAGGAAGGTGATTTGTCAGGACTCACCTGCTCCTAGATGTGACCTTTGGTGGTAGCAGCTTTTTTCTTCCGGCAGGGCTGAGCCAAATCCTTAGGGGAGTTTATTATCTTATTTTAGGCCACAGGCACCCCACCAAAAAACCAAGACACCTCCTTTGAACCCAGCTGACATTTCTCAGCCATAAAATGATATGCCAAATACATTAGAGCTCTCCTCCTACCACTTTTTCACTCGTGGTGGACTTCTAAAGCGTTTGCATTGGTGTGGAACTGCAGGCTTGCTGAACGTATCCTCTGTGACTTCAGCTTTCAAACCAAGGAGGCAGTGTGAAATTAGAGCTTCACAATTTAGTATCCCAAGCACACCTCACAGGCAATCTGGTTCAGCTTTTATTCCAAGAAATGATGACTTAATGAAGGAATAGCAGAAAATGCAGACAGAATGAAGAACGGAATGGAATAGGATAGAATAGAATGGAATAGAATAGGGTAGAATAGAATGGAATAGAACAGAATGGAATGGAATAGGAAAGGATAGAATGGAATAGAATAGAAGAGAATGGAATAGAACAGAACAGAGCAAAATATCATTAGATAGAATAAAATAGCATAGAATAAAATAGAACAGAATAGAATAAAATAGCGTAGCACAGGATAAAATAGAATGGAATGGA
The DNA here is from genome assembly GCF_015220805.1 of Pogoniulus pusillus. NCBI lineage: Eukaryota > Metazoa > Chordata > Aves > Piciformes > Lybiidae > Pogoniulus > Pogoniulus pusillus. The sequence goes on along the minus strand of NC_087269.1, from coordinate 3,615,411 downwards.
ATAGAATGGAATAGGATAGAAGAGAATGGAATGGAACAGAACAGTGCAAAATACCATAGAATAGAATAAAATAGAGCAGAACAGAATAGAATAAAATAGAATGGAATAGGATAAGATAGAATGGAATGTGATAGAATAGAATGGATTATGATAGGATAGAATGGAATAGGATAGAATGGAATAGGATAGAAGAGAATGGAATGGAACAGAACAAAATAGCATAGAATAGAATAAAATAGCATAGCATAGCATAGAATAAAATAGAACAGAATGAAATAGCATAGCATAGAATGGAATAGAACAGAACAAAATAGCATAGAATAGAATAAAATAGAATGGAATAGGATAGAATAGAATGGAATAGAATAGAACAGAATAGAATAAAATAGCATAGCATAGAATATAATAGGATAAAATAGCATAGCATGGAATAGAATATAACAGGACAGAACAGAATAAAATAGCATAGAATAGAATGAAATGAAACCCAAAGCCAAGTGAATCGAATAAAATAGCATAGCATAGCATAGAATAAAATAGAACAGAATGAAATAGCATAGCATAGAATGGAATAGAACAGAACAAAATAGCATAGAATAGAATAAAATAGAATGGAATAGGATAGAATAGAATGGAATAGAATAGAACAGAATAGAATAAAATAGCATAGCATAGAATATAATAGGATAAAATAGCATAGCATGGAATAGAATATAACAGGACAGAACAGAATAAAATAGCATAGAATAGAATGAAATGAAACCCAAAGCCAAGTGAATCACAGCATAAGGAGTGCAAGTCAGTGAGGGATGAAATGCTGAGACTGGAGGGAAGCAATAAAAGAGGAGAGCAGACCGTGGGAAGAAGAGAGCTGTGCAGAGGTCCCACGCACAGAACAAGGTGGGTGTATGTCTTCTGTAAGTTGAAGGAGCCACAGAACTCGTGCAAACAACTGGAGGCAATGTGGGGGCTGGGCAGAGTCATTTCGAAGCTGGAGCTGGAGGATCAGTCAGATGTAGATGCCCAAAGGGGAGCCCAGCACACAGAGCATCCTGCTCCTGCAGCATTGAGCTGCCTGGGCAAGGCAGGGAGCAGCACTGGGCTCTGCTCCAGCCTGACCTGCGGCTACAACAGAAAGTCAGAGCAGAAGAAAACAGCTGCTCTGCTTCTTATGTGGGCAACAGGCAGCTGCCTCCTCCCGTGCTCCCAACAGAGGTGGTTAGTGCTGGGAAAGTTGCTTTGCTCTTGCTCCCTACCAGAGCCTTCATGTGCACCTCAATATCTGGGTGATGATTCATAGAATCATACAGGTTGGAAGAGACCTCCAAGATCACCAGTCCAATCTAGCACCCATCCCTGTCCAACCAACTGGACCATGGCACTAAGTGCCTCATCTAGTCTTGAACACCCCCAGAGATGGGGACTCCACCACCTCCCTGGGCAGCCCATTCCAATGCCAATCACTCTCTCTGCCAACAACTTCCTCCTAACAGCCAGCCTAGACCTCCCCTGGCACAACTTGAGGCTGTGTCCCCTTGTTCTGTAGCTTGTTGCGTGGGAGAAGAGCCCAACCCCACCTGGCTACAGCCTCCCTTCAGGTAGTTGTAGACAACAATGAGCTCTTCTCTGAGCCTTCTCTTCTCCAGACTAAACAACGCCAGCTCTCTCAGTGTAATTAGTAGTAGTGGCGGTGTCATCATCATCATCATTGTCAGTGTAATTGTCATTGTTGTTATTCATAGAATCATAGAATCAACCAGGTTGGAAGAGACCTCCAAGATCATCCAGTCCAACCTATCCACCAGCCCTATCCAGTCAACTAGACCATGGCACTAAGTGCCTCAGCCAGTCTTTGCTTGAAGACCTCCAGGGATGGTGACTCCACCACCTCCCTGGGCAGCCCATTCCATTGCCAATCACTCTTTCTGCCAACAACTTCCTCCTAACATCCAGCCTAGACCTATCCCGGCACAACTTGAGACTGTGTCCCCTTGTTCTATTGCTGGTTGCCTGGGAGAAGAGGCCACCCCCCACCTGGCTACAATGTCCTTTCAGGTATTATCATCGTTGTCATTGTTGCTGTCATCATTATGATCATTATCATGTTAATTATATTTCATTCGTTATTATTGTTGTTACTACCACCATTGCCATTGTAATTATAATCATATTTTATGTACTGTTTTGTTATCATTGTCATCATTATCAACAGATAACTATTGTTGAGGAGGGACTTTGTAGGATATCAGGTAGTAACAGGACTAGAAGGAATGGAGCAAATCTGGACGTGAGGACATTCAGACTGGATGTGAGGAGGAAGTTGTTGAGCAGGAGAGTGGTGAGAGGCTGGAATGGGTTGCCCAGGGAGGTGGTTGAGGCCCCATGGCTGGAGGTGTTTAAGGCCAGGCTGGCTGAGGCTGTGGACAGCCTGCTCTAGGGCTCATGTCCCTATCCATGGCAGGGGTGTTGGAACTGGATGATCCTTGTGGTCCCTTCCAACCCTGACTGATTCTATGATTCTGATTATTTTCACCATGATTATATTTATTATCATCATTACTGTTGTTGTTGTTTTTATTACCATAGTCATTGTCATTATTTTCATCATCATTATTATATTATCATCATCATTGCTGTTGTTTTTGTTTTTATTGTCATTATTGTCATTATTGTCATTATTTTCATCATCATTATTATATTATCATCATCATTGCTGTTGTTTTTGTTTTTATTGTCATTATTGTCATTTTCATCATCATTATTATATTATCATCATCATTGCTGTTGTTTTTGTTTTTATTGTCATTATTGTCATTATTTTCATCTTCATTATTATATTATCATCATCATTGCTGTTGTTTTTGTTTTTATTGTCATTATTGTCATTATTTTCATCATCATTATTATATTATCATCATCATTGCTGTTGTTTTTGTTTTTATTGTCATTATTGTCATTATTTTCATCATCATTATTATATTATCATCATCATTGCTGTTGTTCTTGTTTTTATTATCATAATCGTTGTCATTGTCATCATTGTCATTGTTTTGGTCATTATCATTATTACATTTATTATCATTATTGTTGTTTCTTCTATTTATTATCACAATCATTGTTATCATTGTCATTATTTTCATCAGTATCATTACCATTATTGTATTTATTGTGAGGCTGAACTGGATGATCTCAGAGGTCTTTTCCAGCCTCAGTGATGCTGTGATTTTGTCTCTTACTCCGTTCAGAAAGTCGCCAAGACCATTTTCCTTTTCAGCTTCAGTTTTCCCTATCCCAAGCCCCCTTGGTTTTAGTCAGATCCCCAGGAACTGCCTTAATAAGCTTAGTCCTCGCTGTCTCATGGAGGGAGATTTTCGGTCTGCTGCAGGAGAGGGCAGCAGAGATCAACAAATGCAGAGGCTGTGGGGACAGGGAGAGGGAAATGAGGAGAACCAAAGGGCTGGGGATTGATTTCCTTCTCTTCATCGCTGAGAGTGGCAGCTCCAAGGCGCTAGCCAAGCAGGAGAAATCTCAGTTATGGCTTCCAGTGGCATTTGTAAATAGCCAAAGGGTGTTTGGAAAGGAAAGGAGGGCAGGGAGAGTATCCAGTTTTCTTACAAGGACTTAAGAAGCAGGAGGTAGAGCTGCTTTGAAGCATAAGGGCACACCTCTGCTGAAATCTCTCTTGTTAGAAAGGCTTAAAAATGCCTTTTTAAGTACTAGGTAAAACATTATTGTGCATCTTCTGCAGGCAGGGTAGGGTTTGCTTTGAAGCTTGGTGGCTGGTCATGGCCAAGTCACAGAGTATCACAGTATCACCAAGGTTGGAAGAGACCTCATAGATCATCCAACCCTTTACCACAGAGCTCAAGGCCAGACCATGGCACCAAGTGCCACGTCCAATCTTGCCTTGGACAGCTCCAGGGATGGCGACTCCACCACCTCCCCGGGCAGCCCATTCCAGTGTCCAATGACTCTCTCAGTGAAGAACTTTCTCCTCACCTCAAGCCTAAATTCAGTTTATCTATGTTGAAAGATTTAGTCATTATTTCCTTCCTAGAAGACACTGAGAACAGACCTGATGCACGCGGAAATTACAGCAACTGTGTCCTGTCTTCAGCTGACCAAAGCAAACTACTTCTGCACTTCCCTGCAGGAGCAGAGGATGCTTGTGCCAATAAACCCACAGTAAGCCACTGGCAGCATCCTTGTGGCCCTGCAGGCATCACAGGAGTTTATTTCATCTGTGTCTCAGTGTAGGAAGAAAAAAAATGTAGCAAAGAGAAAATCACACAATGTGAATTATGACAGGAGAAAGTTCTCTCTAATGGCTTTCAAAGAGGAGTAGCTCAGCACTTGCTGGTGTGGGTCAGCAGCAAGCTCTGGTCTGTGAATTTCAGTAGGACTTTAACATTTGAAAGTAAACTCCAAAGCAGCAGCAAGACAATCGACCAGAGGCAGTGGTGCTTTGGACAGTCCATATGCTGCAATACTCTTTTATCTCTGTTATTAAAGCTTATTAACTGTTGCAACACTGAACACTCTTAACAGCATCCCCTTTGAAGGGAGAGCAAACTGAGCTACCTCCCTTTAAACATTCAGACCTACACAGTGCTGAAAGCTCTGCCTGAGATGATTTCACTCAGAGAGCAGTTTAAGTTCAGCAGGAGGCAATCCCTGTGGGGAGAGCCAACATAAGATGGGTTTGGTTTTTTGGGTTATTTTTTTGGGTGCTAGGTTGGACTGGATGATCTTGGAGGTCTCTTCCAACCTGGTTGATTCTATGATTCTATGACCTAATATTCATAACTAGTGATGCAAGTCCTTAGTGGCACTGATTCTTGAGGCTCAACTCCACAAAGAACAGAGTTTTGTTTGAACCATGAAGCTTTGGCTGGGTGTCAAGTGTGGAGAGTCTTCCTTTTATGCCTAAAGCAAAGCATTTCATTTGCTAGATGTAGTTCTTCAGTTAATGTGGTCAAAAGTGGCAGGAAAACAAGAGCAGTAATGAAGGTGGTATTGAAAAGATTATCATCCTTACCCTGGCAGCATCCTTGAGGAGTTTGTGCCATCCTCTGACTTCTGTATGTTCTCCTGTTTCAGATTCATCAAGTACCTGACTTGGAGACCCAGATAGGTACATTTGTACCTTGCACATCCTTGACACCATTTCTCCTGCAGGAAGAGAATGTAGCAGAAGGCCTGAGGGCTGACGCTGTGCACAAGAAGGTTTCCTGGTGTGCACATGGAGGTAGGTACTGGCTGATGCTTTCTTTGGATACAGAAGTTGTATTTTATGGAGCAAGTACTTCTATTTTAAAGCATGGACCTGCTCGTGTGTTGATTGGACAGCGCTGGGTGATAGCTTGCAATGGATGATCTTGGAGGTCTCTTCCAAGCTGGTTGATTCTATGATGCTATGATTCTGTGTTCACACCCTGAGTCTAAGGATTAAAGGAATGATTATATATATCCTTATTGAACTGAGCCCCTCTCAGCTTTTGATTCATCCTGGAGCTAGGTTGGTCTTGGTGTTCCTGAGGGTCTTTTCCAACCTGGATGTTTCTGTGATTCTCTCTGTCCAAGGGTCTGGGGGCTGGCAGTGTGTAAGAGCATCACTTTGGAGGCAGTTGGTTTCTGTGGCTGTGGGCTGCAGCTGGCCCTACTGCAGCTGGGAAGGGGGAAAAGAGCCTCCTTGCCCCATGGATTTGGGGGATGCTTTATCATAGAATCAACCAGGTTAGAAGAGACCTCCAAGATCATCTAGGCCAACCTAGCACCCAGCCCTGTCCAATCAACCATGGCACTAAGTGTCTCATCCAGTCTATTCATAACTGTGCTCATGTTAAACTTTTTCACCCAGCAGTCTGAGGAGTTAGTAAGATGCTCTGAGTAACAATGAGCATTGCTGAGTCTCTCACTTGCAGGTTTGAAGCCAGCTCAGGCTGACAGCAGTTGCACCCCAGGAGAGTGATAAATTGCTGCCATAAATAAAGATGATGTAAACACTGTCAGTGTCAGGGGAACTCCCTCCCAGAGCAGTTCTGGGTTCACTGATGCAAGTCTGTGCTTAGCTTTCCTGCTAGAACAGATATGTGAAAGAAGTCTCCCTCTGTCAGCAGCAAAGCTGGGTCACTGCTGGCTGGGCAGCGTCAATTCCCTTGATCAGGCCAGGCATTATTGCTCTCTACAGCTACCTGAAGGGAGGTTGTAGCCAGCTGGGGTTGGTCTCTTGTGCCTGGCATCCAGGGACAGAACAAGAGGACACAACCTCAAGCTGTGCCAGGGCAGGTTCAGGCTGGATGCTTGGAAGAAGCTGTTTGCAGCAAGAGTGATTGGCATTGGAATGGGCTGCCCAGGGAGGTGGTGGAGTCCCCATCCCTGGAGATGTTTAAGAGGAGGCTGGATGAGGCACTTAGTGCTGTGGGTTAGTTGATTAGAAGGGTTAGGTGACAGGTTGGACTTGGTGGTCTTTTCCAACCTGGTTCATTCTGTGATTGTATGGTCAGTGCTTATAGGTCTGCCTGGTTCAGGAGTTTGGTCATTAATCCTCATCTGAATCAGAATGAGTCTGTTCATTTACTCCTTAAAATATGTGTTTCTTGTGGCTTCTTTCTCTGCTGGTGAGAACTTCTAAAGAGGCCTTTTGCCAGATCTGGTGAGACCCCTGCAATTAAAATCATCTGCTGTTATTTGATACTAAAAGGAAAAAAATAGTCTTTTCATAGAATCAGGCAGGGTTGGAAGGGACCACAAGGAGCAGCCAGTTCCAACCCCCCTGACATGGGCAGGGACACCCTACCCTAGAGCAGGCTGCACACAGCCTCAGCCAGCCTGGCCTGAAACACCTCCAGGGATGGGGCCTCAACCACCTCCCTGGGCAACCCATTCCAGCCTCTCGCCACCCTCATGTTAGCCAACTTCCTCCTCACATCCAGATCTGCCCCAAAGATCCTGCACTGAATTCATTCATGCTAAGTTATTCCAAGATAGTCAAACGTCAGTGCTTGCAAACAGAACAAACAACTCCCAAAACAACCAACCAACCCAAACTGGGGAAAAAAAGAAAGATAGAAGAGCAGAAAATGAAAATCATCCTGCAGAGTCTGCAGGAAAGGATTGGATTCCTTCCTGTGAATCTGGCAGGTTCTGATTCAGCCCTGGCAGTAACTACTCAGAGCAAAGACTGATTCTGTATGAGAGAGAAAGAAAATGCACATCATTCCCAGGGAGCCTTGACAGGGTATGCAATTAAACTGATTTCTGACACCTCTGGACAGTGGGAATGGGGGAGAATGAAGTGCAGATTTGATGTACATGAATTCCTAAGGCAGAACAGCCAGCTTGTCTGCTGAGATGCCATGGGATTCTGCATCTGCCCCATGGCTGCTGGGTAGGCAGGAGGTCACCCCTGTGATGCCCTCTCCAGATTTAGAGCCTCATTTAAAATTGCAGCTTCTGCTAAACCACCTCCCCCCCCCACAATGTGCTGTGTTTCCAGATTGGATTAGTCCAGCTTCAGCTTCTGGCCGTTCACCAGGAAGCCATGGGGAGGGCGTTGCTGCCTGTCAATGCTGGGAGAGCTGCTGGATGCCAGCCAGCTCTGAGCCCCTCAGCCAGGCTGCTTGCTTCAGATGTGGTGTTGCACTGCCAGAGTCACTCGGAGCAGCCAGCAGGGTGGGCACAGTGTGGTGGATGCATACCCTGAGCTTCTCACCGCTACCCTCCTGGGGTTAGGCAGCTCAATCGCTGCCCACTGCAGCTCTCTCACTGCAGCCCCATTGTGAGGGGCTGTTCTCTGCCACACTGCCTGCAGCAGGATGGAGCATCTCTGGTGCCTCTGTGTGTGCCCTGGTGGGCAAGAGGGCCAATGGGGTCCTGGGGTGCATTAAGAAGAGTGTGTCCAGCAGATCAAGGGAGGTTCTTCTCTACTCCATCCTGTGTGCAGTTCTGGAGCCCCCAACACAAGCAGGACATGGAACTGTTTGAGACAGTCCAGAGGAGGTCAAAAAGATGCTGAGAGGGCTGCAGCAGCTCTGCTATGAGAACAGACTGAGAGAGTTCAGGGCTGTGTAGCCTGGAGAAGAGAAGGCTTGGAGGGGACCTTGGAGTGGCCTTCCAGTATGTGAAGAGGGCTGGGGAGGGATTATTGACAAAGTCTTGTAATGAGAGGATGAGGAGGAATGGGTTTAAAGTGGCAGAGGGGAGATTGAAAGTGGATGTTAGGAAGTTGTTTGCAGTGAGGGTGGTGAGACACTGGCACAGGTTGCCTAGGGAGGTGTTCAAGGCCAGGTTGGATGAGGCCATGAGCAACCTGTTCTAGTGGGAGGTGTCCCTGCCTATAGCAGGGTGTTGGAACTGGCTGAGCTTTAAGGTCCCTTCCAACCTAAACCATTCTATGATTCTAGTGCACTGGATTGGATGCACCCTTGAGGGTCATCTTGTCCAACCCCCCTGCAGTGAGCAGGGATATCTTCAGCTAGATCAAGGCTGCTCAGGGCCCCATCAAGTTAGACCTTGAATGTCCCCAAGAATGGGGCTTCCACCACCTTTCTGGGCAACTTGTTCCAGTATTTGACTACCCACATAGTGAAGGCTTCCTCTTAATGCCCAACATAAATCTGCTCTACTCCAGTTCTAAATCACTTGCCCTCATCCTGTCACCACAATCCCGTGTAAACAGACCCTCCCCAGCTTTCCTGTCAGTCCCTTTCAGGCACTGGAAGGCTGCTCTAAGGTCTGCCTGGAGCCTTTTCTTCTGCAGGCAGCACAGTCCTAACTATCCCAGCCTGTCCCCACAGCAGAGCTGCTCCAGCCCTCTGAGCACCTTCGTGGCCTCCTCTGGATCCTCTCCAGCAGGTCCAAGAGCAAACAGCCCAATTCAGTGGAAGCACTGCAGAGTCATTAATATTTGCTGATGGATTCATTTGTTTGGTTTGCTGTTTTTTTTCCTGTTTAAGGGGTGCCATCTCTCCTCACTGGTACATCAGCACCTTTTATTAGCTATCATATTTTCACACTATGTACCCAGCAGAATATTTCACTCTAACCACCTGCCAAATGAAACTTTTCAGATTCCAGGAAAAAGTGTGATGGTTCTGGTTTAAGTTCCTGCCTACAGCACAACAGAATTCCATCCCAAAGGCACAGTTCCATCCCAAAGGCAGACTTTCATCCCAAAGGCAGAATTCCATCCCAAAGGCTGAAGTAGCTTATCCAGTGTAACAGGATGGGAGTTTAAAGATGGCAAAGCTGAGCAAATATCAATAAACATTTTCAAAGAGGAAGGCTTCTCCTTAGAGCTGTTGACTGCATGTTACTCTGGCCAGCCTGCTCTAAGGTAGGGTGTCCCTGCCCATGGCAGGAGGGTTGGAACTAGATGCTCCTTGTGGTCCCTTCCAACCCTGACTGATTCTATGAAAAGCAATGCCCCAGCCCAGTCTGGCAGGAGCAGGAGAAGGCAGGAGGTTTGGATGCTGCACCTTGCTCTGCCTTTGAGATGTCCTGTGGGTAAGTCACATTTGGTCTGTTCTTCTATGCTTACCTGTCTTTAAAGTGAGGCTGAATTCTGCCTCCCTGTAATGTGTGTGAGTGAAACAAAATGCTGCATAACAGACTAGGGGTGTACAGGATGCTAATGGCAGGCTCAACAGTGAGGAGACAAAGTGGATGTAAAACCAGGTCTTGTGTTTTCCTGCATAGATGTTACTGTTGCAATGTCCTTGTGATGGTTTGGGTGTTACCTGCCCCTCCACTCTTATGAAATCACCCAGACTAGACTCAGCTGGCTGGAAATTAAGAAATGAAGCTTTATATTTACAGCTTAGCACAATGCACAAGCAGGTACTTACAGTTTATGAGGATGCTCAGAGGGCTGCAGCAGCTCTGCTATGAGGACAGACTGAAAGGGTTGGGGCTGTTCAGGCTGGAGAAGAGGAGGCTCCCAGGTGACCTTCTTGTGGCCTTTCAGTATCTGAAGGGAGCCTGCAAAAAAGCTGGGGAGGGACTTTTTAGGCTCTCAGGGAGTGCCAGGACTGGGGGGAATGGAGCAAAGCTGGAGATGGGTAGATTCAGGCTGGACAAGAGGAAGAAGTTTTTGAGCGTGAGAGCCTGGAATGAGTTGCCCAGGGAGGTGGTTGAGGCCCCATCCCCGGAGGTGTTTGAGGCCAGGCTGGATGAGGCTGTGGGCAGCCTGCTCTAGGGTAGGGTGTCCCTGCCCATGGCAGGGGCTTGGAACTGGCTGATCCTTGTGGTCCCTTCCAACCCTGACTGATTCTATGAACACAGCAACTCTTTCTGATGCTTCTGTGGCAGAGAAGTGTCATCGTGACCCAGACTCCCAGAGCTGCAATGATGAGCTGTCCAAAGCAGGACACATCTCCAGAGAGGGCTGCTCAGGCTCTTCCAAACAGACATATAAAGCAGGCTGAAAAACAAGACAATTTCACTAAAAACAGCCACCAAGGATCATCTTAGCTCAAGGCAAATTACACAGCTGGAAGAACTTGGACCTTGTCCTTAATGTTCCGGTGTTGTGTGGCTCAGCTTTGATAAAAAGCTACACAAAATAAACCCAATCTGACTGTGTAGTAAAAGCAGTGAGACAAGACAAAATCCTTTCAGGTAGATGGGTCAGAGGGGCCTGGTAAGCTTTTTTGTGTGCAGGGTTTGGAATGGTCTTAGGCTGGGCATTAGGAAGAAGTTCTTGGCAGGAAGAGTGATTAGCATTGGAATGGGCTGCCCTGGGAGGTGGTAGAGTCCCCATCCCTGGAGGTGTTTAAAATGAGGCTGGATGAAGCACCTGGTGCCATGGGTTAGCAGATTAGGTAATGTTGGGTGATAGGTTGGACTCAAAGATATCAAAGGTCTTTTCCAACCTGATTGATTCTGTGATTCTGTGGTTTAGTTTGGAAGGGACCTCAAAACTCATCCAGTTCCAACACTCCCTGCATAGGCAGGGACACCTTACTCTAGAACAGGTTGCTCAAGGCCTCATTCAACCTGGTCTTGAACATCTCCAGGGAGGTTGTGGAGCACAGAAGCACAGAATGTGATCTTTGATCACATTCTGTGCTTCTGTGCTCCACAACCTCCCTGGGCAACCTGTGCCAGTGCCTCACCACCCTCACTGCAAACAGCTTCCTCCTAACATCCACTCTCAATCTCTCCTCTTCCACTTTAGTCATCCAAAATCAGTGAAGCTTTGTTGTAAGCCAGCAGGGAAAGAGATCATTCAGAATTGCTCTTCCTTCCAGAACTGCTTCATGGCACATGAGGAAGCAGAAGTTATCTCTCCTACTAGGGGGTGTAATGGACCTGGAGGTCACCAAAGACCTTTGCAATGTCTGCTCTTCATCGTGCAGTAAGGTAGCCAGAACAGCTTTTGGGGCAGCACTGGAACACAAAGCTGAGGCAGGCAGTACAAGGCATTGGCCAACACCATCCTCACCACCTTCAGAAGAGGCTTCTCTGAAGTGGTTTATTAATACATCAAACTGGATGGAGCCAGAAAGGGTGTGCTAGCTGCAAGGCACACACAGTGTAAACCCAATAAAAGGAGGCTTTCAAGAGAGGAATGTGTCAGCTAATGCAATCCTAGAGCTGGAGGAACTCATGCTCCAACAAGCAGGATGCATGTTTGTGCCTGGGGTTGCTAACTTGCTCCCACTTGTCTATGCCAATTATCTTCCACTAAATGAACCTTCAGGTCTTAGTGGTCACCTCTTGTTTCAGTGAGCAACTCCTGAGCTGTCCAGTTGCTGCCTCACATGTGTGAGTTAGTGAGCTGGCATGCAAACAGGCCTGTGGGTCACAAGCTGGCTGGCATGAGGCTAACAAGTTCCAGATGGGTGCTATATGCATGGCAGAAAAAAAGACCCTGAAAACAAGATCCATTGCAAATAACTATGAGAGCCACAACCATCAGAACACCATCAGAGTAGCTTGGTTGTGCAGCATCTCAAAGTGAAAGTTGCTAAGGAAGATTTTGGAATGATGACACCAAACTGGGTGGAGTGGCAGAAGGCTGTGCTGCCATTCAGCCAGACCTGCACAGGCTGAGGGGAGGGCAGGGAGAAACTGAATGAAATTCAGCAAGGACAAGGGTAGAGTCTGGCACCTGGGAAAGAACAACCTCAGGGATCAGGATAGGTTTGGGACTGACTTGCTGGAAGGCAGCAAAGGCTAAAAGGATCTGGGGGTCCTGGTGGATGGGAGGATGACCATGAGCCACCAATGTGCTCTGGTGGCCAGGAGGGACAATGCCATCCTGGGGTGGATTAGAAGGGCTGTGGCTAGTAGGTGGAGAGAGCTTCTCCTGCCCCTCTACTCTGTCCTGCTGAGGCCACATCTGGAGTACTGTGTCCAGTTCTGGGTCCCCAGTTCAAGAGGGACATAGAACTGCTTGAGAGAGTCCAGCACAGAGCCACAAAGATGCTGAAGGGAATGGAACATCTCTGTTATGAGGAGAGCCTGAGGGAGCTGGGGCTGTGCTGCTTGAGAAGAGGAGACTGAGAGGTGACCTCAGCAATGGTTATCAAGATGTGCAGGGTGAGTGCCAGGAGGCTGGAGCCAGGCTCTGCTGGGTGATGTCCAATGCCAGGACAAGGGGCACTGGGTGGAAGCTGAGGCATAGGAAGTTTCAGTTAAACAGGAGGAGGAATTTTTTCCACTGAGGGTGACAGAGCACTGGAACAGGCTGCCCAGGGGGTTGTGGAGTCTCCCTCTCTGGAGATATTCAAGAGCTGCCTGGATGCATTCCTGTGTGATCTGCTCTGGGTGATTCTACTCTGGCAGGGGGAGGTTGGACTGGATGAACTTTGGAGGTCCCTTCCAGCCCCTGACATTCTGTGATGCTGTGATTCTGTGACTCTCTATCAGAGAAGGTTTGTTTTTAGGGAACCCAAGGCACACATATGCTAGAAACAACACTGGTTGGTTGTCCAAGGGCAGGAGATGAAGTGACAAGTTTCTCATGGTCTCTTATATTGTAGTTTTCTACCTGCATAAAATGTTTTTGCTGCCTGTACAAGTGACATTCTCTAGTTTAGCTTAAAAGAGGTTCAGCTGACATCCAGGTCTTCCAATGTGCTCAGCCATAAACCCCTCCAGACAGATTATACACCTGAACTATTAGAAGCTGTTACTGAGAGAGCAGAAAAGCATGTTCCTGACTATTGGAAAGTTCAGGAGGTGAAAAGCATTTCCTGCTTCTATAAATGACACATCTGAAAAGGCAGCATTTCATTACAATGCTCCTTTGGAAGCTGCAGCTGGCAGCTCTCACTTGGGGGGGGGGGAGGAGAAATAGTTGTGGTTTTGACAGTAGCAAAGTGACAGTGTACAATGAGGGAGCTGACAGTGTTCAGGAAGGTGTCACTTTGGTTTGAACTGAGCTTTCCTTCAGTGCCAGCAGGCTTGCTGAAGGGAATGTTTAGGCTTTCCTGCAGAAAGCTTTATTTGGAGGGCAGAGGGACAGTGAGAGAGAGGGAAAAGGAATTCTCAGCACTTTAGGCTAGTTCACATTGGAAGGGACCTCCGAAGAGCTCTATTCCAACTTTCTTAGGGGATCTTGTCTTGGCAGAGAGGTTGGGCTCTGATCTCTGGAGGTCCTTTCCAACCTCTAAAGTTCTGTGTTTCTACACCAGATTGTGCAGGGCTTCCTGCAGTCTGATCTTGGAAACATCAAAGGATGGAGACCTCGCATCCTCTTGAGGCAACCTCGTCCACTGACCAGAGGGAGTGATTTACCATTGGAATGGGCTGCCCAGGGAGATGGTGGAGGCACCATCCCTGGAGGTGTTCAAGAAAAGACTGGATGAGGCACTTAGTGCCATGGTCTAGTTGACTGGATGGGGCTGGGTGCTAGGTTGGCCTGGATGATCTTGGAGGTCTCTTCCAACCTGGTTGATTCTATGATTCTATGGGGCAGAGTGCTTCTATCAGCCTCTTGATTCTAGAGAGTCAAAATCATGAGACAAATGTGCCTGCTGCTGCCTTGGAGACACTTCTCTTTCTGTGACCAGAACCTGCACTCCTTGTCCTTAGAGGCAGAGTTCTGTCGCTAACCCAGTCTGCTTTGAGAGAGCATTTACGCATCTGAAGCTATTCCAGCTAAGGCATTTCAGGTAGGAGGCTGTTGGTTGGTCCCTGGGTGGGCAAGACAGCAGCTGGGAATTCTTGCTGCTGTTTTGCTTTGTAGAATTTCAGATGGAGTCTCACCTGGCAGGGGTGCTTGGCTGATAGATGAAACCTAGCAGGCATGGTAGGGAAGTGCCAGATGGAGCTTTTACAGTCAAGTCCCTGTCTAGACTCAAGGAGCTTTCCTAGGGGCTTCAGGTGCCTTCACTATTGCTGAGCAGGGCTTCAGAGGCTTTAATCTGTGATTTCTGTGAGCTGCCAGCTGTGAATTGCAGACTCGGTCATGGGCCCCACTGCGTGGGGGCAGCAGAGAAGAGCTTTGCAATTGTTCTCACCTCTCATGCTACAGAGGTGCAGCAAAGAACAGAAACTACAACATTACAACACTGAAAACAGCTAAAGGGCAGCAAAAGTACACTGCAGAATAGCAGCCTCGAGCTGAAGTGTTTGGCACAGAGGAAGGGTTCAGCACAGCTCCTCACACGCTGCTCTTTAAGCATCTGTGTAGTTGTTTGGCTCACCAAAACGACCAACTCTGAGTATTAGATCAACACCTCTCAGGTTGGTACCTGCTGGAGCGTGTAGGTGTTAGCAGCATTGCATCTCTGGAGTCATTGGAGCCCTGCTGATAAATCTCCAGGGGTTACCTTTTTGCCTTTGCTTTTTTTAGTTTTGTTGGGTGGTAGTGATTTGGTTGGTTGGTTTGTTGGGTTTCTTCCCCCTTTCTTATCTTTTCTTACCCCTCTTTCCCTTCTTTCTTTTCTTTCTCTTTCCTTTATTTCCTTTCTTTCCCTTCCCCCTCTTCCCCCTCTTCCCCCTCTTCCCCCTCTTCCCCCTCTTCCCCCTCTTCCCCCTCTTCCCCCTCTTCCCCCTCTTCCCCCTCTTCCCCCTCTTCCCCCTCTTCCCCCTCTTCCCCCTCTTCCCCCTCTTCCCCCTCTTCCCCCTCTTCCCCCTCTTCCCCCTCTTCCCCCTCTTCCCCCTCTTCCCCCTCTTCCCCCTCTTCCCCCTCTTCCCCCTCTTCCCCCTCTTCCCCCTCTTCCCCCTCTTCCCCCTCTTCCCCCTCTTCCCCCTCTTCCCCCTCTTCCCCCTCTTCCCCCTCTTCCCCCTCTTCCCCCTCTTCCCCCTCTTCCCCCTCTTCCCCCTCCCTTATTCTCTTTCTTTCCCTTTCCCTTCCTTCCTTTCTTTCCCTTTCCCTTCCTTCCTTTCTTTCCCTTTCCCTTCCTTCCTTTCTTTCCCTTTCCCTTCCTTCCTTTCTTTCCCTTTCCCTTCCTTCCTTTCTTTCCCTTTCCCTTCCTTCCTTTCTTTCCCTTTCCCTTCCTTCCTTTCTTTCCCTTTCCCTTCCTTTCTTTCCCTTTCCCTTCCTTTCTTTCCCTTTCCCTTCCTTCCTTTCTTTCCCTTTCCCTTCCTTCCTTTCTTTCCCTTTCCCTTCCTTTCTTTCCCTTTCCCTTCCTTTCTTTCCCTTCCCCCCCTTCCTTTCTTTCCCTTTCCCCTCCTTCCTTTCTTTCCCTTTCCCCTCCTTCCTTTCTTTCCCTTTCCCCTCCTTCCTTTCTTTCCCTTTCCCCTCCTTCCTTTCTTTCCCTTTCCCCTCCTTCCTTTCTTTCCCTTTCCCCTCCTTCCTTTCTTTCCCTTTCCCCTCCTTCCTTTCTTTCCCTTTCCCCTCCTTCCTTTCTTTCCCTTTCCCCTCCTTCCTTTCTTTCCCTTTTCCTTCCTTTCTTTCCCTTTCCTTTTCCCCTCTTTCACTTATTTCCTTTTTTCCCTTTCTCTTCTCTCCTTTTTTCCCCTTCTTTCATTTCCCTTCTTTCCTCCCCTTCCCCCTTCCCCCTTCCCCCTTCCCCCTTCCCCCTTCCCCCTTCCCCCTTCCCCCTTCCCCTTTCATTTTCCCTTTCTCTCAGAGCTGATCCTGTACCCAAGCCCAAATGTTTCAGTGTCATCGTGAAAGTGGGCAGGAGTCTCGAGTTTATTTACTGACTGACACTGACCTCTGATTTGCCTTTTGACACCTACCTGCCAGTACTATTTGTAGCTATTAATTCCTAAATTATTCCAAAAGGAGCCATTTTTTAATATAAATTGATGAGATGTGATGCTTTTCAACCTTTTTTTTTTCCCTTAGCTATAGCAGATACTGATTTTTATTACTGTTTACACAAAAATTAACTGCTTTGTTTTCTGGCACTTGAAGACTACTGACCAAGATAGCAACTCTGATTGACTGATTTTGATCTGGAAAGTCTGAGCAGCTTGGAAAGGAGGTGGATGCTTTTAAAAAGGGGGGTGGGTTTTTTTTTCATAGCAAATGCTACTGTAAATGGGGGGTAAATCATTTAAAACCATTGAAGGGAATCACAGCAAACTCCAGAAGTGGATACTCAAGTGAGTGGTCCTTACCCTCATAATCATAGAACCATAGAATCATAATCATAGAACCATAGAATCAGTCAGGGTTGGAAGGGACCACAGGGATCAGCCAGTTCCAACCCCCTTGCCATGGGCAGAGACACTTCACACTAGATCAGGCTGGCCAGAGCCTCAGTCAGCCTGGCCTTTAACACCTCCAGGGATGAGGCTTCCACCACCTCCTTGGGCAACCTGTTCCAGGCTCTCACCACCCTCATACTGAAGAATACTTCACATGAAAGTGTTTACTCCTTTGATAACATTTCAGTTTCTACCTAAAGGGCATCAGTTCTTGAGAGCTGTGCTCAATACCCAGCCCTGCACTGCTGTGGTTGCAAACACATGTGCCCAGACAGCATTTCTGCATGGACCTGTGTCTGTGATTAATGCATTTAGGATATTGCTGCTCTTAGCTGGACTGAACCTAAGCATGACCTATATTTCAAGCAGACATCTGAAAGAAATGGTGTGGGGGGAGAAGGCTTTTTATCTTCATCTAACTTCCAGAAGCCCCCAGAGACTTACTTTGTTTTGACTGCGATGGTGAAAACAAATTCACTGCTCATGCATCTTAGCAGACAAGGCTCAGTTCGGAGGAGGTTCCACATGGGAGCTGCGAGCCCTTGGAAGTAGAGGCTTAGTAGAGGCTGGTAGATAGTAGCTGAAGATGAACCACAAGTGTGCCCAGGTGGCCAGGAGAGCCAATGGCATCCTGGCCTGAATCAGGAACAGTGTGGCCAGAAGGACAAGGGAGGTTATTCTGCCCCTGTGCTCAGCACTGCTCACGCCACATCTTGACTACTGTGTCCAGTTCTGGGTCCTGCAGTTTAAGAAAGATGTTGAGATGCTTGAGGTGTCCAGAGGAGGGCAGCAAGGCTGGTGAGGGGCCTGGAGCACAGCCCTGTGAGGAGAGGCTGAGGGAGCTGGGGATGTGCAGCCTGCAGAAGAGGAGTCTCAGGGCAGAGCTCATTGCTGTCTGCAACTACCTGAAGGGAGGCTGTAGCCAGGTGGGGTTGGGCTCTTCTGCCAGGCAAGAAGCAACAGAACAAGGGGACACAGTCTCAAGCTGTGTGAGGGCAAGTTCAGGCTGGATGTTAGGAGGAAGTTGTTGGCAGAGAGAGTGATTGGCATTGGAATGGGCTGCCCAGGGAGGTGGTGGAGTCCCCATCCCTGGAGATGTTGAATCAAAGCCTGTCTGGGGCACTTAGTGCCATGGTCTAATTGATTGGCTAGGGCTGGGTGCTAGGTTGGCCTGGATGATCTTGGAGGTCTCTTCCAACCTGGTCAAGTCTATGAACATAAAGACATTGCTGACAATGTTTAGCTTTGCAGCAGAGCTCACACCAGCATTGTTGGTCAAAACAATCTTGTTCTGAAAGTGACAAGTTTGGATCTGTTTTTACACAGTGCTTTCATGAAAGCAGAGGGAGAAACATTACTTAGGGCAGGTCATAAAAGTGCTTTAAAAATGCTATTAAGATTTAAGGCATAATGCAGGTCCTGTAAATCCACTCTGCATTCCTTCCCTGAGAGTGGCTGCCTTCCATAAAAACTAGGCAGTGTAAATCAGAAGCCTTCATAAGGCAGGGTTTTGACATGCAAATATAGATTATACATTAGCTGGGCCCTGACTTGACTGCCTCCTGGAGAGGAGGAGGCTCCAAGCTGACCTTATTGTGGCCTTTCAGTATCTGATGGGGGCTACAAGAAAGCTGGGGAGGGACTTTTTAGGCTGTCAGGTGGCAATAGAACTGGGGGGGAATGGAACAAACCTAGGTCAGAGTGGATATTAGGAAGAAATTATTCAGCATGAGGGTGGTGAGAGCCTGGAAGGGGTTTCCAGGGAGGTATTGGAAGCCTTATCCCTGGAGGTGTTTAAAGCCAGGCTGGATGAAGCTCTGAACAGCCTGACCTAATGTAAAGTGTCCCTGCCCATGGCAGGGGGGTTGGAACTGGCTGATCCTTGTGGTCCCTTCCAACCCTGACTGATTCTATGTCCTCTGAAGGTCCCTTCCAGCCCACCCCATTCTGGAGACATGATTAGTGGCAGGCTGCTAATGTGGAGGATCAGTATTGCTTGGAGTGTAGGAGAGCCTACCAATATCTGTTGGAGTGTAGGAGAGCCCTACAGAGGGACATGGACAGGCTGGATGGGTGGGGGACACACAGGGTAGATATTTATTCTCCTGAGCCACAGCTTTGCCTTGTAAAAACTGGTAACCAAAAATGCAGTTTAGCATTCCACTGGGGAGAAACATTAGAGGTCTTTTTTCCTGCTGCTTTGGGAATCAGATTTACTTGCTCTCTTGCTTAGTCCTGCCTGTCCTGACTGCTTGTTTGGGGTTGTGTGAGCTCTGAGGAGATGGCATCACTGCTGAGAACACTCCTAAGGCTCTCTAAACACAGATGTTCACCAGAAGGATAAACCCTCACACACATGCAGGCAAGCAGAGGTACACATGCACACACACAGAGCCTCATTTCAGTGCACCCAGGCAGCCTTTGCTGTGCTTTGGGTGCTGTTTTAAGAGGCAGCCAAACCATCTGTCCCAATCCTTTCCAACCTCCTTAGGAAACTCTTTCCAATATCTCAAGGGGGCCTCCAGAAAAGCCATGGAGGGACTTTTTAGGATGCTGAGATAGGACTGGGAGGAATGGATCCAAGACAGAGAACAGGAGATTTGGATTAGACATTAGGAAGAAGCTCCTCACCATGAGGGTGATGAGACACTGGAACAGGTTGCCCAGGGAGGTGGTGGAAGCCTCATCCCAGGATGTTTTTATAGGGTCAGGCTGGATGTGGCTCTGGGCAACCTGATCAAGTGGAAAATGTCCCTGCCTGTGGCAGGGGTGTTGGAAGTGGATGATCCTTGAGGTCCCTTCCAGCCCTGACAATTCTGTGATTTTGTGAAATGCCAACAGCCTTCATAGAATTGACCAGGTTGGAAGAGACACCAAGGTCATCCAGTCCAACCTAGCACCCAGTCCTAGCCGGTCAACCAGACCATGGCACTGAGTGACCCATTCAGGCTTTGATTCAATGTCTCCAGGGATAGGGACTCCACCACCTCCCTGGGCAGCCCATTCCAATGCCAATCACACTCTCTCTGATGAACTTCTTTCTAATATCCAGCCTGAACCTGCTCTCACACAGCTTGAGGCTGTGTCCCCTCATTTTGTTGCTGGTTGCCTGAGAGAGCCCAACCCCACCTGGCTACAACCTCCCTTCAGGCAGTTGCAGGCAGCAATGAGGTCACCTCTGAGCTGTTTATCACCAATCCATTTGACCCTGGCATCTGTTCCCTCGGCTTCATTTGTTTCCACCTCCTACCCTTGTCTCCATGCTGTAATTCATCCAGCACAACCCTGCCCAGCCAGCAGCTCCTGCAGCTGCTTATCTGGGCGTGCTCACAGCTGCCAGCTTACTGCACCTTATCTGCTTTAGGCTTCTATATTTAAACAAGGAGAGCTCTTTGTGGCTGAACTAACAGAAAATACAACTTGCCTTAGATGCCTGACTTGTAGAGAAAGGGCATCTATCACTTTTATGTGGCATTTCAAAGGAGAAGGCATTTAACAGCACTGGAAGACAAAGAAGGGAATCTGTCTTAATATACAACCAGCAGACTAATGATTAACTTCTCTTCATACTTAATCAGTTCATTGTTGGGGGGAAAAACCCAACAAATGCCATGACACCCCCCCAAAAAAAACCAATCCATGCTCAAATCCAAACAAAAAACCCCTTTTTTTCCCCCTTTTTGTGCTTGTTATAGAGGTCTTCATTTGTTTTGTGTGGGGCTGAGATAGGAATGTGAAGAAAGCAAAGTACAATGCAGACTTTCCAGTCCAGTCCAGACACATTTGAGGCCATGCTGCTGACTGCTATCAACTTAAACATTCACAGTATCACACAGTATCACAGTATCATCAGGGTTGGAAGAGACCTCACAGATCATCAAGTCCAACCCTTCACCACAGAGCTCAAGGCTAGACCATGGCACCAAGTGCCACGTCCAATCCTGCCTTCTCCTTTGGTTTCTGAGTAGCTATGTCCAGGTCACAGCATCCACCTCAGAGTTTGAGCATCTTTGTGGACAAACCATCAGAGTTCTTTTATTAAAGGTTAATTTGCAAGTTACAGAAAGAAATGTTTCTTGATGATTTGAGACTGTCTGGAAGGCAGCTAAAATTTGCCATTGGAGTGGGCTGCCTGAGAAGGTGGTGGAGTCACCATCCTTGGAGGCTGGATTAGGCACTCAGTGCCATGGTTAAGTTAATTAGAAGGTGTTGGGTGATAGGTTGGACTTGATGATCTGTGAGGTCTCTTCCAACCTTGGTGATACTGTGTCTTTTCCAACCCATTTCATTCTATGATTCTATGATTCTAGTCGTGTTTGGACATGCTTGCTATGATGTTCCTGTGAGGGAGCCCCCAGCAGCACTCAGCCCCAGCCTAAGCCTCCTCCAAAGCGCTCTGCTGAACCCAGCCTGCATGCAGGACACAGCGCTCTGATTACTCAACACTTCGTCAGTGCCTGCAGTGGTGGCCAAGGAGCTGTCCTGGATAACTCATGTTCAGTCACTCCCTGACTGATGGACATCCCCCAGCACAGTGCCAGCAGCGGGTACAGCTCCTTGCCTTGCTCTAGGGGCTTGCTGCAGCACTGGGAAGTCCTTGCCAGCCTGCTGAACACCAAAGCTAGGTCAGGCTCTTCTCTTTGCAGGTGATCTTCAGAGAGAGGAGTTTTGGTTCATTTTGCTTTCTTTTATTGTTTTATTGTATTAGTAAATTCTACTTTCTTTTATTTTACTTCAATATTTTAAAATATTTTATTTTATTCTATTTTATTATTTTATTATATTTTATTCTTTTATATTTAAAAATATTATTTCATTTGACTTTAATATTTTGTTTTTCCATTTTTATTTGACTTCATTCTTTTAGTGTATTATTTTGTTTCAATTATGATCTTATTTTTTTATTTTTTAAATTCTATTTACTTTTATTGTTTCATTTTACTTTAATTTTTGTTTTTCCATTTTTATTTGACTTTATTCTTTTACTGTATTATTTTATTTTAATTATTATCTTATTTTTTTATTTTTAAAATTCTATTTCCTTTTATTATTTCGTTTTACTTTAATATTTTATTCTTCCATTTTTATGTTACTTTATTTTATTATTTACTTTAATTATTTTAATTTAATTTAATTATTATGTTATTGTTTTATTGAACTTCATTATTTTAATTTTTTAATTCTATTTTATGTTACTATTTTATTTTACATCAATATTTTAATGTTTAATTTTTATTTTATTTTACTTTATTATTTTTGAATTTTACTTAAATATTTTATTTTCCTAATTTTTATTTTTACTTTAGTATTTTTTAATTTTACTCAAATATTTCATTTTCCTAATTTTTGTTTTATTTTACTGTTTTTTAATTTTACTTAAATATTTTATTTTCCTAATTTTTATTTTATTTTACTTTACTATTTTTTAATTTTACTCAAATATTTCATTTTCCTAATTTTTATTTTAATATTTTGTTTTTAAAATGTAATTTAATTTAATTATTGTATTATTTTACTTGACTTTTTATTTTTTTATTATTTTATTTTATGATTTTGTTTTTTATTTTAGTATTACTTTAATTTTTAAAAAATATTTTATTTCACCGTATTTCATTTTATTTTATTGTTTTGTTTTTAACATTTAGTTTAATTTAATTATTTTATTATATTACTTTAAATTTTTTTTTACTTTATTATGTTATTATTTTATTTTACTATTTTGTTTTAACATTTTATTTTAGTTTATTATTTACTTTTAAAAAAATATTTTATTTTACTTTATTTTTTATTATTTTATCTTATTTTATTATTTTGTTTTTAAACTTTAATTATTTGCATTATTTTACTTGACTTTTTAATTTGTTTTTTATTTTATTTAATTATTTTAATTTTTTTATTTGAGTATTTTATTACTTTAATTTTTAAAAACTATTTTATTTCACCTTATTTCATTTTATTTTATTATTTTGGTTTTAACATTTCGTTTAATTTAATTATTTTATTATTTTACTTTTTTTTGCTTTATTATTTTATTTTATTGTTTTTAAAATTTTATTTTAGTTTATTATTTACTTTACTTTTTAAAAAAATATTTTATTTTACTTTATTGTCTTATTGTTTTATCTTGTTTCATTTTCTTTAACATGTAATTTAATCATTTTATCATTTTACTTTTTTATTTTTAATTATTATTTTATTAGTCTCTTTTATTATTTTATTATATTTTCTTATATTTTCTTACTTCATTTTTTTTAAATAGTTTATTATTTCCTTTTACTTTAATATATTCTTTGTTTATTATTTTATTATTTAATTTAATGTGATTAATTTTCTTATTATTGAGTTATTAATTTATTTTACTGTTTAATTTAATTAGTATTTTACTTTTAAATTTATTTTATTCTTTTACTTTATTTTTATTTTTACTTTATTCTTTTATCATTTTATTTTTCACTCAGGTATTTTTTTTCCCAACTCCTGCCTGTCCTCCACCTTGAACTGCTGATGATTTTCCTGTCCATGTGACTGGGTTTTATACCTCTGAACACATCTGAAGGCAGCTGCCAACACTGATCCTATAAAGTCTTCCCCCTCTCAGCCTTTCAGACACAGTGTCACAGTATCATCAGGGTTGGAGAGACCTCACAGATCATCAAGTCCAACCCTTTACCACAGAGCTCAAGGCCAGACCATGGCACCAAGTGCCACGTCCAATCCTGCCTTGAACAGCTCCAGGGACGGCGACTCCACCACCTCCCAGCACAGCTAAGCACAAAGCAGCGCTGCACAGCTGAAGCCTTCTGCCAGCTCTCTTACGTGGCTGGGGTTTTATAACCACAGCACACTTAGGTGTGACTGACAGTTCATAAACCCCCAGAAGTTAGAGGTGGAAAAGAGTCTGAGGTCACCAGCTCCGTTTCCCTGCCAGGGTGGGATGTGCCGCAGGTGGTGCTGCTCTAAGACTCTCTGAAGTGCTGTGCCAGTGGTGGTTGTCATTAGTTCTGTATTCTGGCTAAATCCAGGTGGTTCTGAGCCACCTCCTTACAGCAGGAGGAGTCTCAATATTAACTCTGGTTTTTCCAGACTTAGAATCATAGAGTGGTTTAGGTTGGAAGGGAGCTTTAAGCTCATCCAGATTCAACCCCCAGCCATAGGCAGGGACACCTCCCACTGGAACAGGTCTTGGGACACCATGTTTAGAAACATGATCTCTGAGATCTTCTGTCGGGAAGAGCAGAGGACAATAAAAGCCAGGGGTGAGTTGGGTTATATTCATGCAGGGGATAGTTTCCATAGCTGGTGAGAGTTAGACACTCCTAGCTGTACCCACTTGGCATGCAAACAGCCTGGCCCTGCCTGTTTTTAAGTCAGGGAGGAACTTCCTTTAGCTACAGGGTAGGTCATTCACAGTTCCATGTGATCCTTCCCTCCTTAGCCATTCAGTACCATGCAGCTCACACCTTCAAGGTGTTTCAAGCTGGTCATTCCTAGCTAGGTATTACAGCTTTGTTCTGCAACTTGTTGTAGTGGACACAACTTCATGTCACTCAATCAGGGCCAAATGTAAGTTCCTGCACCAGGGTCAGTGCAATCCCAAGCACAACTCCAGGCTGGGTTGGGAATGGCTGAGAGCAGCCCTGAGGAAAAGCACCTGGGGGTCTGGGGTGGTGAAAAGCTCAACATGAGCCTGCAGTGTGAGTGCAGCCCAGACACAACCCTGTGCTGGGCTGCAGCAAGAGCAGTGTGGGCAGCAGGGCAAGGGAGGGGATTCTGCCCCTTGGCTCTGCTCTCCTCAGACCCCACCTGCAGTCCTGTGTGCAGTTCTGGAGCCCCCAGCACAGAAAGGACATGAAAGTGTCAGAGCCAGTCCAGAGGAGGCCACAAAGATGCTCAGAGGGCTGCAGCAGCTCTGCCATGAGGACAGGCTGAGAGAGTTTGGGGCTGTGCAGCCTGGAGAAGAGAAGGCTTGGAGGAGACCTTGGAGTGGCCTTCCAGTATCTGAAAGGGGCTAGAGGAGTGTTGGGGAGGGACTACTGACAAGGTCTTGTAATGACAGGATGAGGAGAAATGGGTTTAAAATGTCAGAGGGGAGATTGAAAGTGGATGTTAGGAAGAAGTTGTTTGCAGTGAGGGTGGTAAGACACTGGCACAGGTTGCCCAGGGAGGTTGTGGAGCACAGAATCACAGAATGTGATCAAAGATCACATTCTGTGATTCTGTGCTCCACAACCTCCCTGGAGGTGTTCAGGACCAGGCTGGATGAGGTCTTGATTGACCTGTTCTAGTGGAAGGTGTCCCTGCCTATGGCAGTAGGGTTGGAACTGGCTGAGCTTTGAGATCCCTTCCAACCTAAACCAATCTATGATTTTATTTTTCATGTAAGAATAAAGTTCCTTTATCATTTTATGAGACTCTAGCTGACATAAAGAAAACAGAACTCAAGCAAAGATGAACTCAGCCTTTGCCCCAGTCTGAAATCCTGTTTGCTCTCCGATGGCGCATCAGACGTTGACATTAACTAGCAGAAATGCCACTGCCATGCCAGGGTTTCATTCTTGGCACATGAGATCAGGCTGATGCTGTGAAAATAAATATGAAAGCAAACATGCTCAGTGAAGTGCTCAGCTCATAAAAGGCCTCTGCTAAGAAATCTGGGCAGCTGCTGCCACCCCCACGGAGCCCTGCTCAGCCCCCAGGTCCTACTCCCCGAGGTCTGCACTGAGTTGGATTTTCACAGGTTGCAAACATGACTCTCTTGCTGTTTAGAGTGACACAGCTTCAGTGTCCAGCTTCCCCTCAAGAATGACCTCTTTTCCTGATTGATACTGCAAGAATCAGGCCTTTCCCTGGTTTCCAACTGCTTCCATTTCATGGTAACCTGGCAGGTCCTCAGCTTGCTTAGTTACAAAGCAACAGACTTGGATTGTTTTTTTTTCCCCTTCTAATGTAGTCTTCCTCAAGTTCCAGAAATGAACCCCCCTGTCAGGTCCAGCATGCTGAGAGTCTGCTCTTCCTCTGCAGCTCTACAGAATGACAGGCTCACAGGATGTTAGGGGTTGGAAGGGACCCAAAAAGATCATCAGGTCCAACCCCCCTGCCAGAGCAGGACCACACAATCTAGCTCAGGTCACACAGGAACACATCCAGACAGGCCTTGAAAGGCTCCAGAGAAAGAGACTCCACAACCTCTCTGGGCAGCCTGTGCCAGTGCTCTGGGACCCTTCCAGTCAAGAAGTTCCCCCTTGTGTTGAGGTGGAACCTCCTGTGCTGCAGCTTCCATCCATTGCTCCTTGTCCTATCCCAGGGAGCAGTGAGCAAAGCCTGCCCCCCCCTCCTGACCCCCAGCCCTCAGATAATTATAGACATTTATTATATCCCCTTTCAGTCTTCTCTTCTCCAGACCAAACAGCCCCTCTCCTCATCAGGCAGTGCCCCAGTCCCCCAATCATCCTTGTAGCCCTCTTTTGGACCCTCTCCAGCACATCCCTGTCCCTCTTAAACTGGGGAGCCCAAAACCAAAGGCAGTACTCGAGAAGAGTTCTCACCAGGGCAGAGTAGAAGTGGAGGAGAACCTCCCTTGATCTGCTGGACACGCCACAGTCTTCTTAATGCACCCCAGGATCCCATCAGCCCTGCAGATCTCATCTGAAATGTGTTCTTCACATAGTTATGGGACTTGAGCAAGAGACATTTGATTATCAATGCCTTTGCTTTGGAGGCTGACCTTGGTTGGGTGATGCAGTAAGGCAGTCATGAGAGCAAACTACCAATGCTGTGGGAGAAGGGAGGTGATGGTAGCTGTGAAGCCCTTCTGCTTGGCTTTATGCTCTCTGAGCACAGACTATTTTCTTCTGTCCCAGCTGTTTAAAACTTTGGTTTGAAAACATCTCACTTATGTTTGTGGCATTTGGAGAGCCAAATACTGCTTTTCCAGGCCAATTAATGATGGTCTAGTCCTGGGAAAGTTAATGAGACAAGTTTATTTTGCCTCCAAGTGCCTTATCTCAAGGGTGACCTCATTGCTGTCTACAATTACCTGAAGGGAGCCTGTAGCCAGGTGGGGTTGGGCTCTTCTGCCAGGCAAGCAGCAACAGAACAAGGGGACACAGTCTCAAGTTGTGCCAGGGCAGGTCTAGGATGGATGTTAGGAGGTAGTTGTTGGCAGAGAGAGTGATTGGCATTGGAATGGGCTGCCCAGGGAGGTGGTGGAGTCCCCATCCCTGGAGGTGTTCAAGAAAAGCCTGGATGAGGCACTTAGTGCCATGGTCTGGTTGATTGGACAGGGCTGGGTGCTAGGTTGGCCTGGATGAGCTTGGAGGTCTCTTCCAACTTGGTTGATTGAATGATTCTATGAGTCAAAGGCTTAGGTGAAACTTAAGCCAGATTTAAAAAGAGCAACATTGAGGTGCCATTGCATGCCACATTTTGACTTTGTGCTGATGGCTCTCTGTAGGGGTGGCAAAGATCAACCCAGATTTCAGTTTGGTTGTTCTTTCTGTCACCAGTGCTCAAAAAACTGTATTCACAAAAGGGAGCCTGAGATTGCAGCTGGACTGATTTCAGTAGCATTAACCAAGTGAAAGCAGTCACTAGTGCTGTGCCCCAGGGATCAGTGCTGGGCCCAGACTTGTTCAGTGCCTTCACTGATGGTCTGGATGAGGGGATGGAGTCCTCCATCAGTGAGTTTGCAGACAACACCAAGCTGGGAGGAAATGTGGATCTGTTAGAGGGCAGGAGGGCTCTGCAGAGGGATCTGGACAGGCTGCACAGATGGGAACAGTCCAGTGCCATAAGTTTGAACAAGTCCAAGTGCCAGGTTCTGCACTTTGGTCACCCCATTCAATGCTACAGGCTGGGGACAGAGTGGCTGGAGAGCAGCCAGGCATAGAGGGACTGATCAACAGCAGCTGAAGATGAGCCAGCAGTGTGGCCAGGAGTCCAGGAGAGCCAATGGTATCCTGGCCTGTATCAGGAACAGTGTGGCCAACAGGACCAGGGAAGTCCTTCTGCCCTATGCTCAGCACTGCTCAGGCCACACCTTGAGTGCTGTGTCCAGTTCTGGGCCCCTCAATTGAAGAAAGATATTGAGGTGCTTGAACATGTTCAGAGGGGGCTGGAGCACAGCCCTGTGAGGAGAGGCTGAGGGAGCTGGGGGGGTGAGCTGAGAAGAGTAGGGTTCTAGGTTGGACTTTGTGATCCTTCAGATCTTTCAGACTGGAGGTGAGGAGGAAGTTGTTGAGCATGAGAGTGGTGAGAGCCTGGCATGGGTTGCCCAGGGGTGTGGTTGAGGCCCCATCCTTGGAGGTGTTTAAGGCCAGGCTGGATGAGGCTCTGGACAGCCTGATCTAGGGTAAGGTGTCTCTGCCCATGGCAGGGAGGTTGGAACTGGCTACTCCTTGTGGTCTCTTCCAACCCTGACTGATTTTATGATCTTGAGGGTCTTTACCAAGCTCCATGGATGTTTCTGTCACTCTGTGATTCAAGAACATGGACTAGATCCTCTGGTCTGTGGTAGCTGCTACACCAATTTAGCAGGACTGGAAGAACTTTATCTGCTTAGAGCTGTTCATATGCAACTCTTCTGAAACTTCATTAGTACCACTGCAGTACTACAAGCATTTAGGACTCCTGTGCATAACATCAGGACATGAAAAGTTATCAGTCTTTGGCCTCACTGCTGCTTAGAATTAACCAACCTGAAGACAAATGAAGTATAATTTCTGCATGTGTGTGTGCATAACAGCAGGAATGAGCTCTGCAGAGCTTCTGCCTACAAAGCAGAGCACTTCACAGAGTCCATTGTGCCAATAATATAAAGAGTTTCCTTTTTTAGCAGGCAATGAGGAAAAAGAGAAAGAAAAAGAAAGAAAGAAATGTGTAGCTTACTGTCCTGTGGAAACTTTAGAGGCTTGCTCCTCAAGGTCAGGACCATGCTGGTAGACTTCCACAGCTACCAGAGCTGCTTTCTGTGCAAAACTTTGCCCCTGACAAAACTTTTTAAACCTGGCAGTAGAGAGAGGATTTTTTGTGCCAGGCATTAACTGTTTAATAGTTAGGGACCTTGCCAGGCTGGATGGGTGTGCAGAGGCCAATGGGATGAGATTGAACAAGGCCAAGTGCAGGGTACTACACTTTGGCCACAACAACCCCAAGCAGTGCTACAGGCTGGGACAGAGTGGCTGAGAGCAGCCAGGCAGAAAGGGACCTGAGGATACTGGTAGAGAGTAGCTGAACATGAGCCAGCAGTGTGCCCAGGTGGCCAAGAGAGCCAATGCCATCCTGGCCTGCATCAGGAGCAGTGTGGCCAGTAGGACAAGGGAGGTTATTCTGCTCCTGTGCTCAGCACTGCTCAGGCCACATCTTGAGTCCTGTGTCCAGTTCTGGGCTCCTCAATTCAAGAGAGATGTTGAGGTGCTGGAAGGGGTCCAAAGAAGGGCAGCAAGGCTGGTGAGGGGCCTGGAGCACAGCCCTGTGAGGAGAGGCTGAGGGAGCTGGGGGTGTGCAGCCTGCAGAAGAGGAGGCTCAGGGCAGAGCTCATTGCAGTCTACAACTACCTGAAGGGAGGCTGTAGCCAGGTGGGGTTGGGCTCTTCTCCCAAGCAACCAGCAGCAGAAGAAGGGGACAGAGTCTCAAGTTGTGCCAGGGGAGGTCTAGGCTGGATGTGAGGAGGAAGTTGTTGGCAGAGAGAGTGATTGGCATTGGAATGGGCTGCCCAGGGAGGTGGTGGAGTTGCTGTCCCTGGAGGTGTTCAAGCAAAGCCTGGCTGAGGCACTTAGTGCCATGGTCTGGTTGATTGGACAGGGCTGGGTGCTAGGTTGGACTGGATGATCTTGGAGGTCTCTCCCAACCTGGTTGATTCTATGATTCACTGCCAAATTCACTGTCTACTTTGGACAAAGGGAAGAGGGAGGCATCCGGTATCAGCTATCCAGGCCATTGAGAGATGGCTCTCTGAAGAGGGGATGGATGTCCAAGTCCTCATTACCTCTTTTCTTGCAGGAGAGGCAGGTCTATGAACATGATTAAGGGGCTGGAGCATTGTACTACGAGGAGAGGCTGAGGGACCTGGGGCTGTTTGGTCTGGGGAAGAGAAGACTTAGAGGGAATCTAATTGGTTTATAAATATCTGAGGGCTGGGGGTCAGGACAGAGGGGACAAACTCTTCTCAGTTGTGCCCAGTGACAGGACAAGGGGCAGTGGATGGAAACTACAGCACAGGAAGCTTCACATCAACATAAGGAAGAAATTCTTGACTGTGAGAGTGACAGAGCAGTGGCACAGGCTGCCCAGAGAGGTTATCATAGAATCAGTCAGGGTTGGAAGGGACCACAAGGATCAGCCAGTTCCAACCCCCCTGCCATGGACAGGGACACCCTACCCTAGAGCAGGCTGCCCACAGCCTCAGCCAGCCTGGCCTTAAACACCTCCAGCCATGGGGCCTCAACCACCTCCCTGGGCAACCCATTCCAGGCTCTCACCACTCTCATGCTCAACAACTTCCTCCTCACCTCCAGTCTGAACCTACCCATCTCCAGCTTTGCTCCATTCCCCCCCAGTCCTGTCACTACCTGATATCCTGTAAAGTCCCTCCCCAGCTTTCTTGTAGCCCCCTTCAGATCCTGGAGGGCCATAAGAAGGTCACCTGGGAGCCTCCTCTTCTCCAGCCTGCACAGCCCCAACTCTTTCAGTCTGCCCTCATAGGAGAGCTGCTCCAGCCTCCTCTAGGTTACGGAGTCTCCTTCTCTGGAGACTTTCAAGACCCATCCTGTGTGACCTGAGCTAGATTGTACAGTCCTGCTCTGGCAGGGGGGTTGGACTGGATGATCTTTTTGGGTCCCTTCCACTCCCTGCCATCCTGTGCTTCTGTGCTCTCACAGATGTTGCTATACCAGCAGCTTACCTTGCATATTGCAAAGCAGAAGCCATACCCTACCGTGTTCTTCAGCAGAGCACTGGAAAGATGAAGTCAAATGTTTACTTTCCAGCAGCAATTAGGTGCTAGTGAGGTCTTGCCTGCTTTGGGCACTGCTTCTGAAGGAAGCAGCTGGGCTTTGGCAGGCCTTGGCTTTACCCAGGGAGTGACCAGAGTGAAAAGCACTCAGCTTGGAGTGCAGCATCCAAAGATCTTCCAGTGCCTTCTAAGCCATATTCTGAAAATAAAACCCCCAAACCCAAAGCAAAACAGCCCAACCTACAACAAAAGAGCTTCTCCTATAATTAAATAGGTTCTCCTATACTAAAATTAACAGAGGAAAGCAGATCAGTACTTCCCACTATAACCCTCTGACCTCCAGGTCTCTCCCAGTCCACTTTGCAAGCCCAGCTGAGTTATTAGCTCACACTAAGCACTGAGAAGCAGATTGTTTGCAGCCTTCACCTACGTTAAGCTAGATGCAGTTAGAGTCTGCTTTTCCTATGCCTTGCTCTGATCACTTGCTCTGTTTTGTTTGCTTCACAGGATTTCAGTAATGATTACAGAAGCAAAATGAAATCAAATGAAAGGGTTTTTATTCCAGAAGGTTATGGGAAGCCTGCACTCACAGTCTAGGAAACCTTACCAAATTCAACCTGTGACCATAGAAGACTTTTAAGACATTTTCTTTCCTTTGTCTTAACTTTCTTTCCTTTGTCTTAACTTTCTCTCCTTTGTCTTAACTTTCTCTCCTTTGTCTTAACTTTCTCTCCTTTGTCTTAGTTTTTTCTGCCACGTGGAATGCTGTAGTGAGCTGCTCCTCATTTCCAAGTGCAATTAGCTGAAGACAGGCTGGTGTTTGTGCAGTCTTCTGCTGGGATGTTGAGGAGGTGGCAGGTGGTAAAGCAGCCTGTGCCAACTATTACAGCACTGCCCTTCTGGAAAGTGGATTTGAGGTGAAAAATGTTACCACATCCATCTCTAGGTCTCCTTTCCCCTCTGAGCTTCTCACTGGAGGGAAGCCTCAGTGTTCAAAGGCTTGCATTGTACCCATGGCCTTGCTAAACAACATAAACTGCACTCTGGCTTGGTATGGGTGGGCAGTTAAAGCTAAGGGAAACAACCTGCATTGCCAAACCATATATTTTGAGGAGTAGGTAAGAAGCATTTCAACAAATGCAAAAGGAATGGCCACAAAGACACAGGAAGCACCTGCAAGCTTTGTTGTGTAGCACTCTCCACAGCAGGGACCCACCTGGGACTTCCCTGCCAAGTTGTTCCTGCAAGGCAGAAACAGAACTGCACCTACTCACTGGGCACATTTTGCCACAGAATGACAGGAACATGCAGGTTGGCAAAGCCCCTCAAGATCACCAGGTCCAACCTAGAGCTCTACTCCACAAGATTCACCTTAAACCATAGCCCCAAGCACCACATCCAAACCACCCTTAAACACATCCAGGGTGGGTGACTCCACCACCTCCCTGGGCAGCTCATTCCAGTCCCTGACCACTCTCTCCATGAAAAAACTTTTTCCTAATGTCCAATCTAAACCTGATTCCCCCTTGTTCTGTCTCCAGGCACCTGAGAGAAGAGACAAAACCTCTCCACAATGTCCCTTCAGGTAGCTGTAGATAGCAATGAATGAGCTGCCCAGGGAGGTGGTGGAGTTGCTGTCCCTGGAGGTGTTGAAGCAAAGCCTGGCTGAGGCACTTAGTGCCATGGTCTGGTTGATTGGCTAGGGCTGGGTGCTAGGTTGGCCTGGATGATCTTGGAGGTCTCTTCCAACCTGGTTGGTTCTGTGATTCAGCCTCCTCTTCCTTACACTAACCATCTCTCACAGCTGAAGGCTGTGCAGCTGTGATGGGTGTGGGAGCCATTCTAAGGGCTAAAAGTGCAGAGAGAGTGGGCTAGGGCTGGAACTGGGTTATGTTTGCCTACAAACCCACAAGCCTAGTCGTGCCCCTCAGCAGTAGAAGATTCTAGGGTGTACAAAAGTACATCCCTGCCCTGTGCTGGCTGAAGCTGCTCTACATCTTCATGGGCTTAAACAAACACCTGGTAGAAAGGCTCAGGTTGGATGAGACCCAGCCTGAGGCTCTTGTCAAAAAGTTGCTGTACAGATTTCTCCATAATGAGACCCTGAGCTGTTTCCTGTCTCTACTCAGACTCAGATCTATTTACTTTGTTCTTTAAATAACCTATTGCCACTCTTCAGGGGGCTTTCTCAGCCCTGCAGAAACAGAAGCTAACTGGGGTTCTGGCTCATGTATTGTGAGGGAGACTCTTTCAACCTCCTCATTGTAAGATCTTTGCTGCCAGTGTGACCCAGAAAAAGTCAGCTTTGACTTTTGGGCTGAGCTCTCACTGACAGGCAGCAACAAACCCACCCCTTCAGTGCTTAACTGCATAGGTTTGCTCAAGGGATAATTGCAAAGGGAATAAATAGGGAAGCCCAGGATGGAATTTTCAAGAGCCTGCTCTTCACAGGAGCTGCCTGTGACACCACTTTGAGCTTCTGCTGCTTTACAGTTGTTGTCTCAGCAAACAAAAGATCTCCTCCCTTTGCTGGAGTCATAGGGGGAAAAAAAATACAAGACAACTGAACAAACACCTCAAAAAAAGATCATCTGAGGCTGAGGGAACATTTACAAACCCTGAGATTTTGATAAGCCTTTTTTTTTCCCCCTTTAAAGCATATCAAATGTCTAAACATTTGAAGCTGTTCTTCTGTGGGTTGTTTTCCTAGTGAAAAGCCTCACATGGCTCTGTATTCATGTTTCATTGTCAGAGGGGAAGGAGAAGGTAGAACAGACATCTGTGTCCCAGTCTAGGATGTGGATCCAAGCCTTTGAGGTCCCTTCCAACCTAAACCATTCTCCAGTTCTATATATTGTCATTTGCTCAAATATTCTCATTGTCCTACAGGACTCAAAGGAGTTTTCTGCTCAGCTCTCTGCTTTCAGGCAGCCCTCCCACTTGTGTTAGATTGCAGCAAGAAGAGGTGTGCAGTGCTGCCTCTTTGGGTCCCATAAAACACCACTGGGTTTAGAATCATGGAATCATTGATGACCTCAGAGCTCATCCAGTTCCAACTCCTTGCTAGAGTCAGGGACACCTCCCACTAGAACAGGTTGCTCAGGGCCTCGTCCAACCTGGTCCTGAGCACCTCCAGGGAGGTTGTGGAGCACAGAATGACTGAATGTGATCTTTGATCACATTCAGTCATTCTGTGCTCCACAACCTCCCTGGGCAACCTGTGCCAGTGTCTCACCACCCTCCCTACAAAGAACTTCTTCCTAACATCCACTTTCAATCTCCCCTCTGCCACTCACATGGCTCTGTATTCATGTTTCATTGTCAGAGGGGAAGGAGAAGGGAGGGTTGTGGAGCACAGGATCACAGAATGCATGTTTCTGTCATTCTGTGCCTGCAGAAAATGTCAGACTGGTGCTGTTGTGCTACTGATGAGCAGAGAAGCTACTTAAAATGTCTTCAAAACTCTTCTTTTGTCTGCCAGGTAACTGATAGCTCTCCTGGGATTAATGAACCATTAATACAGGCTGTCCCCACAAGCTCAAGTTCTGTTCCTCCCCAAGTGGCATGTTGGAGCATGATACAGGTATGCAGGTGCCAAAAGCATCTTTTCCATCTTTCTTGGTGTCACACAGCAAAGTAGTGGAATGGCAAACAAACCAAACCCAGCCCACTGCCATCAGGAGCCTGTCATGCTGGTACTCACATCTGGAACTCTAAAAGGAGAGGTCATTTGTGTCACAGAGTCACAGAATCACAGAAACATGCAGGTGGGCAAAGCCCCTCAGCATCACCAAGTCCAACCTAGAACCCTACTCTACAAGATTCACCTTAAACCATATCCTTAAGCACCACATCCAAACCACCCTTAAACACATCCAGGCTGGGTGACTGTACTACATCCCTGAGCAGCTCATTCCAGCCTTTGACCACTCTCTCCAGGAAAAGCTTTTTCCTAATGTCCAATCTAAACCTCCCCAGCCTCAGCTTGAGGCCATTCCCCCTTGTTCTGTCTCCAACTACCTTTGAGAAGAGCCCAGCAGCAGCCTCTCCACAATGTCCCTTCAGGTAGCTGAGCACTGAGGTCTCCCCTCAGCCTCTTCTTGATTTCTACCTTTTTGCACAGAGCCTGAGGGCTGTCTTCTCTTTATCAAATGCACAGAAGGACTCTGATATGTAGCTGGAGCTGCATTACACAATAAATCCTGGAGCTGACAGCAGCACTGATGTAAAGCAGCCAACCCACTTCACTCTGGGTTTGGAATCCTGTTTGGTGGAGCTCTACTTTTCTAATACCCCGTGCCTGAGCCTCCTGAAGTCAGTTCTGGAGACCAATTGCCTTTTTCTCTACCAGCAGACTTCTCTCCTTTCAGGGAGGACAGGCCAAAAGCATCCCAGGGCGTCCTGAGCTAATGCCAGCAGCATTTCTCCTTTGTGGATCAAATAGCAGGGAATTGGAATGAGCCTTCCTCAAATTCTCTTTCAGGATCTCCTCCAGGCAAAACTTTGAGGTTTGCATAACTCTGAAAATTAATCTGACTTGACTTTGGCATTGGAAATGAAGCCTCTTGTTTGTGCCAAGCAAAAATGTAGTCCTTCTTAGCAGCATTTTTCATTGCTAATTTGTCATTTCTATCTTCCCTTTCTTTTTTCTCTTGCTGAGATTTCTCCCCCTCCTCCCCTCCCCCATTCACTCTTAAGGACTTTTTTTTTTACATATCCTGTTTCAGGCATGCTGAGACAAGGGTGAGATATTTGCAGGAGTTTATCAGAGTGCATGGATTTGATGTGGTCAGACAACACACTGCACTTTGTGGTCTCAATGTGTTGAAAGCTGGAGGATGATAGGAACAAATGGAAAGAAAACAAACCCTAATTTCCCTTTATTTCTTCAAATACTCCCAGAAGCCTCAATAAGGACAATCAACTTGCTAAGCACACCAAGCTGTGTGGTGCAGCAGACAGGCTGGAGGGCAGGGATGCCATCCAGAGGACCTGGACAGGCTGCAGAGGTGGGCACAACCCAACCTCATGAGGTTCAACAAAACCAAGAGCAATGTCCTGCATCTGGGTCGAGGCAATCCCAAGCACAAATCCTGGCTGGGCAGTGAGTGGCTGGAGAGCAGCCCTGAGCAGAGGGACTTGGGGGTGCTGGTGGATGAGAAGCTCAACATGAGCCAGCAGTGTGCACTTGCAGCCCACAAAGCAAACCAGATCCTGGGCTGCAGCAGGAGAAGTGTGGCCAGCAGGTCAAGGGAGGTGATTCTCCCCCTCTACTCTGCTCTGTTGAGACCCCACCTGGAGTACTGCATCCAGTTCTGGAGCTCCCATTACAAGAAGGATGTGGAGATGCTGGAGTGTGTCCAGAGAAGGGCCACGAGGATGCTGAGATGGTTGCAGCACCTCTGCTATGAGGACTGACTGAAAGAGTTGGGGCTGTTCAGTCTGGAGCAGAGGAGGCTCTGAGGGGACCTTCTTGTGGCCTTTCAGTATCTTAAGGAGGCCTACAAAAAAGCTGGGGAGGGAGATTTTAGGCTGTCAGGGAAGGAACAGGATTAGGGGGAATGGAGCAAAGCTGGAGATGGGTAGGTTCAGGCTGGACATGAGGAGGAAGTTGTTGAGCAGGAGAGTGGTGAGAGCCTGGAATGAGTTGCCCAGGGAGGTGGTTGAGGCCCCATGGCTGGAGGTGTTTAAGGCCAGGCTGGCTGAGGCTGTGTGCAGCCTGCTCTAGGGTAGGGTGTCCCTGGACATGGCAGGGGGTGTTGGAAGTGGCTGATCCTTGTGGTCCCTTCCAACCCTGACTGATTCTGTGATTCTAAAAATATACCCAAACAAAGAAGCAAACAACCAAGAAAGAAAAGGGAAGAGATTTTGCAATGCACAGGTAGCACTGTGGGGTTCTTGCCATTTTGCATTGCAGAACAAAAGCAATGCAGCTCTCACCCTCAGGTTTGATCAATGCAAAGAATTTATGTGGCTTTTCCACAGTTTCTCCTATGAAATACTTCTTCTAGTCTGGAGCTAACTACAGCCACAGCCTTGGTACCTTCTGCTGTTAGAATTTTGTGGTAGTGGTTGCATGGAAGCTTAATTCAGGACCTACAGGATCCTTGGGCCAGTTTCAGGAGGCAGCTTGTGCCTGAAAGCTGAGCAGAGGGATGGAGCTTCTCCCTTGTAAGGACAGGCTGAGGGAGCTGGGACTGTTCAGTGCAGAGAAGGGAAGGCTCTGAGGAGACCTTATTGTGGCCTTTCAGCATCTGAAAAGGGGGTACAAGAGAGCTGCTGAGAAACTTCTTCTCCTAGGCAACCAGCAACAGCTCAAGGGCTCAAATTCCTGGTTATTTTCTCTCGCTCTGGTGTGTTTCAAAGCATCACAGCCCTGCTCTGCCTTTCGGTGGTCATGCTCCCCTCGTTCGTGCTTTCATCTTGTCTGGAGGAGAGGAGAGAAAGCAGCCTAGCTGGACATTGTGTATTGAAATCCAGGCATGTCAGAGGGGCTGTACAAAGAGGGGAGCTGCCCAGCCAGGTTGGAAAGAGGTCAGGCATGAGCACATCCATCACTGATAACAGCTTGAACCAGGCAGAGCGAAGTCACCAGGGCACAACCGCGGCAGCGCGCGGCTCTCGTTGCACCCTTGTCGTGGAGGTGATGGAGTACAGGTTGGAAGGCCTTGATGTCAGATATGGTAATGCCCCCTAGAGCTGAGGTTAATGATAAAGAGAGGAACAAGGGAAGCAAATGTTGGACCAAAGGGGCTGGTGGAAGTGATTTATTGGGAGGGCTAAATTTCTTGTTGCTGTGTGATGGAGAAGAAGTCTGTAAAGCACCACAGGTTTTCAGGCTAGAGAGGAGTTCTTTGCAGGGAGAGGAGTAGCAAAAGCTGCCCCATAATTATTCTGTTCTATTCTGTGTGCCCTCTTCAAGCATTCAGACTCTAATCCTCATCATAAATTAAGAGACAGTAATTGCCTACTTCTTTTCAAAGTTTTCCTGCTCCTGTTTGATGTCATTGTGCCTAATTCATCCTTTACCCCAAGGTTAAGCCTGGCTTGTTGCTTTTTTTTTAGTGCTGCCCCTGCTTTAATCCTCTTAATTTATGTGAAGTGCCAGTGCTTGCTTAGAACTCTAAATCAGATACAAACAGTAAAATGGAGACATCACTGAAACAAAGAGAACCTCTGTTGGTGACAACTGGGAAGGAATCTTTCTGTCTTCACTAAGGACATCACATTCATGAAGGGAAACTGTGTACAGAGGAAAGGCTTCACTTTGGGTTAGATTGGGTTTGAAAGAGAAAGCAGAACCCAGGAACAGCTTTTCAGTCTCTTCTTTTTGGTATCACATCTCAACTGCAAAGCATAAAGCCTCGTGCAGAGATGACATGACACAGAACATCTCTGTCCTACTGCATCTCCTGGGTTTTATACTGAGAAGAGGATCATGGAATCATAGAATACACCAGGTTGGAAGAGACCTCCAAGATCATCCAGTCCAACCTAGCACCCAGCCCTGGCCAATCAACCAGACCATGGCACTAAGTGCCTCATCCAGGCTTTGCTTGAACATCTCCAGGGACAGCAACTCCACCACCTCCCTGGACAGCCCATTCCAATGCCAATCACTCTCTCTGCCAACAACTTCCTCCTAACATCCAGCCTAGACCTCCCCTGCCACAGCTTGAGACTGTGTCCCCTTGTTCTGTTGCTGGTTGCCTGGCAGAAGAGTCCAACCCCACCTGGCTACAGCCTCCCTTCAGGTAGCTGTAGACAGCAATGAGGTCTGCCCTGAGACTCCTCTTCTGCAGGCTGCACACCCCCAGCTCCCTCAGTCTCTCCTCACAGGGTTTGTGCTCCAGGCCCCTCACCAGCTTCATTGCCCTTCTCTGGACACATTCCAGCACCTCAACATCTCTCTTGAATTGAGGAGCCCAGAACTGGACACAGCACTCA
Source organism: Pogoniulus pusillus (assembly GCF_015220805.1). NCBI lineage: Eukaryota > Metazoa > Chordata > Aves > Piciformes > Lybiidae > Pogoniulus > Pogoniulus pusillus. The sequence continues at coordinate 3,576,899 of NC_087269.1, read as the reverse complement.
AGGTGTGGCCTGAGCAGTGCTGAGCACAGGGGAAGAATAATGTCCCTTGTCCTGCTGGCCACACTGTTCCTTATCCAGGCCAGGATGCCATTGGCTCTCTTGGCCACCTGGGCACACTGCTGAGGAATATGCAGAGGGATATGCTTCACAATTGGCATGTTCACACATGAGTCCTGGGTGTAAGGATTCAAAGTCTGGGTGTAAGGATTCAAAGTCAAGGCTGTTCAGGTTCATAAATGTTAATGTATAAATGTAGCACTGACATACTAATGGCCATGATGATGTTGGGTCTTAGAGGTCTTTGCCAAATGAGAAAATCCCATGATTCTATATTTATGGAGGAAAGGTTTGGAGGTACAGCAGGAGTCAAAAAGGATGATCAAACAGGGATTGAACTGACTCCTTTACAGAATGGTAGGGGCTGGAAGGGACCTTGAAAGATCATCTAGTCCACCCCCCCCGCCAGAGCAGGACCACCTGTACCAGATCACCCCAGAACACCATATCTGACCCTTTTCTACCCTACCTGCCCCATTTTGCCCCCTTTTCCCCTCCAAACTCACAGCACCTGGACTCTGTTGAAGTCTCCTCCCACTCCAGGTGTGGCCACTTTGCCCTCTCTGCCCACTCCCCTTTTTAATCCCCCCAGGTAAGGCAGAAGCCCTAAGCTATGCCCAACTGGGCAGAGGGATCCTCCTCCTCTCATCACTGGTGAGTCCTCATGGTGTGCACTGGGTGAATGGTGGAGGGGATCAAAGGCCAGGGGGCCAGCAGGCCCCCCAGTTACATAGCAGTAGGCTTCATGGTCCCTCTAGTGTGCACTCATACAATTGTCAGGGCTGGAAGGGACCTCAAGCATCATCTAGTTCTAAGTCTCCTGCCACTGGATCAGGTTGCTCAGAGCCCAATCCAGCCTGGCCTGGTTAAAAATCTCCTTAGCTACTGAGGTGTCTGAACGATGCTTATTAAATGTGATGCTCTTTCTGCATCTCTTTCCAAAGGCAGAGACTACCAGGAGGCTAATCTCAGCTTCTTCTGACCATCCCAGCCTGTAATCCACCACAGATCTGATGAACACCTCTGCTGAGAAGATTTGCCATCCAGATTTTGATCAAGTCAGAATGCTTATCCCAGCTGAACCCTGCAGTGCTGATAAAACTGCTGTCTGCCACCAAAGAAGCCCACACAAACAGGCCAAGCAGGAACCAGGTGATCCATCACTCACAGAGCACCTGACCACATCCCCTGGTGCTTTTTACTCTGTAGGCTTTCATCCTCCTTGCAGCATGTATCCCTTTCTCCCACCACACCAGTTCCAGCAGTGCTTCAGAGCTTGCATTAACTCTACCTGGGAAAGTGAATAGAGAGTGCAACATTTCTCTATGATGTCTTTATGATGATCTGGGCTAGGGGATTGAGTCCAGCATCAGTAAGTTGGCAGATGACATCAAGCTAGGAGCAGGTCTTGATCTGTTGGAGGGTAAGAGCCCTGCAGAGGGACCTGGACAGGCCGGATGAGTGGGCAGAGGCCAAGGGGATGAGATTGAACAAGGCTAAGTGAAGGGTTCTACACTTTGGCCACAACAACCCCAAACAGAGAGGAGAAGGCTCCCAGGTGGCTTTATTGTGGCCCTTCAGTGTCTTAAAGGGGCCCACAAGAAAGCTGAGGAGGGATTTTTTAGGCTGTCAGGGGGTGATAGGACTGGGGGGGAATGGAAGAAGGCTAGAAATGGGTAGATTCAGATTGGATGTTAGGAAGAAGTTCTTCAGCATGAGGGTGCTGAGAGCCTGGAATGGGTTGCCCAGAGAGGTGGTGGAGGCCTCATCCCTGGAGGTGCTTAAGGCCAGGCTGGATGGGGCTGTGGACATCCTGATCTAGTGTGAGGTGTCCCTGCCCTTTGCACCTGAATTTGCTCGAGTCTTGCAACCTCTTACCTCAGCACTGCATTGCTGGCTCTTACTTGAGGAATCAGTCCCTGTGCCTCAGAGCAGACATTTGTGCTAGAGATGGAGAAACACATCAGGCTCTGAAGAGCAAGCTTCTTCTCTTGGTTGGCTCCAGAAACCCCATCACATCAGGCTCTGAAGAGCAAGCTTCTTCTCTTGGTTGGCTCCAGAAACCCCATCACATCAGACTCTGAAGAGCAAGCTTCTTCTCTTGGTTGGCTCCAGAAACCCCATCACATCAGGCTCTGAAGAGCAAGCTTCTTCTCTTGGTTGGCTCCAGAAACCCCATCACATCAGACTCTGAAGAGCAAGCTTCTTCTCTTGGTTGGCTCCAGAAACCCCATCACATCAGACTCTGAAGAGCAAGCTTCTTCTCTTGGTTGGCTCCAGAAACCCCATCACATCAGGCTCTGAAGAGCAAGCTTCTTCTCTTGGTTGGCTCCAGAAACCCCATCACATCAGGCTCTGAAGAGCAAGCTTCTTCTCTTGGTTGGCTCCAGAAACCCCCAGTGAGCTGCTGCTCCCAGTCTGATAACTTGGTGTAATGATATTTCTAGACAGACCACAACCTTGTGTCCACTCCTGTCATGTTTTATGCACAGGGACCATTTGGGGAGCCAGCAAGGCTGGTTGGCTCCTGGCTCATCCCTCAGGATTGCTGGAAGAGACCAAAACTGTCCTGGCTTCACTGTGACCTTCACTGTGAGCATCTCAGCCATAGCTAATTACTCTGATTACTTCCTCTGAGCATTCTGTGGCTAATATTCTGTGATAGTGACTCCTCCATACAGGCATAGATCAACCTGTCTAGTGTTAGACCAAGTGTATTCATCTTAGGCTAAAACAACCACTCTGATTGTTTGTGCTGTAATTGGAACTTGCCTTTGACATCAACCTCCAACAGACTAATTAATTGTGTCTGGTTGTTCTCTCTCATTATTCCCCCCCCCCCCCATCTCTTCTGATCAGCTCAAAAGGTAACTCCTTAGCAGTACTAAATTAAAACCAAATTGGCCTGTCACAGAAACCAAGGCATGAGTTCACTCCTTACCCTAGAGACCTTTCTGAACAGGTTAAGTGAGTGAGGTAAAAGATGGTGGAACTTGGTGACTCCTTGTGTCACTCAGGCTTCTGGAAATCAGTTTTTCTGCAGCTTTACTGCCCTCATAATTATTTCCATGAGGCCAACACAGGGTTTGGAGGCTTCCAAATCTGAATGTTAACATCATGCTCTCTCACCATATGAATAGGAGCATATGAGCTGTGGCTCGTTAAAAGGCTGTTCCTGGGGGTAGTTCAGGGCATGTAGCACACCCTCCATGGTGATATATATAAAGAGGGAAGGAGTGAAAGCAGCCAGCTGATTGTGTGGCTTACAGTCACTGGAAAACACATCCCCTATCCTGTCTGCTTTTGTGGGAAGAGTTCTTTTTCCCTGCTCTTTGTCATGCACCCACTTCCAATGACTGATCTCTTGCACGACAGCCTGCATGGCTGGGACACATCTGGCAACCAACCCAAGGAATTCTTTGGGTTTTTTTAAGTTGAAAAGAAGAAGGAGAAGTTTAAAATAGCAGTGATTGGAGCTGGGGCTGCATTAAAAGGGGTATAAATAACCCCATGTGCACAAAGACATTCTAGTGGGAGGTGTCCCTGCCTAAGGCGAGGGGTTGGAACTGGGTGAGCTTTGAGGTCCCTTCCAACCTAAACCATTCTGTCATTCATTCTATGGTTTACAACTTAAACTCACCTGCAGGTTCTGTGTCACTTCATCCATTCCATTACATGGACATAAGGAAGAAGTTTTTCATGGAGACCGTGGTCAGGGACTGGAATGAGCTGCCCAGGGAGGTGGTGGAGCCACCCAGCCTGGATGTGTTTAAGGGTGGTTTGGATGTGATGCTAAGGGATATGGTTTGAGGTGAATCTTGTAGAGTAGGGTTCTAGGTTGGACTTGGTGATGCCAACCTGCATGTTTCTGTGATCCTGAGGAGCTCTGCCAACCTGCATGTTTCTGTGTTCCTGAGGAGCTCTGCCAACCTGCATGTTTAGTGATCCTGAGGAGCTCTGCCATCCTGCATGTTTCTGTGCTCCTGAGGACCTCTGCCATCCTGCATGTTTCTGTGCTCCTGAGGACCTCTGCCAACCTGCATGTTTCTGTGCTCCTGAGGAGCTCTGCCATCCTGCATGTTTAGTGATCCTGAGGAGCTCTGCCACCCTGCATGTTTCTGTGCTCCTGAGGAGCTCTGCCATCCTGCATGTTTCTGTGCTCCTGAGGAGCTCTGCCATCCTGCATGTTTCTGTGTTCCTGAGGAGCTCTGCCAACCTGCATGTTTCTGTGCTCCTGAGGAGCTCTGCCATCCTGCATGTTTCTGTGCTCCTGAGGAGCTCTGCCATCCTGCATGTTTCTGTGCTCCTGAGGAGCTCTGCCATCCTGCATGTTTCTGTGCTCCTGAGGAGCTCTGCCAACCTGCATGTTTCTGTGCTCCTGAGGAGCTCTGCCATCCTGCATGTTTCTGTGCTCCTGAGGAGCTCTGCCACCCTGCATGTTTCTGTGTTCCTGAGGACCTCTGCCAACCTGCATGTTTCTGTGCTCCTGAGGACCTCTGCCATCCTGCATGTTTCTGTGCTCCTGAGGACCTCTGCCACCCTGCATGTTTCTGTGCTCCTGAGGAGCTCTGCCACCCTGCATGTTTCTGTGTTCCTGAGGACCTCTGCCAACCTGCATGTTTCTGTGCTCCTGAGGAGCTCTGCCACCCTGCATGTTTCTGTGCTCCTGAGGACCTCTGCCACCCTGCATGTTTCTGTGCTCCTGAGGACCTCTGCCATCCTGCATGTTTCTGTCATTCTGTGATTCTTCTAAACGTTTCTATGGATCAGGTTTGTCCTTGAAGTCACCTGGTAATTCCTTGTGACTGTAAAGAGCAGCAGATCTGCCCAGGGAGGTGGTGGAGTCACCAACCCTGCATGTGTTTTAAAGTCCTTTGGATGTGGTACTTAAGGATATGGTTTTGGGTGAGCCTTGTAGAGTATGGATGTGGGTTGGACTTGATCATAGAATCAGGCAGGGTTGGAAGGGACCACAAGGATCATCCAGTTCCAACTCCTCTGCCATGGGCAGGGACACCTCACACTAGGTCAGGCTGTCCACAGCCTCACCCAGCCTGGCCTTAAACACCTTCAGGAATAAGGCTTCCACCACCTCTCTGGGCAACCTGTGCCAAGGTCTCACCACCCTGATGCGGAAGAGCTTCTTCCTAACACCCAGTCTGAGTCTGCCCATTTCCAGCTTTGTTCCACCACCATCCCCAGTCCTATCACTCCCTGACAGCCTAAAAAGTCCCTCCCCAGCTTTCTTGTAGCCCCCTTCAGATACTGAAAGGCCACAATAAGGCCACCTGGGAGCCTTCTCCTCTCCAGACTGAACAGCCCCAACTCCCTCAGTCTCTCCTCACAGCAAAGCAGCTCCAGCCCTCTGCTCATCCCCGTGGCCCTTCTCTGGACACCTTTCAGCACCTCCATAGCCCTCTTGTCCCAGGAGCACCAGAACTGGATGCAGTACTCCAGGTGGAGTCTCACCAGTGTGGAGCAGAGGGAGAGGGTCGCTTCTCTCACCCTGCTGCCCACATTGCTCTTGCTGCAGCCCAGGCTCCGACACACTGAGCACACTGACAGCTCAGATTGAGCTTCTCATCCACCAGCACCCTCAAGTCCCTCTCCTCAGGGCTGCCCTCAAGGCAGGCACTGCCCAGCTTTTATTGGTACTTGGGATTGCCTCGACTCAGAGGCAGGACCTTGCACTTAGTCGTGTTGTACTTCATGTTGATCTTGAGGATCTTTTCCAGCCTGAATGATTCTGTGACATTCTGCTACCCTCTATATCTACAGACTACCTGAATAATACAGAGCTCAGTTTCAATGTTGAGGGTTTTTTATCCACTACAAGAAAGTTGTTTCCACTAAATACCAGAAAGAAGTCACAACTGATTAAGCAGCAGGTTTCCAGTGATTCCTGTCTTGATGTAGCATAACTTTAGGAAGTGCTTAGCATTGATATCAGAAGAGGGAAGAAGAGATCATTCAGGATCCTCAGGCACAACCAGCTCCCAGTATCTCCAGTGGGGCAGCAGAACTCACACTGTGCAGGTATTTTGTGTCTGTTCTCTTTAACAACTTGAATCATAGAATCAACCAGGTTGGAAGAGACCTCCAAGATCATCCAGGCCAACCTAGCACCCAGCCCTAGCCAATCAACCAAACCATGGCACTAAATGCCTCATACAGTCTTTTCTTGACCACCTCCAGGGACAGCGACTCCACCACCTCCCTGGGCAGCCCATTCCAATGCCAATCACTTTCTCTGCCAACAACTTCCTCCTAACATCCAGCCTAGACCTCCCCTGCCACAACCTGAGACTTGTTCTGCTGCTGGTTGCCTGGCAGAAGAGCCCAGCCCCACCTGGCTACAGCCTCCCTTCAGGTAGTTGTAGACTGAAGTGTGGGTTTTCTCCCCCCTCTTCCTTCAGAAATGGCATAGCCATGGCATATATGCTGCAGAAAACAGGCTACTGGCACTTTAGGCAATCTATATTACCTAGCACAGTATCACAGTATCACCAAGGTTGGAAGAGACCTCACAGATCATCAAGTCCAACCCTTTACCACAGAGCTCAAGGCTAGACCATGGCACCAAGTGCCACAAGTGCTGTTCCAAACATGCTGCCTAAACCCATGCTCCTCATCCTAGCAGCTCAAGCAATCCCAGTCCTCCTGGGAGAAATGGAAGTCTTGGCTAACCCTGCTGCATCCTGTGCCTCCCACTCCCACCCTTGGAGTGGGGTGAAAGGATTTAGGAGAGATTTACTGTGGCAAGAATCCCAAAGTCATCTATTTAATTCCAGAGCTCTTTTCCCTCTTTCAAAAGGCAAACACACAGCCTTTCTTTGTGCACCACTGTCTGGTGTGAGCCTTCCCAGAGCTTAAAGCACTGCCTATATGCACTGCTGGCATACCCATGACACTGACTGCTGCTGCTGGGCCCTCTGCCTCCCCCACTGCTCTTTGTGCTGTGATCTCAGAAGGTTTTCCATCCTCTGATCTATTTGGGTGCTGTTAGATTTATCCTAGAATTTATCATAGGGTTTGTGTTCCAGGCCCCTCACCAGCTTTGTCACCCTTCTCTGGACACCTTCCAGCACCTCAACATCTCTCTTGAGTTGAGGAGCCCAGAACTGGACACAGCACTCAAGGTGTGGCTTGAGCACACCTGCTGAGTACAGGGGCAGAATAACCTCCCTTGTCCTGCTGGCCACACTGTCCCTGATCCAGGCCAGGATGCCATTGGCTCTCTTGGCCACCTGGGCACACTGCTGGCTCATGTTCAGCTACTCTCTACCAGTATCCTCAGGTCCCTTTCTTCCTGGCTGCTCTCAGCCACTCAGTCCCCAGCCTGTAGCACTGCTTGGGGTTGTTGTGGCCAAAGTGCAGAACCCTGCACTTGGCCTTGTTAAACCTCATCCCATTGGCCTCTGCCCACCCATCCTGTCTGTCAAGGTCCCTCTGCAGGGCTCTCCTACCTTCCAACAGATCAACACAGAATCAGTCAGGGTTGGAAGGGACCACAAGGGTCATCCAATTCCAACCCCCCTGCTATGGCCTGGGACACCTCACACTAGATCAGGCTGTCCTCAGCCTCATCCCCCCTGGTCTTAAACATCTCCAGGGATGAGGCTTCCACCACCTCCCTGGGCAACCCATTCCAAGGTTTCACTACCCTCATGCTGAAGAACTTCTTCCTAACCTCCACTCTGACTCTATCCATTTCTATCTTTGTTCCATTCCCCCCAGTCCTATCGCTACCTGACAGCCTAAAAAGTCCCTTCCCTGCTTTCTTGTGGGCTGAGCCACTGAGGGGCCACAATAAGGCCACCTAGGAGCCTTCTCCTCTCTGAGCTCATCTCAGGTTGAGACTTTTTCATGTTGTTGCAAAGCTCAGGATGCCAAATTCCCACCAGAGTGATGAGAAAGGAACCTTCCCCATCCAAAACCAGTGCTCTTGTGTCTCAGCTGTGAAGGGTTTTACTCACACTAGCTCAAAACTTGCCCATGCAGGCACTGGTAAGGTATTTACAGGCAAATGTTCACTGATCAAATGCCACTCTCACAGACTAGGAGGATAAAAATAGGAGATAAAATTCCTTCCATTAGAATCAACACCAGAGGAATGACTTGATTGCAGCTTTTGAGAAGGAATGATGGATCCCTTCAAGTCCTACAGTGCCCTTCCCAGCACCAGCTGCTCTTCTATGTGTAGCAGTCTGTGCTTTAAAGGTCCACAGGCTCTGTCTTGTAGATCATGTTGATTTCTTTCTGCTAAAACAAGCTTAATACTTGGCTGAGAAGAAATCACCTCTGATAGTAATATTGTCTGTAAAAAGCCAACTGGGCTTGCATGTACTCTCCCTTGTTGGGAGTGCAAAACTCTAAAGAGGTCTGACTGCTTTTCTTTCCCTAGAAATTATTTATTTCCTCTCTCCTCCATGTTTTCCTGCAGGTTTTGGAACCCCTAAAGATCTTGTATCTAGCTGCAGCAGGCAACTACAATGTCTTCTCTTAGTCCCTGAAGCTCAGCAGCTGTGTTCTCTCAAGCACCTGGATGGCAAGAACAGGTGGGGTCATTTTTTCTTCTGCACAATATCATTTTCTCAGAGTTACTAATAAATATCTCAAAGTTATTAATAACTAGAATGGAGGATTGAGGTGAATCTTGTAGGCTAGGGTTGTAGGTTGGACTTGGTGATGCACTCATACTTGGTGATGGACTTGTAATGACAGGATGAAGGGTAATGGGTTGAAAGTGGCAGAGGAGAGACTCAAACTGGATGTTAGGGAAGGGTTCTTTCCAGTGAGGCTGGTGAGACACTGGCACAGGTTGCCCAGGGAGGTTGTGGATGCTCCCTCCCTGGAAAGAATGATTTGCCATTGGAATGGGCTGTCCAGGGAGGTGGTGGGGTTGCCAGAGAAGACTGAATGGGGCACTTAGTGCCATGGTCTAGTTGATTGGATAGGACTGGGTGCTAGGTTGGACTGGATGAGCTTGGAGGTCTCTTCCAACCTGGTTGATTGTATGATTCTATTCTATGAAATCTCTCATGGAGTGAGCATTAAAGCTCCTGCCAGAGAAGACTGGATGAGGCACTTAGTGCCATGGTCTGGTTGATTGGATAGGGCTGGGTGCTAGTTTGGACTGGATGATCTTGGAGGTCTCTTCCGACCTGGTTGATTCTATGATTCTATTCTATGAAATGTCTCATGGAGTGAGCATTAAAGCTCCTGGGTGCTTGCCAGTTGCCATAAAATTTCTTTGTCACTCCACAGGATTATGGTGCTGTGTAACCAAGCAGCCAAGGGATTGTTCTCTCTATTGTTTCCCCTGTTTTGTTGCTTGGAGCAAGCACATTTCACTGCACAGCTACAATCCTCAGCAGAACTTGAGCTACTCAATCCATTCAGTCTTCATCTCCACCTAGCCCATGATGAGACTGTAAGATGCCAGGAGTGAAGTTAATATTTGCATCAAAGATATCAGTTAATCAGAACTAGGCAAGCTCAAGGCTACCCAAGCTGAGTTGGCTCTTTCACAGCCTGTTAATGGAAAATACAGAGCATGTTAATTGTTAAATAGGCTGATCATTCTTTCCAGCTCTCATCCAACTACATCGAACTTTAGAGTAAAGGAAATAGTTCAGCTTCATCTTAAATGCCAATACTGCTATTTTAATGTCCAAGTGTTCCAGATCTCCCTCCTTATTAAGTGTGTATGTTCTACTCTTCCTCCTTTCCTTCTTATTAACTATGTATGTTCTACTCTTCCCCCTTCCCTTCTTATTAACTGTGTATGTTCTACTCTTCCCCCTTCCCTTCCTATTAACTGTGTATGTTCTACTTTTCCCTCCTCCCTTCTTATTAACTGTGTATGTTCTACTCTTCCCCCTTCCCTTCTTATTAACTGTGTATGTTCTACTCTTCCCCCTTCCCTTCTTATTAACTGTGTATGTTCTACTCTTCCCCCCTCCCTTCTTAACTGTGTATATTCTACTCTTCCTCCCTCCCTTCTTATTAGCTGTGTATGTTCTAGTCTTCCTCCCTCCCTTCTTATTAACTGTGTATGTTCTACTCTTCCCCCCTCCCTTCTTAACTGTGTATATTCTACTCTTGAGACAGCAAGTGCTGTATGAAGCATCCCAGCAGCACACACTGCTGTCTGCTTTGCTCTAGACTGGTTGTAGGCTCCTAGCTGCACAGCTACAGGGACATTCCTTTCCTACAATACTTCTGAGAAGCCATTCTCTAATTCCTGGTTTTATTTGGAAAGTGATACTCAAATGATCACAGAGTTTGCTGCACTAAGCATGGCAGCCTAAGTACTAATAAATTATGTGACCTTGACAATAAGGTCAGACTCAGCTGAAGGTTTCGATGCCTTGCAACTTGCTACATCCAGGACGTGTTTTGTGGTGTAAATCTATTAATGAAACAGTGGACTTCTAGAATGGTTTTTAGGTTGGAAGGGATCTCAAAGCTCATCCAGTTCTAACCTCCCAAAAGAGGCAGGGACACCTCCCATGGAACAGATTATTCAAGGCCTCATCCAACCTGGTCCTGAACACCTACAGGGAGGTTGTGATCTTTGATCACATTCTCTGATTCTGTGCTCCATAACCTCCCTGGGCAACCTGTGCCAGTGTCTTACCACCCTCACCAGAAAGAACTTCTTCCTAGTATCTCATTTAAATCTCCCCTCTGCCAGTTTAAACCCATTCCTCCTCATCCTGTCATTACAAGACCTTGCAAATAGTCCCTCCCCAGCCTTCCTGTAGCCCCCCTTTAGACACTGGAATCACAGAAACATCCAGGCTGGCAATGCCTCTAAGGTTCACCAAGTCATAGAATCAACCAGGTTGGAAGAGACCTCCAAGATCATCCAGTCCAACCTAGCACCCAGCCCTGTCAATCAACTAGACCATGGCACTAAGTGCCTCATCCAGGCTTTTCTTCAACACCTCCAGGGACAGCGACTCCACCACCTCCCTCTACAAGATTCACCTTAAACAATAGCCTTAAGCACCACAACTTAAAACTTGCAGAAGGGAGCACCTCTGCTGTGAGGACAGACTGAAAGAGTTGGGGCTGTGCAGGCTGGAGAAGAGGAGGCTCCCAGGTGACCTTATTGTGGCCTTCCAGGATCTGAAGTGGGCTACAAAAAGGCTGGGGAGGGACTTTTTAGGCTCTGAGGGAGTGCCAGGACTGGGGGGAATGGAGCAAAGCTGGAGATGGGGAGGTTCAGACTGGATGTGAGGAGGAAGTTGTTGAGCATGAGAGTGGTGAGAGCCTGGAATGGGTTGCCCAGGGAGGTGGTTGAGGCCCCATGGCTGGAGGTGTTTCAGGCCATGCTGGATGAGGCTGTGGGCAGCCTGCTCTAGGGTAGGGTGTCCCTGCTCATGGCATTGGGGCTGGAACTGGCTGATCCTTGTGGTGCCTTCCAACCCTGCCTGATTCTAAGATTCTATCACTTATAACTTATTTAGTTCTAGGTAACTGGAAGGATTTTTTCTTTTCTATTTTGGGCTACAGATGTTAAAAGAAAAAAAATCTCCAACCCCAAAGTCCTGTCTTTAATTTGCTGTAAAAATGAAATGCTCCTCCCTACCTTTTAATAACACCATCCCCTGTGCTCCCTCCAAAGCTCTCTAAATGGCCTTAAACAGCAAAGGCTGAATTTGTGAAATGTGGCAGCTTCAGTTAACATCTGGAAGTACTCCCAGGGCTCTCTTCACTTGCTTTCAAGACAGAGAAAAACTAGGCTGGCTGATTCCTTGATGCTCATGCAAGGCTTGCCTGGTGGCATCAGTGCTAGTAAATATAAGATCCCAATTTCTGCACTGGAGTTTGATGTTGAAAAACTTAGGGCTGGGCATTTCCTGGTGCATAATGTTAGGAGCTCTTTGGTTTATGCTTTGTGGCCAGAGGAGGCAACCTAATGCTCATTAGGTGATCTTTATTGGCCCATCTCTGCTGCATTTGTACTGGCTCACTACATGCTTAGTTCCATCTAGTTCAGCTGTTAAAATTAGACATTTCCACTGCATTCAAAACTCAGCCTTGTTCTTGGCTGGCAGGCCCAGGATTTGAAACTAACCATTTAAAAGTGATTCTGAAGCAGCTTCTTAGACAATTTACTATTCCCAGCTCTTCTGTTTGGGACTGAGCATTCACAGTGCCTGGGAATCACAGAGGACTAAGGTGATGGTTCCAAGGGGAGCTGCAGTGAACAGGAGGAAGTTCATGCTAAACTGGGTGCAGTTATGAGGAGATTGGGGCATCTGCTCTTCAGAACAGGGAGGCTTTGTGCTTTGTCCTTGCTTCCTAAGCAGTTATTTGCCCACTTTGCAAAAGACTGAGACAAACTAAACCACACAACCACAAAATTAACCAGGCTGGAGGAGACCTCTGGGATCATTGAGCCCAACCTATCACCTAACCCTTCTAATTAACTAGCCCATAGCACTAAGTGCCTCATCCAGCCTCCTCTCAACTCCAGGGATGGGTGCAAGAGGGCTATGGATGTGCTGGAAGGTGTCCAGAGAAGGGCCACGAGGATGAGCAGAGGGCTGGAGCTGCTCTGCTGTGAGGAGAGACTGAGGGAGTTCAGCCTGGAGAGGAGAAGGCTCCCAGGTGACCTTCTTGTGGCCTTTCAATATCTGAAGGGGGCTACAAGAAAGCTGGGGAAGGGCCTTTCAGGCTGTCAGGGAGTGATAGGACTGGGGGGAATGGAACAAAGCTGGAAATGGGTAGATTCAGCCTGGAGGTTAGAAAGAAGTTGTTCATCATGAGAGTGGTGAGAGCCTGGAAGGGGTTGGCCAGGGAGGTGGTGGAAGCCTCATCCCTGGAGGTATTTAAGGCCAGGCTGGCTGAGGCTGTGGCCAGCCTGATCTAGTGTGAGGTGTCCCTGCCCATAGCAAGGAGGTTGGAACTGGATGATCCTTGTGATCCCTTCCAACCCTGACTGATCCTATGAAGAAGCAGACACAGTGGTGGTGTGTGCTGGCCCTGCAGTCAGCTGGAGACTTTGCCATACTCTCACATACTGGGGTTGTGAGGAATTTCTTCCAGGAATTCCTCTGGAAACAGCTCTCATGACCCAGGCTGTGAACTGCACTCCTATGATCGCTAAAGAAGTTTGTTTGTTGAGATTTTCTTTACTACTATAAACAAAGGAATATTTTTCTTTTCCTTTAATCATTTTTGTTTTGCTGCAGCATATTCTGGGATGATTCATCTGCACATTTTTACTTTCTTCTTATTTGTTTGTTCTCTGTGAGGCATGGAAGAAATATCCAAACTAGCACGGAGCTGATATCTCTCCCTCACTGTGACATACCAGGACCCAAAGCACCCTCAGGTGTGTGCACTTAGGATTCATCTGCTAAGCTGGAATTCTTGGGAAGCAAGCACACATTCTTCAGGATTCTTTTGGTAAGCTGGGATTCTTGGGAAGCAACCACACATTCTTCAGCTAAGCTGGGATTCTCTGGATGTGAACACAGATTCAGGGCTCCTGAGTTTTAGGTTGTCTCATTTCACACAGAGGCATCCACAGGTAGGCAAAGCCACTCAGGATCACCAAGTCCAACCTAGAACCCTACTCTACAAGAGTCACCTTAAGCCACATCCCCAAGCACCACATCCAAACCACCCTTAAACACATCCAGGCTGGGTGACTCCACCACCTCTCTGGGCAGCTCATTCCAGTCCCTGACCACTGTCCCCATAAATACCTTTTTCCTAATGCCCAATCTAAACCTCCCCAGCCTCATCTTATTCATAGAATCAACCAAGTTGGAAGAGACCTCCAAGCTCATCCAGGCCAACCTAGCACCCAGCCCTATGTAGTCAACTAGAGCATGCTTTGAAACCATGACCTGTTGCAACAGGCCCTGCTAAAATATCCCTGCCTGCCTTTCTTACAGCCCACTTCAAGCACTGGAAGGCCTCCAAGAGGTCTCCTTGGAACTTTCTTACAGTCCCTTTTAAGCACTGGAAGGCCTCCATGTGGTCTGCTTGGACCCTTCACCTCTCCAGGCTGATCTCTCAGCCTGTCCCCACAGCAGAAGTGTCCCAGCCCTTGGATCAGTGTTGTAGCCTCCTCTGGACCTGTTCCTGTGCTCAGAACTCCAGAGTTTGATCCAACACTGGATTTGGATCTTTTCTTGTAGGCAGGGTGCTGCACTTTGGCTACAACAACCCCATGGAGAGATACAGGCTAGGGTCAGAGTGGCTGGAGAGCAGCCAGACAGAGAGGGATCTGGGGGTACTGATTGATACCTGCCTGAACATGAGCCAGCAGTGTGCCCAGGTGGCCAAGAGAGCCAGTGGCATCCTGGCCTGCATCAGGAATGGTGTGGTCAGCAGGAGCAGGGAGGTCATTCTGCCCCTGTACTCTGCACTGGTTAGACCACACCTTGAGTGCTGTGTTCAGTTCTGGGCTCCCCAGTTTAAAAGGGACGTTGAGATGCTTGAGCGTGTCCAGAGAAGGGCAACGAGGCTGGGGAGAGGCCTTGAGCACAGCCCTACGAGGAGAGGCTGAGGGAGCTGGGATTGGTTAGCCTGGAGAAGAGGAGGCTCAGGGGAGATCTTATTGCTGTCTACAACTACCTGAGGGGTGGTTGTGGCCAGGGGGAGGTTGCTCTCTTCTCTCAGGTGGCCAGCACCAGAACAAGAGGACACAGCCTCAGGCTGTGCCAGGGGAGATTTAGACTCGAGGTGAGGAGAAAGTTCTTCACTGAGAGAGTCATTGGACACTGGAATGGGCTGCCCGGGGAGGTGGTGGAGTCGCCGTCCCTGGGGCTGTTCAAGGCAGGACTGGACGTGGCACTTAGTGCCATGGTCTGGCCTTGAGCTCTGTGGTAAAGGGTTGGACTCGATGATCTGTGAGGTCTCTTCCAACCCTGATGATACTATGATACTATGATACTATGATACATTCACTGCAGGTTTTTTTTTTTTTTGTAAAGCAGTTCAACTTTGACTCTGGATGTTAATGTTGCCCCCAAACTCTCATTTGAAATGAAGCTTTTGGACAGAAATCACATCAGCTAATCCTTCTAAGTTATAACATATGCCACAGCAAGCAGGACGTAGCCTCTTAGACCTTCCAAAGCCTGTTAAGCCCCACTGACATTTAACCCACTTGAATTTTTAGCAACAGGATTAGTTTTATGAAAGAAGAGGCAGTTCAGCATTTCCAGCTTTAGGGAATCAGCTATCAGCCTGACTGATGATCGTCCAGGGCTTAGCAAAGGAGGTTCTATCAATACAAATCCTGATTTGAGAGCAAACAGGCATGCTTCAGGAGAGCCCCGCTCCATGGTTCCCATGTCAGGCATCACTACACACTGAGAGAGACTTGAAGAGGCCAGAATCAAAGATTTTGGTGCACAGGTACCTGAGCTGCCACTGGTCAGGTAGCCTCTCTCATCTGACAACTAAGGCTTCTTGTCTCATGTGAGCATCGCCTTAGGACTCCCTGCACACTTCTCAACTGCATAGCATGGATGGGTCACATTGATCACAGAGTAACACAGAGACACAACACCCATCCCAGAAACCAGAGTCCCCAGGAGGGGCTCCCAACCACCTTTCCACCCCTCTGCCTTATCCCAGACTTTGCCTTAGGTTCAAGGTGAGTTTGGAGAATGGGCCAAGGGGGTTAGGAAGCAGAGGGATTAGTTACACAGACAGCAAGCTAGGGAGAGAAGTGCATGCAGCCAGAGAGCAACTCTGTTAGCTATGTTTATGTTCCTGCTTTTATCCATCTCAGCAAGCTTATGAGTGAAGTAGACACCACCATTGCTTCCTTCTCCTACCCTGTAATCTAATTCCTCTCACCAAAATATTCCAGCTAGCTTCAAATTAGCACACCTTGAAAGCAGGACCATACCTGAGCAGTGCCTTAGGTAATCCTGACAGGTGCAGAGTGACCTTCCAGAGGGCCTCACCATGACCTCCTTTGGCTGCTGAGCCACCATCTCAAAACCCCTTGCCATTTCCCACCTGCTGTAAATGACACTAGAGATAGAGCTGAGGCAACAGTTCACTAAGAAGCTGTAGCTACAGCCTCATTTTTCTTCATTAAGTGAATGTTAAACATCATCTACTACAGGGGCCCTGTTCAAGGAACAGATGGTAAATAGGAGGTAACACAGATGAAACCGTACTGGCAACAGCTGAAACATTTACACCAAGCATAAAGTTAGTAGGTGCTAAGAGGTCTTTAAAGATGTGCTTAAATCATGGACAAAAGAAATCCTTTCCTAGATTTGAGTTTAAATACGTTCAGATGCAAAGCACTTCAGTGGATGCTGCAGGGTAAAAGGCTCCCAAGGTCTCCACCTATGAAAGCTCAAATTCCACTTTATGCAGTGAAGATCTGATTGTAATTGCTGCTTTTCCTGAGCTGTGATATCAAACAAATAAGCTCCTTGGGCAGGGGAGCCAAGTGGTTAGATCACAAAAATTGAAGCTGAGGTGCCCGGGCTTTGCCAGCTGGAGGAACTACTGCTTCAAGAGTAGCACAACAAGGCTGTAGTTGGCTAAGGAAGAAAAACCCAAAGAATTCAGCTCTCACATGACAGCATCAGCTGCTGTGTGGGGCAACACCATAGCTTGACCTCTAAACACAGGTTGCACCAAAATCTTCTTCACATTCCTGCTACCTGCTAGAGAGCACTTTGGTTTCTCATGCTACCCACAGGCTCCAGCAGTGGAAGATCAACCCAAACTCTTTTCCTGCATGACTACTACTTACCCATGGGGCTGGTAAGAGTCCTGTCCCTGGAGCCTTGGGCAAACAGGACCACCCTAAAGGGAGACAGAGAATCATAGAATCAACCAAGTTGGAAGAGACCTCCAAGCTCATCCAGTCCAATCTAGCACCCAGCCCTACCCAGTCAACCAGACCATGGCACTAAGTGCCTCATTCAGGCTTTGCTTGAACACCTCCAGAGGTGTCAACCCCACCACCTCCCTGGGCAGCCCATTCCAATGCCAATCACTCTCTCTGCCAACAACTTCCTCCTAACAGCCAGCCTAGACCTGCTCTGGCACAGCTTGAGGCTGTGTCCTCTTGTCCTGCTGCTGGTTTCCTGGGAGACAAGACCAACCCCACCTGGCTACAGCCTCCCTTCAGGTAGCTGTAGACAGCAATGAGCTCTGCCCTGAGCCTCTTCTTCTGCAGGCTGCACAACCCCAGCTCCCTCAGCCTCTCCTCACAGGGCTGTGCTCCAAGCCCCTCACCAGCCTTGCTGCCCTTCTCTGGACACCTTCCAGCACCTCAACATCTCTCTCGAGTTGACGGGCCCAAAACTGGATACAGTACTCAAGGTGTGGCCTGACCAGTGCTGAGTACAGGGGCAGAATAACCTCCCTTGTCCTGCTGGCCACACTGTTCCTGATCCAGGCCAGGATGCCATTGGCTCTTGTGCCCACCCAGGCACACTGCTGGCTCATCTTCAGCTACTCTCTACCAGTACCCCCAGGTCCCTCTCTGCCTGGCTGCTCTCAGCCACTCTGTCCCCAGCCTTTAGTGCTGCTTGGGGTTGTTGTGGCCAAAGTGCAGAACCCTGCACTTGGCCTTGTTAAACCTTGTCCTATTGGCCTCTGCCCACCCATCCAGCCTGGCAAGGTCCCTTTGCAGGGCCCTCCTAGCCTCCAAGTATCTCCCCTGCCTCCTTGGGTGGCTTGACAGAAATACTCTTGTTAAAAACTTCATTTTCCCTTGTGTTGAAACAAGAGCCAAGGGAATTGCCCCACTCATTCACTGTCAAATCACCCCAGACTCAGCAGACCTCTGCTCTCAGGACCCTTCCTCTGTGCTGAGACAGAGGTAGGCAGGATCTGTGGGGCTGGGCCACAAAGTCCATGAAATCATCTGATGGATAGCTGGTCTGGGGACCACCATCATCATGAGCTGCCTCTGGAGGTGGTGGAGTCACCCACTCTGGATGTGTTTAAGGGTGGTTTGGATGTGGTGCTTGGGCATATGCACCCTTGTAGGGTGAGTCTTGTAGAGTAGGGTTCTAGGATGGACTTGGTGATCCTGAGGGGCTCTGCCAACCTTCATGGTTCTGTGATCTCAAGGTCCTTATAGAGCATCACAAGCACAAGTCAAAGGGCAGCAGAGATTCAAAGAGGGGAAGTTTGTCTTTGCTGGGTTCTTCTCTTGGAGTCTGCCCCTCTCATTTTCTCTGTGCTCTCTCTCTCTCAGCTCAGTGTATACTTGAAGGCTGCAGACTTATACTGGTACCTTTATACTTCAGCAAGCCAAAGCTATTTTGCTTTGCAAATAATAAGCTTTCAACTCCCTGGTGAAGAAAAGCCAGCCAGTGTGTTGTGTGCTGAAACAAAACAACAGAGAGGAGCTCCAGATTTACAGCAAAACTAAACCCCCAATTGCCTGCAGAACCATTTGCTCTAAGTGCAGCAATAATTCCTCCAGGCAGATTCCATGGAACCCTTACATATGAGTTATACCTCAGCAGTAAAGTGCAGCTCAGCCTAGCAAGGAGACACTGCTCAAGTGTTTATAGCGAGCAGGATCTGGCTAGAAACTGCTCTGCTAAGGCACTGCAGAGCCTGGTAGCATTGCTCTGCAGGTTTCAAATGCACAAAGGTGATGGAGTTTTCCATTAGATGTATTTTTGGAGTTAAGTTGAGATGCAGAGGGACCTGGATAGACTGAATAGATGGGCACAGTCCAGTGCTGTGAGTTTGGACAAGGCCAAGTGCAGGGTTCTGCACATTGGCCACAACAACCTCATGCAGGGCTACAGGCTGGGGACAGAGTGGCTGAGAGCAGCCAGGAAGAAAGGGACCTGAGGCTACTGGCAGACAGCACCTGAACATGGGCCAGCAGTGTGCCCAGGTGGCCAAGAGAGACAGTGGCATCCTGGCCTGGACCAGGAGCAGTGTGGCCAGCAGGACAAGGGAGGTTATTCTGCCCCTGTACTCAGCACTGCTCAGGCCACACCTTGAGTGCTGTGTCCAGTTCTGGGCCCCTCAATTCTAGAGAGATGTTGAGGTCCAGAGAAGGGCAACAAAGCTGGTGAGGGGCCTGGAACACAAACCCTGTGAGGCTGAGGGAGCTGGGGGTGTGCAGCCTGCAGAAGAGGAGGCTCAGGGCAGACCTCATTGCTGTCTACAGCTACCTGAAGGGAGGCTGTAGCCAGATGGGGTTGGTCTTGTCTCCCAGGAAACCAGCAGCAGGACAAGAGGACATAGCCTCAAGCTGTGCCGGAGCAGGTCTAGGCTGGATGTTAGGAGGAAGTTGTTGGCAGAGAGAGTGATTGGCATTGGAATGGGCTGCCCAGGGAGGTGGTGCAGTCCCCATTCCAGGAGAGCAGGCTGGATGAGGCACTTGGTGCCATGGGTTAGTTAATTAGAAGGATTAGGTGCTAGGTTGGCCTGGATGATCTCAGAGGTCTTCTCCAACCTGGTTAACTCTGTGCTTCTTAGGGGATGCTCTGTTCCAAAATACCTCCCCACTCACTGCTCACTGATGCAGGGAATTTACCTGGGTGAAATCTAACCCCCAAGGCACAGTCTTCAGAGTTCAGCTATGGCTGGCTCAGTGTGACCACAGGCATGAAAGGATGGAGGTAGCCTTAGTGCTGGGTTGAGAGGGAGGGTGGGACTGTGGTGCAGCTTCACTGCAGCGCTCGATTGCTCTGTCACACTGAATCACTGCTGAGCTTCTGTGAAGTCAGAGCCCAGCTCAAAGTATTTTCCTACCTCCCACCCTGTTTTTATTTTCCCCAACTCCTCCTCCAGTTTGTGAAGCCCCATTTTGAAATGTCTTATAGTTAATTTTTCTTAGGTGGGTTATTTAAATACCAGTACAACATTGCCCAAACACTAAATTCTTTCCCTTCCTTAAGAGCCTCCAGCATGCAGAATTTTGGCTAGCAGCTTGAATAAGCATCTCTCTCCCCATCAAGACTGCTGAAACATATGGAGTGCTGCCTGATCTGAGACACCTTTACTCTTTCTGAGGCATTTGTACATTCTGCTGTGAGATGCCCTGGAAACTTTGGAGTTTCCAGGATAATTGGAAGTGTTAACCCAGATATTTAATGTATAAATGCTTTTGCTTTCCCAATCTCTCTCCCTCTCCTGTCCCACTTGGAAAGCAATCTCATCACCATTTGTTTTAGCTAAGCCCCACTTCAGACTGAAGCAGGTCTGTCCCTCAGCCCCTTTATTCTTCCTCTCTCATCATTGTCTTCTCTGCTCTTAGAAGGCTGTTTGGCCTCTTCTCCCACTTGGCACAGATTCAGTAGTTTGTGTTCTTTTTTTTTTCACTTGTCTCCAAGGCTGCAATGCTAAAAAGTCCCAGAGAAGTAGGGTGCTTGACTGGAAAGACACCAGCAGAGTGCAGGCCCTGCTGCTCCTCATCACTTAGCCAGGAATGTGTTTTGCTGGGACTTTGAAAGCAAGCTGCAGGGCCACAGGCACCAGTTTCCTATTATCTGTCTCTGTAACCCCAACACCTGCTTAGAAAACCCCAGCATTTGCACCTATCTTGTGCAGATTTTGCCAGAAGCACTTAATGCCTAATGGTAAAGATGTAAAAGACAGCTTGTGCTAGAGCTTTGCTCACAGGCTGTGATACTGCTCATTCATAGAGTCATAGAATCAACCAGGTCATAAGAGACCTTCAGGATCATCCAGTCCAACCTAGCACCCAGCCCTGTCCAGTCAACCAGAACATGGCACTCAGTGCCCCAGCCAGGCTTGACTTCAACACCTCCAGCCACAGCCACTCCACCACCTCCCTGGGCAGCCCATTCCAATGCCAATCACTCTCTCTGCCAACAACTTCCTCTGAACATCCAGCCTAGACCTGCCCTGGCACAACTTGAGACTGTATCCCCTTGTTGTGTTGCTGGTTGCCTGGCAGAAGAGACTAACCCCACCTGTCTCCAGCCTCCCTTCAGGTAGTTGTAGAGAGCAATGTACTGCTTTTGAAGGGTGAAGAGAGCAAAACTAGAATGTAGGGCAGAAATGCTGAAGGATTTAGCCAACAGCTTCTTGACATGACTATTAGCTTTGAAAGGACAGTCACACCCAAAATGAGCTTTGCACTGTACACATAAGCAGCAGACAAAGTCCCTGCCCAAACAGCAAACAATTGAATGGAACTTATTTCCTTGTCTCTCTGTTTTTGACAACAGTGAACACTGCAAATGGAGACAGTGAAGATTTAATTCCAGTCTGCAGTCCTACCTACAACACTGAGATCATAGAATCATAGAATCAGTCAGGGTTGGAAGGGACCACAAGGATCAGCCAGTTCCAACCCCCCTGCCATGGGCAGGGACACCTCACACTAGATCAGGCTGTCCACAGCCTCATACAACCTGGCCTTAAACACCTCCAGGAATGAGGCTTCAACCACCTCCCTGGGCAACACCTTCCAGGTTCTCACCACCCTCATGCTGAAGAACTTCTTCCTAACATCCAGTCTGAATCTACCCATTTCCAGCTTTGTTCCATTCCCCTCAGTCCTATCACTCCCTGACAGCCTAAAAAGTCCCTCCCCAGCTTTCTTGTAGCCCCCTTCAGATACCGAAAGCCCACAAGAAGGTCACCTGGGAGCCTTCTCCTCTCCAGACTGAACAGCCCTAACACCCTCAGTCTCTCCTCACATCAGAGCAGCTCCAGCCCTCTGCTCATCCTCGTTGCCCTTCTTTGGACACCTTTCAGCACCTCCATAGCTCTCTTGTCCAGTTCCAAATGCAGTACCAATCACAAGTGCATAGAGCAACTCAGCACATTTCTCCAAGAGCCTTCTTTTTCCTTTGAACTGCACTGCTCTCTTTCAGATGTGACTTACAGAGAATCACAGACTCAGCTAGGTTGGAAGAGAGCTCCAAGCTCATCCAGTCCAACCTAGCACCCAGCCCTGTCCAATCAACCAGACCATGGCACTAAGTGCCTCATCCAGTCTTTTCTTGAGCACCTTCAGGGACGGTGACTCCACAGGAGGTGCTTGTTCCATGGTGTTTATTTTCACTCCACAACTGCTGTGAGCCTTGAGCTGCTTTTAAGCATTCAGACTCTCTCATGTGCAGTGTACCAGCCAAGGGCAAGAGCAGCACCACAAGCAGCTGTATCTGAAGCAGCCCTCTGCTGTTGCACACGTGAGGAATGAGCTCTGCTGGGCACCCTCTGCCATGCCCTCCATCCTGGTGAGCTTTGGTGACTCAGGACCACATGCAAGGTGGCAGGTCCACAAGTTGATGCAGAGGCACCCTGCCTTACCCAGTCAGCTCCACCAAATGAAAAGCTGCCACTGGCAGTACATCAAGTACCAGGATTTGGTCTAGATTGAAGCGAATGCCTCGTGGCAAGCGTACAATGGAATCTAGGTCATGCAGGCAAGAGTGATCAACAGCAAAGAGCCACAGGCTCTAATTCCAACTAATCAAGACACCAGCCAGCAGTTTAGCCTTGGCAACTGATATGGCAAACTGAGAGCAATAAGACATCCCCTTGGGCATTCCTAGCCAGCCCAGATCGCTCGAAAGGCATCATGAGCTAAGCAGTCGGCTGGTAGCAGCCAGAAGATCTGTTGCTGTGATCAGGATCCAGACTCTGCAGAGGGGGAAGAGCAGAGGATTAGCAAAGGAATAATGTGTGGGGAAGTGCAGTCACATCTGGAATATTGTGTCCAGTTCTGGGCCACTCAGGTCAAGAGGTCAAGAAGGCCCTCAGGGAACTGCTAGAAGGAGACCGGCCCAGAGCCACAAAGATGCTGCAGGCAGTCAACATCTCCTGTTTAGCCTGGAGAAGAGGAGGCCCAGGGGTGAAGGTGTCCAGAGAAGGGCAACAAGGCTGGTGAGGGGCCTGGAACACAAACCCTGTGAGGCTGAGGGAGCTGGGGGTGTGCATCCTGCAGAAGAGGAGGCTCAGGGCAGACCTCATTGCTGTCTACAACTACCTGAAGGGAGGCTGTAGCCAGGTGGGGTTGGTCTCTTCTGCCAGGCAACCAGCAGCAGAACAAGGGGACACAGTCTCAAGTTGTGCTGGGGGAGGTCTAGGCTGGATGTTAGGGGGAAGTTGTTGGCAGAGAGAGTGATTGGCATTGGAATGGGCTGCCCAGGGAGGTGGTGGAGTCCCCATCACTGGAAGTACTCAGGTAAAGCCTGGCTGAGGCACTTAGTGCCATGGTCTGGTTGACTGGACAGGGCTGGGTGCTAGGTTGGACTGGCTGAGCTTGGAAGTCTCTTCCAACCTGGTTGATTCTATGATTCCTGTGAGGTCAGGCTGAGGGAGCTGGAGCTGGGAGGTGCAGAGGAGCCTGAGGGCTGAGCTTGTTGCTGTGCTAAAGATGTGCAGGGCAGTGTCAAGAGGACAGAGTCAGGACAAGGTGCACTGGGGGCAAGCTGGAGCAGAGAATGTGCCATGGAAACAGAAGGGGAAACTTTTTCAGTATCAGGGTGCCAGAGCCCTGGAAGGGGCTGCCCAGAAAGGTTGGAGTCTCCTTCTCTGGAGACATTTCAAACCCACCTGGATGTGTTCCTGTCTGACCTACTCAAGGTGCTCCTGCTCTGGCAGGGAGTTGGAGGTCCCTTCCAACCCCTACCACGCTGTGACTCTGTGATTTGCCAACACCATGTGTATAGAGCATTAGCCTAGGAGGGAAACAGTAGCAAATACACCTGGATGCATCCTTGGGGCTGTGGAGTCTCCTTCTCTGGAGCCTTTCCAGCCCTGTGTGACCTGCTCTAGATGATGCTTCTGATCTGGCAGGGGGCGTTGGACTTGATGATCTCTATGGGTCCCTTCCAATCTCTAGCATCCTGTGATCCTGTGACCCTGTGACTTAGCCTTTTGGGAAACTACACATTTTGAACCACTCCTATAAATATTTCTCTACTCCTCTAGAAATGTCTTCATTTCTGTGGCTGTTGCCAAACATTTTAAAGCAGTTGTTTAGAAAAGCTGCTGCCTGTTTCAGGCAGGTGCTCAGGGATGCAGACATGAAGATGCCTGCAGAAATTTCAAGCCCATAAATCCAGGGGAATACCCTTGGGGTTAAGAACTGGGATGTGATGTAAATTATTCATGACTGGAAATGAATAATTAGTCATCCAGTGACAGAGGAGACAGGAAGCCCAGATAAAGTGTTCATTAAGGGGTTGCAGGCCCTTTTTTTTTTCAGGCAGGCTGCTAAGTGAGAAGTAGAAAAGCCCACAACAAACCCAGTGAAGAGGAAGGTTATCTTGCAGGAGCAGATTTGAAGTCAGGGAGTCTTGCAGCTGTGTGAATAAAGCTGGATGGGAAATGAAAAGATGAAGACAGTGCCCACAGGTCACAGGCTCACAGGATGTCAGGGGTTGGAAGGGTCCCAAAGGGATCATCCAGTCCAACCTCCCTGCCACAGCAGGACCATAGAGTCTAGCTCAGGTCACACAGGAACACATCCAGACAGGCCTTGAAAGGCTTCAGAGAAGGAGACTCCACAACCTCTCTGGGCAGCCTGTGCCAGTGCTCTGGGACCCTTACAGTCAAGAAGTTCCCTCTTGTGTTGAGCTGGAACCTCCTGTGCTGCAGCTTCCATCCATTGCTGCTTGTCCTATCCCAGGGAGCAGTGAGCAGAGCCTGTCCCCCCCTCCTGACCCCCAGTCCTCAGATAGTTACAAACATTGATTAAATCCCCTCTCAGTCTTCTCCAGACTAAGCAGTCCCAGATCCCTCAGCCTCTCCTCACCAGGCAGTGCTCCAGTCCCCTCATCATCCTCATAGCCTCTCCAGCAGATCCCTGTCCCTCTTCAACTGGGGAGCCCAAAACTGAAGGCAGTGCTCAAGATGAGGTCTCACCAGGGCAGAGTAGATGAGGAGGAGAACCTCCCTTGATCTGCTGGACACACTCTGCTTAATGCACCCCAGGATCCCACTGGCCCTCTTGGCCACCAGGGCACATTGCTACCCCATGGATGTTATCCACCAGCACTCCCAGCTCCCTCTCCACAGGGCTGCTCTCCAGCAGATCCCCTCCCAACCTGTACTGCTGCAGTTTGTTATTCCTCTCCATGTGCAGGACTCTGCACTTGTCCTGTTGAACCTCATTTGGCTCCTCTGTGCCCAGCTCTGTCTGTCCCTGTCTCACTGGATGCATCCCAGGATATGGTTGACTTTCTGGGCTACATCAGAAGAATTGTGGCCAGCAGGGCAAGGGAGGAGATTCTCCCTCTCTACTGCACTCTGGTGAGACCCCACCTGGAGTACTGCATCCAGTTCTGGAGTCCCCATTACAAGAAGGATGTGGATGTGCTGGAGTGTGTCCAGAGGAGGCCATGAGGATGAGCAGAGGGCTGGATCAGCTCTGCTGTGTGGAGAGACTGAAAGAGTTGGGGCTGTTCAGTCTGGACAAGAGGAGGCTCCCAGGTGACCTTCTTGTGGCCTTTCAGTATCTGGAGGGGGCCTACAAAAAGGCTGGAGAGGGACTTTTTAGGCTTCAGGGAGTGACAGGACTGGGGGGAATGGAGCAAAGCTGGAGATGGGTAGGTTCAGACTGGACGTGAGGAGGAAGTTCTTGAGCATGAGAGTGGTGAAAGCCTGGAAGGGGTTGTCCAGGGAGGTGGTTGAGGCCCCATCCCTCGAAGAAGAATCATAGAATCAAGAAGGTTGGAAGAGACCTCCAAGATTATCCAGCCCAACCTAGCACCCAGCCCTAGCCACTCAACTACACCATGGCACTGTTTAAGGTGTTTAAGGCCAGGCTGGATGAGGCTCTGGACAGCCTGATCTAGGGTAAGGTGTCTCTGCCCATGTCAGGGAGGTTGGAACTGGATGATCCTTGTGGTCTCTTCCAACCCTGACTGATTCTATGATTATATGTATGTGTGTGTGTGTTTGAGTGATGTTGGTCTTCATTTTCAAGATGGTGTTAACCATTGAAGGGCTTCATAGACTCACAGAATGGTCTGGGTTGGAAGGGACCTTCAAAGCTCATCCAATTGAACCCCTTCTGCAGTCAGCAGGGACATCATCCATTAGATCAGGTTGTCCACAGCCCTGTTGAGCCTCACCTTGAATATCTCCAGGGATGAGTCCACAACCACCTCCCTGGGCAACCTGTTGCAGTGTTCCACTACCCCTGTGGTGCAGAACTTGTTGCTAACACCCAATCTAAATCTGCTCTGCTCTAGTTTGAAGCCATTGCCCTCATCCTGTCCCTGCAAACCTTTGGAAGCCATCCTTAATCTTTAGTCTTCACACAATCACAGAATGTCAGGGGCTGGATGGGACCACCAAAGCTCATGCAGTCCAACTCCCCTTCCAGAGCAGGATCACCTGTAGCAGATCTCACTGGACTGCATCCAAGCAGGTCTTGAATATCTCCTGAGAGGGACACTCCACAAACCTCCTGGGCAAGGCAAAGACAAATCACTCCAGATGATGACTGTGTTTTAGTGCTGTAGGACTTAATTAGGGGCTTGTGTTGTGATTCATGTTTCTGTTGTAGACTGGCAAGCCAGAAGGGTCCTTCTTAGCATGCTCTGCATAAAGTGTCTCTGTTTTACACAGAAGAATGTATGCAAGGTTGAGGGCAGCTGCAGTGTAGAAGGAAATTGTTCATAGAGTCACAGAATCACAGAATCAACAGGTTGGAAGAGACCTCCAAGATCACCCAGTCCAACCTAGCACCCAGCCCTAGCCAGTCAACCAGACCATGGCACTAAGTGCCTCATCCAGGCTTTGCTTCAACACCTCCAGGGATGGGGACTCCACCACCTCCCTGGGCAGCCCATTCCAATGCCACTCACTCTCTCTGCCAACAACTTCCTCCTAACATCCAATTCAGACCTCCCCTGGCACAACTTGAGACTGTGTCCCCTTGTTCTGTTGCTGGTTGCCTGGCAGCAGAAGAGCCCAACCCCCACCTGGCTACAACCTCCCTTTCAGGTAGCTGTAGACAGCAATGAGCTCTGCCCTGAGCCTCCTCTTCTGCAGGCTGCACACCCCCAGCTCTCTCAGCCTCTCCTCACAGGGCTGTGCTCCAGGCCCCTCACCAGCCTTGCTGCCCTTCTCTGGGCACCTTCCAGCACCTCAACCTCTCTCTTGAATTGAGGAGCCCAGGGCTGGACACAGCACTCAAGGTTCAGTTAGAGGACATGTCTAGGTCAAGAAGAGCTTTCAATGGAGTGGAAAAAAATGAGGGAAAGAAGGTTTAGGAGACACAATGATGAGGTGAATTTTTGGCACATGGACACTCTCAGGATTGAGTCAAAGAGCATTTGAACTGGAGTTGGCCAGTTTTTGCTGTCTGAGCAGGATAGCAGTGAGGATCATTACTCCAGGCCAGGAGAAGGAAATGAGAAGATTATCTATAAACAACAGAACTGGGGCAATGTCATAATAGAGAATTCTGACAAATGCTGCTTGGAACTGCATTTGCTTACAGAAAAAGCCCTTCCCAAAGCTACATATAAACCCATAAGCTACCAAGAGTTTGAATATGAGGCTCTGGGGTTTTTACTCTTACAAATATGTGCTGAGGTGGCTGGGGCACATTTTCTTTGCCATTAAGTGAAATGGTAGACTCAGTATGCACATCCACCTGTGGTGTGTCAAGAGGAGTGTCCAATTTGTGAAGCCTGTTACCAGGCAGTGAAGGGGATTAAGGAAAGGAGAACATAACATAGTATCATAGCATCATAGAATCAACCAGGTTAGAAGAGACTGGATCAGCCAGTCCAACCTAGCACCCAGCCCTAGCCAGTCAACCAGACCATGGCACTAAGAGCCTCAGCCAGGATTTGCTTGAACACCTCCAGTGATGAGGACTCCACCACCTCCCTGGGCAGCCCATTCCAATGCCAATCACTCTCTCTGCCAACAACTTCCTCCTAACATCCAGCCCACACCTCCCCTGGCACAGCTTGAGACTGTGTCCCCTTGTTGTGTTGCTGCTTGCCTGGCAGAAGAGCCCAACCCCACCTGGCTACAGCCTCCCTGCAGGTAGTTGTAGACAGCAATGAGCTCTGCCCTGAGCCTCCTCTTCTGCAGGCTGCACACCCCCAGCTCCCTCAGCCTCTCCTCACAGGGCTGTGCTCCAGGCCCCTCACCAGCTTTGTTGCCCTTCTCTGGGCACCTTCCAGCACCTCAACATCTCTCTTGAATTGAAGGGCCCAGAACTGGACACAGCACTCAAGGTGTGGCCTGACCAGTGCTGAGTACAGGGGCAGAATAACCTCCCTTGTCCTGCTGCCCACACTGCTCCTGATCCAGCCCAGGATGCCATTGGCTCTCTTGGCCACCTGGGCACACTGCTGGCTCCTGTTCAGCTGCTCTCTACCAGTACCACCAGGTCTTTTTCTTCCTGGCTGCTCTCCAACCACTCTGTCCCCAGCCAACGTTAATGGGATGAGTTTCAACAAGGCCAGTGGCAGCCTGGCTTGGATTAGAAATGCTGTGTCCAGCAGGGGCAGGGAGGTGATTGTCCCATTGGACTCTGCTCTGGTGAGGCCACACCTCGAGTGTTGTGTTCAGTTTTGGACACTGCAATACAAGAGTGATGTGGAGCAGGACCAAAGGAGGACAACGAAGCTGGGGAAGGGCCTGGAGAATAAATCTGATGAGGAGTGACTGAGGGAGCTGGGGATGGGTAGTGTGAGGAAGAGGAGGCCAAGGGGAGACCTCATTGCTCTCTACAGCTACCTGAAAGGGGGTTGTGGAGAAGTTTGTGCTGGTCTCTTCTCACAGGTCATTGGATACAGAACAAAGGGGAATGGCCTCAATCTGATGGGAAGGTTAGATTGAGCATTAGGAAAAGGTTTTTCAGGGAGAGAGTGGTCAGAGACTGAAATGAGCTGCCCAGGGAGGTGGTGGAGTCACCCAGCCTGGATGTGTCTAAGGGTGGTTTGGATGTGGTGCTTGGGGCTATGGTTTAAGGTGAATCTTGTGGAGGAGGGGTCTAGGTTGAACTTGGTGATGCTGAGGGCTTTGCCAGCCTTCGTGTTCTGTGAGCCAGTGTAGCTACATTAGAGCCTTCACATTTGCTTGGGTTTCTATTGGTACCTCTACTTGTTTCCAAAGAAGTGGTTTGTGGCTGCCCAGCAGAGCAGATAAACCAAACCATGGCTGCTTCAGTTCACGTGGATTCAATTCTATCCCTTCGAGCTGCTGCTCATGGTGCCTCTGCTCTTACCACCTTTGGCTTCTTCATAGCTTTGTGCTAGGTTAAAATTGCCTTCATCCTTTTCAAAGAAGCAGAAAGACATCAACAAGTGTGTGAGAGTGTACAGCCTGCTGCAAGGCCAAGCATTTGTTTAGCTCCTATATTGCCAGCAATTAAAGCAAGCTTCCAGCCCAGCTTTAAACCTGGCAGTATAATTATGCTGTTTGAAGTCCTCATTAAGACAATCAAAACACCATTTAGCAGTGTAGATAATGGTCATGTGAAGCATAAATGAGCCCTTGGGCAGTCAGATTCCCTGTGTATCTACAGAGCAGCATGTGGCCAGGGGGACAGAATCATTATCTGCTTGGGCAGCTCATAGTTTGTTTAATGCATTTGTTCCTGAGTGCAGTTCTACTGAGACTACTCCTGGAAATCTCTTATCAGAGCTGGAGTTAGAAGCAGATATTCTTCTCTCAGGGTGATCCCTCTCTTGGGTTCATTAACCAGAAAGCACTTAAAACAATTACAGTGCAAAAATAACTTCCCACAGCTGGGGGTTTTCTCATTCAGTTAACACTATACCTGCCAAACTGCACCATTCCTCTGGTGGCTGAGACTTTCACCTCGTGGCAGTTGGAAGTGCAATGCTCACAGTTTCATCACTGCATTGTGAAGGATCTAGAAAGCCTGATTAAAAAAAATAGGAAAACAAGCTTTAATATTGTCATGGATTTGTGGTATCCATGCCACATAATCATGTAGCTCACATTATTTCCCAGCACTGGTTAATTCACAGAGGAAAGCTGCTAGAACATTCTCATCACCTGGGGCATTTCTGCTTGTGACTGGAAATCATAGAAGCAACCAGGTTGGAAGAGACCTCCAAGATCATCCAGGCCAACCTAGCACCCAGCCCTAGCCAATCAACCAGACCATGGCACTGATCAAAGATCACATTCTGTCATTCTGTGCTCCACAACCTCCCTGGAGGTGTTCAAGGTCGGGCTAGAGGAGGCCTTCAGCAACCTGTTCTGGTGGGAAGTGTCTCTGCCTATGGCAGGGGGTTGGAACTGGCTGAGCTTTGAGGTCCCTTCCTACCTAATCCATTCTATGATTCTATCACTCTGTGCAAATGCCTTGGCAAGAGCGAGGTGACTGCATAGCTGTGTGGCACCACAGGCATGAGGGCAAGAGCTAACTCACCCCTGGGTCTACCATCTGCCCACACAAAGCCAATGAAAAAGGAATTCCACTGGAGAAGTTACTCCCTCTACAAACACAGTAGCAGATAATACAAGATGAAAGTTAATTCTTCACTAAGGAGGCACTTCACTAATGAGGTGGACAACCCCAAGAGGCTGTTGGCTGCAGGAAAATCCAGTGGGTGGGCCAGACCACTGCTTAGCAATGCCAACATTAAGTGCAAACAGGAATTTCCAGGTGATATCCCAGCATCATCTGGAAATCACAGGCAGAGAGATAAAACAGCAACTTGTAGGAGGCTTTTTTTGTATCAAGACAGTGACAGAGGTGGAAAAGCCTTCCCTTCACCCCCTGTTCTCACCATAAAATGCAAATGCTGTGCACACATGTGCCTGCCATCTGCAGGGCCTGGCAGCCACGGGCTGCTTGCATGGGCAATCCAGAGTTCACATTGTGGATGATAAGAGGGCAGTGCAGGAGCAGCGGCGGCTCCTGATGTGCTCTGCCAGGCAGGTGCTGTTTACAGATAAGTGCCTTTTTGGAATGAACACTTGAGGTCAAAATAATCCAGGGAGTTGTTTGAGCAGAGGCAAACAATAGGAAATAAATAGGAGCTCACTGTAGCTCTCAGTGCTCAGGCTGTTGTGTTTATGGCAGGCTTGCCAAAGGGAGCAGGCTCTCTTTGTAGTCCTGCAATGCACCTGCCACTCTTACAGCACACCTCTGCTTTTATGGAACTGGCACAGAACCACACAATTGTTGAGGCTGGAATAGACCTCTGAGGTCATCCAGTCCAGCCTATGACCTAACACCACCACATCGACCAGATCGTGGCACTAAGTGCCACAGCCAAG
Organism: Pogoniulus pusillus; assembly: GCF_015220805.1. Lineage (NCBI taxonomy): Eukaryota > Metazoa > Chordata > Aves > Piciformes > Lybiidae > Pogoniulus > Pogoniulus pusillus. Next base: position 3,545,648 of record NC_087269.1, on the reverse strand, counting down.
CACTCCTTAAGCACCAGGCTCTGGCCAGCCTGATCTAGGGTAGAGTGTCCCTGCCCATGGCAAGGGGGGGCTGGAACTGGATGATCTTTGTGGTCCCTTCCAACCCTGACTGATTCTATGATTCTACCTCCAGGGAAGGCAACTCCAGCACCTCCCTGGGCAGACCATTCCAGTGTCTAATTCCCCTTTCCATCAGGAAGTGCTTCCTAACATCCAACCTAAACCTCCCCTGGTACAGCTTCAGGCCTTCTTTTCTGGGAGCAGCACCTGACCCCCACCTTACTGTAGTAGCTTACCTTCAGGTAGCTGTAGAGTATGCTGAGGCCCCCTCTGAGTCTCCAGGTAGAACACCCTCAGCCTCTCCTTGTCAGACTTTGCAACGATCTATCTGCATGCTCCTTGCAGTCATCCATCTACATGTTCCTTGCAAGTCATCCATCTGCATGCTCCTTGCAGTCATCCATCTACATGTTCCTTGCAGTCATCCATCTACATGTTCCTTGCAGTCATCCATCTACATGTTCCTTGCAAGTCATCCATCTGCATGCTCCTTGCAGTCATCTGTCTGCATGCTCCTTGCAAGTCATCCATCTGCATGCTCCTTGCAGTCATCTGTCTGCATGCTCCTTGCAAGTCATCCATCTGCATGCTCCTTGCAGTCATCTGTCTGCATGCTCCTTGCAAGTCATCCATCTGCATGCTCCTTGCAGTCATCCATCTACATGTTCCTTGCAGTCATCCATCTGCATGCTCCTTGCAGTCATCTGTCTGCATGCTCCTTGCAGTCATCTGTCTGCATGCTCCTTGCAAGTCATCCATCTGCATGCTCCTTGCAGTCATCTGTCTGCATGCTCCTTGCAAGTCGTCCATCTGCATGCTCCTTGCAGTCATCCATCTACATGTTCCTTGCAAGTCATCCATCTGCATGCTCCTTGCAGTCATCTGTCTGCATGCTCCTTGCAGTCATCCATCTGCATGCTCCTTGCAAGTCATCCATCTACATGCTCCTTGCAAGTCATCCATCTGCATGCTCCTTGCAAGTCATCCATCTGCATGCTCCTTGCAGTCATCTGTCTGCATGCTCCTTGCAAGTCATCCGTCTGCATGCTCCTGGCAGTCATCTGTCTGCATGCTCCTTGCAATTCTTCTATCTGCAGGCTCCTTGCAGTCATCCATCTGCATGCTCCTTGCAAGTCATGATTGCAGGAATCTGTCTGCATGCTCTCACTGTGCTTTTAGCTTGTACAGTCAAAGAAATAAGCATCTAGATGTGACCCTTGCTATTGTGTTGGTGAGTGGCATTGTGCAGAAGTAGACTGAAGGTCTATTTAAAAGAAGCAACCACCATGCCTTTGGCAAAGAGCAGCATACCTTGACCAGTTCATAGCTGTTACCACCAGAATGATGACCCCAAAAAATCAGTTTGCCACTGCACCTCAGCATTCAGACACATTTATGTTCCAAGATGGGCACTTGACTGAGATTTAATGTAGACATTCACCACAAAAATGAATTAGGACACAGTGTGTTTGACGAGATCAACTCTGCTGTGCTATAACTCAGTTTAAGTACATGAGCAATCTACAGAGCTGAAACAAATCATACCCAGCTGAAGAGCTGCCTAAGAGGAAGGTCTTTGTCTCTGAATGTGTGATTTAATGCTGGGTCAGAAGAAGAATGGGCAGTGGCACCAAAGCCTGGTCCCAGGTCAATTAATACTATCCAGAATCAGAATCAACCAGGTTGGAAGAGACCTCCAAGATTATCCAGTCCAACCTAATCTATCCATTCTAGTGTCACCTCGGTTTTGTGAGTGTGTTTTCTTCTGTATGGCTCTGTGCAGGGCTACAGTAAGCAATGTCATGTTACCAGTTGCTGTGCAAGCAGAAAGCACCCCTGGCACTTACACCTCCTGAAGTGCATCAATCTCCCTAGCTGATCTATGTTATTGCAGGTTTTGATGTCTTCACCAAGCTCAGCCCTGTAGCACTGGTTCTCTCTAGAAGCTGTGTTCACAAAGCTCCCTGAACAAAGAAGCCCTGTGTAAGAAAGCTTTCTTTGGGAAATTGCTCCTTGGTTTATGAATCTGACAGAAAGAAAGGAGAAGGGAAAACCTTCAACTTTCAGGCTTTTATTATTACTCTTACAGAGCCAAATGCTTCCACTGCATCCAGTTCTAGAGCCCTCATTACAAGAGGGATGTGGAGATGCTGGAGTGTGTCCAGAGCAGGGCCATGAGGATGCTCAGAGGGCTGCAGCAGCTCTGCTGTGAGCACAGACTGAAAGAGTTGGGGCTGTGCAGGCTGGAGCAGAGGAGGCTCCCAGGTGGTCTTCTTGTGGCCTTCCAGTATCTGAAGTGGGCTACAAAAAAGCTGGGGAGGGACTTCTTAGGCTGTCAGGGAGTGACAGGACTAGGGGGAATACAGCAAAGCTGGAGATGGGTAGGTTCAGGCTGGATGTGAGGAGGAAGTTATTGAGCATGAGAGTGGTGAGAGCCTGGAATGGGTTGCCCAGGGAGGTGGTTGAGTCCCCATCCCTGGAGGTGTTTAAGGCCAGGCTGTGTGAGGCTGTGTGCAGCCTGCTCTGGGGTAGGGTGTCCCTGGGCATGGCAGGGGAGTTGGAACTGGCTGCTCCTTGTGGTCCCTTCCCACCATGACTGACTGTATGATTCTGTGCTAGGAGGGGTTGTCACTCTCTAATTGAATGCAAAGACCTGTCTCAGCCACACATAGAGATCAGTAAGGAAATAGGTCATTTGCTCAGAACACTGTTAACAATCTGATGGCAAGGCCATGTTGGGTATTTTCAACTGCTGATTATAAAAAGCAAGTGGGGAAGATGTGGAGTAAGTGATAAGGAAGGCTTTTGGCTGTCTTCCTCCCCAATCAAAGGCAAACTGTGTGTAGCAAACACATTTGATTGCTCAAGATTAGAGAACTTTTACCAAGAGTCTTTCTGGAGGCAGCAAAGATTAAACTGAAAGTAGCCTGTCAGCAATTTTAGTGATGCTAGGTCCTTAAGGCTGCTTTGAAACACAGATGGCAGGGAGCTGGGATGGAGTCTCACATTTCTTTCTACTAATAGCTGTCGTTCAGAGGGAATTGCACTTCCTAGAGTACTTTACTTCACATATACACACATTTGCATATACATATAGGCAGAGATTGCAAAAAAAGGGCATTTCTGTCAATAAAAAAGACCATTTGAGACAGTGTTGAGTAGCTCCTTCAGAGGGCTGCCTGGGGTTGTAAGCCGTGCTTCAGGACAGAGGTTGTGCTGCACAGCCTCGGGGATTTAGCTCGACTTGCATGGCAATCTACTGTGAAATTTGGATTTTGCAGTGCTCAGTGGCTGCTCACAACAGGAAATGAGTGTTATGAATGCTAATAATTGGAATCCACTGCACAGCTCTTTTCCCTTCAGCGTGGGAGAAGGTTCGTCAGGTCTGTGCCTGCATCGTACAGCTCTTTCCCTGCTCTGCACCACAGAGGAGAACTCCAGTGACAATGCAGCAATCTGGGTAGCCTCCTGGGACAGAAGTTGCCCTCAGCACCCTGAACATGTTGATGCTACTCTCCTCACAAGCTTCTGCTTCCTCTTTGGAGGAAGGTGTGATGGGAGTGAGCAATGCTGCTGGAGGTCTCCTCACCTATACCAGAACTTCCACTGTAGACAGACAGACACATTTGCAGAGAATCACAGAATGTCAGGGGCTGGAAGGGACCCCAAAGCTCATCCAGAGCAACCTCTCTGCCAGAGCAGCATCTCCCAGAGCAGATCACACAGGAACACATCCAGGCAGGTCTTGAATATCTCCAGAGAGGGAGACTCCACAACCTGCCCTGGGCAGCCTGTTCCAGTGCTCTGTCACCCTCACAGGGAAAAAAAATCCTCTTCATGTTTAAATGAAACTTCCTATGCCTCAGGATCCTGCAATTAGCAGGGGATCCTGCAATTAGCACTGCATGTATGTAAGATGCTATGCAGCCCACCTATGGCCAGGAGCAGCCTGGGCTGCTGACTCAAACCACAGGAGTGGGACTCAGCACCCAAGAGTTAAGTAAAGGGAATTGAATCGTTCCTGCTTCTACCCCAGGCAGAAAGCCTGCCACAGTACACACAGATCCCAGACCATCAGTATCCCACATGGAAAGGGATGGGTATTGGATGCAAGTGCAAGCACCAAGCTTGTTTGGATTGCCACCCCAGGGCCCCTTATCTACAGCCAAAGTGATACCAGCAGACTACAAATACACACCAAGTGAACAGGTGTAGAGCTTGGGAGTACGACAGGGAGACCTTGACATTAGGTGTCAATGATGTCACCTCTGGCAGGTACCAGCTGTCAGCTGCCATGCCCAGGCACTTGTGAGTGCATCCTCAGGGGAAAAGAAAGCAACACTTGAGAATGCAGCCAGGAAGGAGAGAAGTATTGGGGGGCAGGGGGATCAAACCCTTCTTTTGGCCAGGAGGACAAGGGAGGTTATTCTGCCCCTGTACTCAACACTGCTCAGGACACATCTTGAGTCCTGTGTACAGTTCTGGGCCCCCCAATTCAAGAGAGATGTTGAGGTGCTGGAAGGTGTCCAGAGAAGGGCAGCAAGGCTGGTGAGGGGCCTGGAGCACAGCCCTGTGAGGAGAGGCTGAGGGAGCTGGGGGTGTGCAGCCTGCAGAAGAGGAGGCTCAGGGCTGACCTCATTGCTCTCTACAGCTACCTGAAGGGAGGTTGTAGCCAGGTGGGGTTGGGCTCTTCTGCCAGGCAACCAGCAACAGAAGAAGGGGACACAGAAGGATGAGGAGCATGGGTTTAAGGCAGCATGTTTGGAACAGCACTTGTGCTAGGAAATATAGATTGCCTAAAGGGCCAGTAGCCTGTTTTCTCAGCATATATGCCATGGCTATGCCATTTCTGAAGGAAGGGGGGGGGAGAAAATCCACACTTCAGTCTACAACTACCTGAAGGGAGGCTGTAGCCAGGTGGGGTTGGGCTCTTCTGCCAGGCAACCAGCAATAGAACAAGTCTCCAGTTGTGGCAGGGGAGGTCTAGGCTGGATGTGAGGAGGAAGTTGTTGGCAGAGAGAGTGATTGGCATTGGAATGGGCTGCCCAGGGAGGTGGTGGAGTTGCTATGCCTGGAGGTGTTCAGGAAAAGCCTGGATGAGGCACTTAGTGCCATGGTCTAGTTGATTGGACAGGGCTGGGTGATAAGTTGGACTGGATGATCTTGGAGGTCTCTTCCAACCTGGTTGATTCTATGATGCTATTCTGAAGAACTTCTTCCTAACCTCCAGTCTGAATCTACCCATTTCTAGCTTCATCCCTTTCCCCCCAGTCCTATCACTACCTGATGCAGCAGCTTCAATCCTGATTTGTGCCTCTGAGAGCAGCAGCAACAAACAGAACATTCTCATGTGGCAAATCATTTTTCCCTTATCATGCACAAATCCTCAGGGCCCAGGGAAGTTTAATGAATGGAATTTATCTTCTTGAAAACAATAGGCTGTAATTACCTCCTTCCTGGGCTGTTGTATGCCACTGGAGCTTGGGCAAACTGAACATCTGGGTGGCAGCAGAGGACATTTCCATGCCTGTCAAACCCATGGTTCAGAGGCAGCTATCACTGAGCTGTTAAAGAGCACAGAATTGGAGATTACACTGCTCATCTGTTCTTAAAACTGTTTCTGGATCTGACTCCAAAGATTCAGGACCACTCCACCAAAGCTCTATGTTTTCTTTGCCTGATCTTGCTTGCAATTGCAGCTAATTAGTATTTAGACTTTACATGCCCCATCTGCTTAAGATGATATCTGCTCCATGATGCATATCCCAGCTGCTGCAAAGGGGCAGTGTCTGAAGCTTAATTAAAAACAAACAGAATGAAAGTAACAAAGCACTCCAAAATGCTCTAAAAATGTCTCCATCCTTAAATCCAAACCTGAACCTATCTAAACCATGATTTTATCGTGGCCCTTCTCACCATCTGTGAATGCAAATCTTACCCTTCTGCTGTTGAATGGCACTTTTGGCACCAGCCCTGGTTATACAGTGGTTCAGCTTTGAGCTGCCATGCTTATTTGTTACGTTAAGAGCACTGAGTGAAGTTTGAGCCCCATGTAATTGAAAACATCAAATGATACAGCCATGGAAATGGGACTTAGGGTAGAAAAGGCAGCTGAGGCTCAGTTGAATGAGAGGTGGTGGAGTCACTGTTGTGTACCTGATTCTTAAGTCTTCAGATGATTCATTTAGAATCACAGAATCAGGCAGGTTGGAAGAGACCTCCAAGATCATCCAGTCCAACCTAGCACCCAGCCCTAGCCAGTCAACCAGACCATGGCACTAAGTGCCTCATCCAGGCTTTGCTTCAACACCTCCAGGGACAGCAACTCCAGCACCTCCCTGGGCAGCCCATTCCAAAGCCAATCACTCTCTCTGGAAGGAACCTGCATTTAGGCAGGACTCAGCTAGGCAGAGCTGTAATTTTGAAAAAAGGGAGAGGTCAAATAGCAGAGAATTGTCAGGGCTGTGAAGGGACCACAAGGATCAGCCAGCTCAAACCCCCCTGCCATGGGCAGGGATAGCCAGCCTGGCCTTAAACACCTCCCTGGGCAATCTGGTCCAGGGTCACACCACCTTCATGGTGAAGATCTTCTTCCTAACCTCCAGTCTGAATCTACCCAGTTCCAGCTTTGTTCCATTCCCCCCAGTCCTGTCACTCCCTGACAGCCTAAAAAGTCCCTCCCCAGCTTTCTTGTAGCCCCCTTCAGATGCCGAAAGGCCACAAGAAGGTCACCTGGGAGCCTTCTCCTCTCCAGACTGAACAGCCCCAACTCCCTCAGTCTCTCCTCACGTCAGAGCAGCTCCAGCCCTCTGCTCATCCTCATGGCCCTTCTCTGGACACCTTCCAGCACATCCACAGCCCTCTTGTAACAGGGACACAGTACTCCAGGTGGGGTCTCAGGAGAGCAGTGTAGGGAGAGAATCACCTCTCTCAACCTGCTGCCCACACTTCTTTTGGTGTATCTTCCTTGGTTACTGCACAGACCTCTCAATTAGTAGTAAACAGCAGGTAAATGGCAAGGGTCTGGCAACAGGAAGCCTGGAAATGGTTATTAATAAATGCCCAATCTTGACCACTTTATATAGGATGGGTCAGAGGTCACACCAGTGATCAGGCCTTCCAGAGCCATTGGAAACATAAAACAGATCAGATAACAAAGATTGGAAGAATAAAAATGGATCAAGTGGCTGATTTGGAAGATTCTCAGCATTGTTATAGCTGGGACATAGTGGGCAGGAGGCTTTGCTTTCTGCAGGGCAAAGCTGAGGCTGGCTGCTACCCAGGAGGATGTGCAAGGACATTCTCCCTCAGTGCCCCACTGTCAGCCAAGGCTTTCACAAGATCATTCAGACCAGGTCTTTACACACCAGAGATAACAAAAGCTGGCAAACAGACTCTGCTGGACATCTAATGGTTGTGAGTACCTACCAAGAGGAGTGGAAGCAACAAGTGGACTATTGCTACTAAATGCAGCCACACCAACTCACAAGCCATATTTAGAGGACTGCTGGTGAAATGAAAACAGGTTTCATTTTAAAGCATGCTAAAACACACCTGCAGAATAAATAAGAAGCCCCCAGATGAAACTTAAACAAAGTGATTAATACCTGAAGCTGATGATAACAATAATAGATAATAAGAATAGAGTTTTATGAAGGGAATCAGGCATCTATGCCTGCAGTCATCCCATGTGGGTGGGCCCTGCAGCTGGAGAACACTGAGCTGGTGGCTCCAGGTCTCTGTGGGTGCAAAGTAGGACAAGGGAGGTTATTCTTCCCCTGTACTCAACACTGGTCAGGCCACACCTCGAGTGCTGTGTCCAGTTCTGGGATCCCCAATTCAGGAGAGATGTTGAGATGCTGGAATGTGTCCAGAGAAGGGTAATGAAGCTGGTGAGGGGCCTGGAACACAAACCCTATGAGGAGAGGCTGAGGGAGCTGGGGGTGTTTAGCCTGGAGAAGAGGAGGCTCAGGGAAGACCTCATTGCTGTCTACAACTACCTGCAGGGAGGCTGTAGCCAGGTGGGGTTGGTCTCTTCTCCCAGGCAAGCAGCAACAGAACAAGGGGACACAGTCTCCAGTTGTGCCAGGGGAGGTCTGGGCTGGATGTTAGGAGGAAGTTGTTGTCAGAGAGAGTGATTGGCATTGGAATGAGCTGCCCATGGAGGTGGTGGAGTCACCATCCCTGGAGGTGTTGAAGCAAAGCCTGGCTGAGGCACTTAGTGCCATGGTCTGGTTGATTGGGCAGGGCTGTGTGATAAGTTGGCCTGGATGAGCTTGGAGTTCTCTTCCAACCTGGTTGATTCTCTGATTCTATGAGAGGTCCAGACACACCTAGCTGAGGTTGCAACTGCAGGAGCAGGACTAACATTTAGCCCTCTTTAGTCATTCACATCCCAGCTGGAAAATGCCAAAGAAGGTCAAATATCTTTGACCTCAGTGTTGGTGAAGGGTTTCTGCCAAGTGCAAGACAAATCTGTAATCTATAAATATGATTTTATTCTATCCTTAGTCATTTCCTTAGCAGAAGCAAGCTGTAATTATGGGCTTGCAACTATTTTCTTATGTTTAACACATTACTTACCCAGTCTTTGGTCTGCCACTTCTTTTAGTTCCACATTTTAGTGAAGAACCTCGGGAAAGCTGAAAGGTCTAAACAAGGATCTTGGAGAATAAACTGTTGTCCTTAACAGTAATTCCTCCTGGAAGGAAATAAGATGACTGAGAGGTCAGTGGGGCTGGGGTAAGCATAAGTCAAAAGCTATTTGAAGGAGTGTTGCCTTTGATCTGCCAGACCTTTCCATGCATAAGGAAATCCAGTGGGGTGCTAAAGGCTTTGCTAATCTTCCTAATGATATGCTAAGGATGCTTAAGGTTGAGGTTAAAGAGGCCTTTCAGTGCAGCTTGGCTTGTGAACTTTGGAAATGCAGAACCGACCTCCCTCTCAAAAGATAGTTGCAAAGTAATCTGCTCACATCACCAAGTGTGTGGGCAACTCTACCTGTGAGCTGGAGCCACAGAAGTGATGTTGAAAAGAGAAACTTGAGATAAGCTCTGCCCTTAGCAGCCCTGCCCAGGGCAGTGATACTGTCCACAGGGCTTTGTGATCACAGTGTGTTAGAACAGGGATGGTTTAACAGACTGAAGGGAATGAATAAGGAATCAAAGAGGTGAGTTGATCAAAACCTTCGAGAAGCATTGTCAGACAGATTGGTCTGCACAGAAAAGCTGGCAGAGGGGAGGGTTAAACTGGATGTTAGGTAGAAGCTCTAGACAGTGAGGGTGGTGAGACACTGGCACAGGTTGCCCAGGGAGATTGTGGAGCACAGAATGGGACCAAAACACATTGAAACTATGAAAATAGAGAAACTGTGAGAATAGAAAGAGAAAATAAGAAATTAGAAAGAGAAAAGATGAAACTAGAAAGAGAAATTATGAAACTAGAAAGAGAAATTATGAAAATAGAGAAGAAGTTGAAAATGGAAAGAGGAAATTTGAAGCTAGAAAGAGAAAAGATGAAAATAGAAGGAGAAAAGATGAAACTAGAAAGAGAAAAGTTGGAAATAGAAAGAGGAAATGTGAAACTAGAAAGAGAAAATATGAAAATAGAGAAAAACTGAAAATGGAAAGAGGAAATGTGAAGGTAGAAAGAGGAAATATGAAACTAGAGAGAGAAATGATGAAACTACAAAGAGAAAAGATTAAACTGGAAAGAGAAAATATGGAAATAGAAGGAAAAAAGATGGAAATAGAAAGAGAAAAGATGAAACTAGAAAGAGAAAAGATGAAACTGGAAAGAGAAAAGATGGAAATAGAAGGGGAAAAGATGGAAATAGAAAGAAAAGATGAAACTAGAAAGAGAAAAGATGAAAATAGAAAGAAAAGATGAAAATAGAAGGAGAAAACGAAACTAGAAAGAGAAAACTTGAAAACAGAAAGAGGAAATGTGAGACTAGAAAGAGAAAAGATGAAACTAGAGAAAAGTTGGAAACGGAAAGAGAAAATATGAAGGTAGAAAGAGAAAAGATGAAAATAGAAGGAAAAAAATGAAACTAGAAAGAGAAAAGTTGGAAATAGAAAGAGAAAAGATGAAACTAGAAAGAGAAAAGTTGGAAATAGAAAGAGAAAAGATGAAACTAGAAAGAGAAATGATGAAACTAGAAAGAGAAAAGTTGGAAATAGAGGAAATGTGAAACTAGAAAGAGAAAAGATGAAACTAGAAAGAAAAGATGAAAATAGAGAAAATATGAAAATGGAGAGAGGAAAGATGAAACTAGAAAGAGAAATGATGAAACTAGAGAGAAAAAAGATGAAAATAGAAGGAGAAAAGATGGAAATAGAAGAAGAAAAGATGGAAATAGAAAGAGAAAAGATGGAAATAGAAGAAGAAAATATGGAAATAGAAAGAGGAAAGATGAAACTAGAAAGAGAAAAGATGGAAATAGAGAACAGTTAAAAATGGAAAGAGGAAATTTGAAGGTAGAAAGAGAAAATATGAAAACAAAGAGAAAAGATGAAAATAGAGAACAGTTGAAAATGAAAAGAGGAAATATGAAGGTGGAAAGAGAAAAGATGAAAATAGAAAGAGAAAAGTTGAAAATAGAAAGAGAAAAGATGAAACTAGAAAGAGGAAATGTGAGACTAGAAAGAGAAAAGATGAAACTAGAAAGAAAATATGAAAATAGAGAAAAGTTGGAAATGGAAAGAGAAAATATGAAGGTAGAAAGAGAAAAGATGAAAACAGAAGGAAAAAATATGAAACTAGAAAGAGAAAAGATGAAACTAGAAAGAGAAATTATGAAACTAGAGAGAGAAAAGATGAAAATAGGAGGAGAAAAGATGGAAATAGAAGAAGAAAAGATGGAAATAGAAAGAGAAAAGATGGAAATAGAGAACAGTTGAAAATGGAAAGAGGAAATATGAAGGTAGAAAGAGAAAAGATGAAAACAGAAAGAGAAAATATGAAAATAGAAAGAGAAAAGATGAAACTAGAAAGAGGAAATGTGAGACTAGAAAGAGAAAAGATGAAACTAGAAAGAAAAGATGAAAATAGAGAGAAGTTGGAAATGGAAAGAGAAAATATGAAGATAGAAAGAGAAAATATGAAAATAGAAGGGAAAAAGATGAAACTAGAAAGAGAAAAGATGAAACTAGAAAGAGAAAAGTTGGAAATAGAAAGAGGAAATGTGAAACTAGAAAGAGAAAAGATGAAACTAGAAAGAAAAGATGAAAATAGAGAAAAAAGGAAAATGGGAAGAGGAAATATAAAGGTAGAAAGAGAAAAGATGAAACTAGAAAGAGAAATGATGAAACTAGAGAGAGAAAAGATGAAAATAGAAGGAGAAAAGATGAAAATAGAAGGAGAAAAGATGGAAATAGAAGAAGAAAAGATGGAAATAGAAAGAGAAAAGATGGAAATAGAAGAAGTAAAGATGAAAATAGAGAACAGTTGAAAATGGAAAGAGGAAATATGAAGGTAGAAAGAGAAAAGATGAAAATAGAAAGAGAAAAGTTGAAAATAGAAAGAGAAAAGATGAAACTAGAAAGAGGAAATGTGAGACTAGAAAGAGAAAAGATGAAACTAGAAAGAAAAGATGAAAATAGAGAAAAGTTGGAAATGGAAAGAGAAAATAGAAAGAGAAAATATGAAAATAGAAGGAGAAAAGATTAAACTAGAAAGAGAAAAGATGAAACTAGAAAGAGAAAAGTTGGAAATAGAGGAAATGTGAAACTAGAAAGAGAAAAGATGAAACTAGAAAGAAAAGATGAAAATAGAGAAAAAAGGAAAATGGAAAGAAGAAATATGAAGGTAGAAAGAGAAAAGATGAAACTAGAAAGAGAAATGATGAAACTAGAGAGAGAAAAGATGAAAATAGAAGGAGAAAAGATGGAAATAGAAGAAGAAAAGATGGAAATAGAAAGAGAAAAGATGGAAATAGATGAAGAAAATATGGAAATAGAAAGAGGAAAGATGAAACTAGAAAGAGAAAAGATGAAAATAGAGAACAGTTGAAAATGGAAAGAGGAAATATGAAGGTAGAAAGAGAAAAGATGAAAACAGAAAGAGAAAAGATGAAAATAGAGAACAGTTGAAAATGGAAAGAGGAAATATGAAGGTAGAAAGAGAAAAGATGAAAACAGAAAGAGAAAAGATGAAAATAGAGAACAGTTGAAAATGGAAAGAGGAAATATGAAGGTAGAAAGAGAAAAGATGAAAATAGAAAGAGAAAAGTTGAAAATAGAAAGAGAAAAGTTGAAAATAGAAAGAGAAAAGATGAAAATAGAAAGAGAAAAGTTGAAAATAGAAAGAGAAAAGATGAAAATAGAAAGAGAAAAGTTGAAAATAGAAAGAGAAAAGATGAAAATAGAAAGAGAAAAGTTGAAAATAGAAAGAGAAAAGATGAAACTAGAAAGAGAAAAGATGAAACTAGAAAGAGAAAGCACCAATCCCTTCTTGTTCACCCTTCCTAATGAGCAAGCCTCTGCCTACAGCTGCCAAAATGACTGCTCCAATAGCCATGGTGTAGGCTGGTGCAGAGTAAGCATCCTTCTCTTTTGGGGCACTAGGACTGGTGGCTTTGCCTTCCCCTGGTATAGTCTGCTGGCTAAAACCGAGTAGAGGAGGTTGAGTGGGGGCCCAAAGAGCATTTTACAAAGCCCCAAACCTGCAAGAGCAGCTCTTGGTGAGGGCACACACTTCTGGCCTCTTCACTGAGCAGGTTTCTAAGGGCTAGCTCCATGTAAACAGCCACAGAGGCGGATCAGGGCAGCCAAGGCAGAAGGTGAGATCATGGAAACCACTAATCATGTATTGCCTCACCTCAGTAGCCTCTCAGCTGCCTGTGGCTGTTGCCTTGCTGACTTGAGAGTTTCCCCTGGTGTTGAGCCACACTTCAAACCCAGAAACACCTCCTGGAGGTGTTTAAGGCCAGGCTGGATGGGGCTGTGGCCAGCTTGATCTAGAGTAGGGTGTCCCTGCCCATGGCAGGGGAGCTGGAACTGGATGATCCTTGTGGTCCCTTCCAACCCTGACTGATTCTATGACTCTAATTTCCTCAGCCCAAGCCTGCTGAGCAGCCTGGCACTTTGTTCCACTGTGTCCCCAAAAGCACACACACACACACTTCCCACCTCATCCCAGGAGGCCTCCAGGAGGAGAACATTCCTTGGGGATGGTCTGCTTATGGAGAAGTGTGCTGAGCACAGAACCATAGAATCACAGAATGGTTTAGGGTGGAAGGGACCTCAAAGCTCAGCCAGTTCCAACCCCCACACCATAGGCAGGGACACCTCTCACAGGTCACTGAAGGCCTCATCCAGCCTGGTCCTGAACACCTCCAGTGAGGTGGTGGAGCACAGAATGTGGTTCTTTGATTGCATTCTCTGATTCTATGCTCCACAACCTCCCTGGGCAACCTGTGCCAGTGTCTCACCACCCTCACTGCAAACAACTTCTTCCTAACATCCAGTCTCAATCTCCCCTCTGACACTTTAAACCCATTCCTCCTCATCCTGTCATGACAACACCTTCTCAATAGTCCCTCCCCAGCCCTTCTCTAGCCCCTTTCAGATCCTGGAAGGCCACTCCAAGGTCTCTTCCAAGCCTTCTCTTCTCCAGGCTGCAGAGCCCCAGCTCCTGTAGCCTGTCCTCATAGCAGAGCTGCTGCAGCCCTCTGAGCATCTTCATGACCGACTCTGGACTCTAGACTCTGGACTCCTTTGTTGTCCAAAGTGTTGTCCAAGTTGAGCAAGTGTTGTCCAAACACTTGCTCCTCAAAGCCAGCAGCTCACCACAACCCATGCAGCTTTGCAAAGGGCTCCTCTTTTGTGTGGATATGCATGGCCATGGAGATGAGTCTGTGGGTGCATGTTTAGATATTGAACTGTGCAGGACTAAGCTCTCTGGATGGCAGCTGAGAAGGATCAGATGAAAGCAAGCACTGAAATGATTGCTAAGGTAGGAAGAAGTCCTTTTTGTGTCCTTACATTGACACTGTTAAAGCTTCGAATCATAGAATCAGTCAGGGGTGGAAGGGACCACAAAGGTCACCCAGTTCCAACCCCTCTGCCATGGGCAGGGACACCTCACACTAGATCAAGCTGGCCACAGCCTCATCCAGCCTGGCCTTAAATACCTCAAGGGATGAGGCTTCCACCACCTCCCTGGGCAACCCATTCCAGGCTCTCACCACTCTCATGCTGAACAACTTCTTTCTAATATCCAGGCTGAATCTACCCATTTCCAGCTTTGTTCCATTCCCCCCAGTCCTATCACTCCCTGAAAGCCTAAAAAGTCCCTCCCCAGCTTTCTTGTAGCCCCCTTCAGATATTGAAAGGCCACAAGAAGGTCACTTGGGAGCCTTCTCCTTCTCAGACTGAGCAGCCCCAACTCCCTCAGTCTCTCCTCACAGCAGAGCAGCTCCAGCCCTGAGCATTGTGCTCCATTCCCTAACTACAGGGTAAAACAAATAACATGGATTGAGCCAAATCTTGATGCTGTTTGCATAAAGAAAGTTGGACTTCAGGAGGTGCAAGTTTCAGCCAGAGAGGGAACTAAGCAGAGGCAGAGCTGGAGCAGCATGGAGAGGAGGTGCACAGCCATAATGCGACATGCCAGGCTTGACCACCACTGCCTATGCACTCAGAAAACTGAGCAAAGGAAAGGTTTGGGGAGTTTTATACTTCTGAGGAGATGTGGTTATGAGGTCAGATGGAAGGATGGAGTGCCAGGAGGCACTGAGGATCTGAATCAGCCCCGGGGTCAGTCACATGAGCTCTTTGCCTTCATGGAAACCAAAATGAGCCAGGCAGAACCTCACTGCACACCAACCCCGTGCCTAAGAAATGCTTTCCAGGTCAGGTCATGAGCATACAGATTCCTCTGGAAAGCACCTAGCAGCCTGGTTACTCTGGAGCCTTCCAGAACCCTCCAAAAAAACAGGATGCCTGCAAAAGTAGGGCCAGTGCTGCTGTGGGCAGTTCAAGGGAAGCTGTCCCAGACCTCTCTATCTTAAACATCCAAACCCCACAAGATGGACCCCTTAGAAATGCTGGAAATGAAGTGGCTGTTTGCTGAGCTTTTCTGTGTTTAATTAAGCCCTGGACTGCAGTGGAGGCCAGGGAAGAAAGAAACAAAAGAAAAAGGAATATTGAGCCTGTGGCTGAAGATTTAGTTCTAAGGAAGGCAATTTTGTGTCAGGTTGTGTGGGGCAGCATTGCCTCCTGCACTTTGAGATACACAGAAATGCTTTGCATGGATGAAATGATGAATGACTTCACTGGCTTCTGGTAGGCATGACAGCAATCTGATGTAAGGCTGAGAAGAACCAAATCTGAGGGACTTGTGGCTTCGAGCACAGCATCATAGAATCATAGAATCGACCAGGTTGGAAGAGAACTCCAAGCTCACCCAGTCCAACCTGGTACCCAGCCCTAGGCAGTCAACCAGGCCATTCTGTGCATTCTCTGCTTCTGTGATCCACAACCTCCCTGGAGGTGTTCAAGACCAGGTCAGATGAGTCTTTGAGCAATCTGTTCTAGTGGGAGGCATCCCTGCCTGTGTCAGGACGTTGGAACTGGATGATCTAAGAGGTCTCTTCCAACCTAAACCATTCTATGATTCTATGACTCTAAGATTGCAGACACATTGCTTTCCTATGTATGGCCTTCCAGTGTCTGAAGGGGGCTACAAAAAAGCTGGGGAGGGACTTTTCAGGCTATCAGGGAGTGCCAGGACTGGGGGGAATGGAGCAAAGCTGGAGATGGGTAGGTTCAGGCAGGATGTGAGGAGGAAGTTGTTGAGCATGAGAGTGGTGAGAGCCTGGAAGAGATTGTCCAGAGAAGGGCAGCAAGGCTGGTGAGGGGCCTGGAGCACAGCCCTGTGAGGAGAGGCTGAGGGAGCTGGGGGTGTGCAGCCTGCAGAAGAGGAGGCTCAGGGCAGAGCTCATTGCTGTCTGCAGCTACCTGAAGGGAGGTTGTGGCCAGGTGGGGTTGGGGTCTGCTGCCAGGCAACCAGCAACAGAACAAGGGGACAGAGCCTCAAGTTGTGCCAGGGAAGGTCTATGCTGGATGTTAGGAGGAAGTTGTTGGCAGAGAGAGTGATTGGCATTGGAATGGGCTGCCCAGGGAGGTGGTGGAAGCCTTATCCCTGGAGGTGTTTAAGGCCAGGCTGGATGAGGCTGTGTGCAGCCTGATCTAGTGTGAGGTGTCCCTGCCCATGGCAGGGAGGTTGGAACTGGCTGATCCTTGTGGTCCTTTCCATCCCTGACTGATTCTGTGATTCCATAAAAAGAGGTGAATGTGAAGAAGCCACTGAAATGCTGGAAGGCACTGATGGAGAGGGATGCAAAGGGGAGCTCATAGCCCATGGCAGTTGACAGGTGAAGGCTGCTTTGCTTTTGGGTGTCTGTCTGGTAACAGATGTGGCAGGAAGCTCCACAGAAACCACAGAGGAGTGCTGAGAGGGCTGGGCAGGAGGGTGTCTGCCACAGAAACAAAGGCAGGGCTTGTGTGCCTTGCGAGGGCAGCACTGACATACCTGACAAGAAATGCAGGATGGTCTCTCCACTTGGGCTGCAGACAGCCTGGCAGGATTCAAGGTGTGTTAGACTGGATCAGAGCTGTTTTGATGTAAGGACTCTCCTCAGTGAAAGCAAATCTAGTTTGTGGCAACTCAGCCAAGGCTTGCTCCAGGCATAGGGAAGCTGGGAGGAGTCTTTCCACTCAGCAGCTGCAGAGGCAAGCTGGGACTTCTCCAGTGCCAGCTGAATCAACTGGCTGCATGCTGGCATTGCATTAGGCTGGCTTACAGCAGCAAGGCACAGGATCACAGGATGTCAGGGGCTGGAAGAGACCCAAAGAGATCATTGAATCCAACCCCCCTGCCACAGCAGGACCATACTATCTAGCTCAGGTCACACAGGAACACATCCAGGCAGGGCTGGAAAGGCTTCAGAGGAGACGCCACAGCCTCTCTGGGCAGCCTGTGCCAGTGCTCTGGGACCCTTACAGTTAAGAAGCTCTTCCTCATGTTGAGGTGGAACCTCCTGTGCTGCAGCTTCCATCCACTGCCCCTCGTCCTGTCCCAGGGTACAACTGAGAAGAGTTTGTCCCCTCCCTCTGGACCCCCAGCCCTCAGACGTTTGTAAACACTGATTAGATCCCCTCTAAGTCTTCTCTTTCCCAGACCAAACAGCCCCAGGTTCCACAGCCTCACAGGGCAGTGCTGCAGCCCCTTGAGCATCTTTGTAGCCCTCCCTTGGACTCTCTGCAGTAGATCCTTGTCCAAAAGCTGAGAGTAAACCAACTAAAACACATCCCATTTTGTAACAGGAGGAGATGAAAGGAGATCAAGAGGAGCTGGTCAGCCTCTGGCCTTCTTTCTTTACCCCACAGCCCTCTACCTCAAAGCAGAATGGCCAAATGCAAGTGAGGACAGACTGAAAGAGTTGAGGCTGTTCAGTCTGGAGAGGAGAAGGCTCCCAGGTGACCTTCTTGTGGCCTTCCAGTATCTGAAGGGGGCCTATCAAGAGAAGGAAGTGAGGAAAGGGGAAAGAGGATAGCACCCAATTTTGTCCCAGGGACTCTTGGGGGAGTCCCAAACCTGAACTAGGACACATCCAAAATACTAAGGGCAAGACAAACATTAGCAGTTTGCTGAGTCTGAATGCCTAGAAGAGGTCTGGAGGACAGAGAAGGTACAGCTACTCCACTCTGCTGAGACCCCACCTGGAGTACTGCATCCAGCTCTGGAGCCCTGGGACAAGAGGGCTGTGGAGATGCTGGAGAGTGTCCAGAGCAGGGCCAGGAGGATGCTCAGAGGCTGCAGCAGCTCTGCTGTGAGCACAGCCTGAAAGAGTTGGGGCTGTGCAGGCTGGAGAAGAGGAGGCTCCCAGGTGACCTTCTTGTGGCCTTCCAGGATCTGAAGGGGGCTACAAAAAAGCTGGGGAGGGACTTTTTAGGCTGTCAGGGAGTGATAGGACTGGGGGGAATGGAGCAAAGCTGGAGATGGGTAGGTTCAGGCTGGATGTGAGGAGGAAGTTGTTCAGCATGAGAGTGGTGAGAGGCTGGAATGGATTGCCCAGGGAGGTGGTTGAGGCCCCATGGCTGGAGGTGTTTAAGGCCAGGCTGGCTGAGGCTCTGTGCAGCCTGCTCTAGGGTAGGGTGTCCCTGCCCATGGCATGGGTGGTTAGAACTGGCTGCTCCTTGTGGTCCCTTCCAACCCTGACTGATTGTATGATTCTAAGTCCAACATTCAGCTGGGAGTGCTGGTGGCTGAAAGCCAACTACATGGCTTCATTCTTGGGCTACAGCATGATCAGCCTTGTACCCTGCAGTTGTGAAAACAGGAGAGGTGCTGCTAGCTTCTGTCACTGGAGGAAGCAGCAGAGCAGGTTTAATTGCTTAGGGTGACATGTGGTAGTGTCTAAACGTTTTGAAGAGCTCTGGCTGGGTGTTTCTCACCACTTGTTACATGTCTGCAGCCTCAGGGCTGCCATCATCCAGTTTATATTCTTGCTTGTCAGACTTAAGCCTCAACTTATGCCCTGGCAGCAACTGCCAGAGCAGGATAGGCATAAATACAGAGATGAAAACTTCCCAAACACCTTTGAGGATAAGGTTAAAAAAAAAAAAAGTGGAGGAAGGCTTGACCCATTTAATAATCACATGGCAGGTTTCCAAAGGAGCAAAATTCACCTTATTGGTTACAATTGGTTGTTACCAAATGTGATTGTGTCCTGCTGCATTCATGAGAGAAAGCCTCAAAGCTCTGTTTGGGGTTTTGGGGCTTGTTTTCAGTTTGGTTTGGGTTTTTTTTTTTGGGTGCCAGGTGACTCAGTGTTGTTATCCTTAGCAGTCATCATCAGGCACTGGAATGAGCTGCCCAGGGAGGTGGTGGAGTCACTCAGCCTGGATGTGTTTCAGGGTGGTTTGGATGTGGTGCTCAGGGCTATGGTTTAAGGTGAATCTTGTAGAGTAGGGTTCTAGGTTGGACTTGGTGATGCTGCATGTTTCTGGGATTCTGTAACATTTTGACTTTGACAAGAGCTGCAGAACCACCACCTGGACAGGCTGGATTGAGGCTATGAGGTTTGTTAACTGGCACATTTTGGTAGTTCAGTAAGAAAAGCACAGCTTAATGGGTCAGATCCTACTCCATGAGGAGAGGCTGAGGGAGCTGGGGTTGTGCAGCCTGAAGAGGAGGCTCAGAAGTGACCTCATTGCTGTCTACAACTACCTGAAGGGAGGCTGCAGCCAGGTGGGGCTGGGCTCTTCTGCCAGGCAACCAGCAATAGAACAAGGGGACACAGTCTCAAGTTGTGCCAGGGGAGGTCTAAATTGAATATTAGGAGGAAGTTGCTGGCAGAGTGATTGGCATTGGAATGGGCTGCCCAGGGAGGTGGTGGAGTCACCGTCCCTGGAGGTGTTCAAGAAAAGACTGAATGGGGAATTAGTGCCATGGTCTGGTTGATTGGACAGGGCTGGGTGCTAATTTGGACTGAGTGATCTTGGAAGTCTCTTCCAACCTGGTTGATTCTATGTCTTCCTTGTAAAGAAGCAGTGCTCATTTTGTGCCACTGAGTCTAGCAAGCAGAGCCAAGGAAGAAGTTTTCACATGCAGTGTGTGAAGCTAGTGAGCATCCAAAATCACAAACAGCACAGCAATCTTTCTGGAAAGGATGTGAGGCTTCATGTTTCCAGGACAGAAGATAACCTCTAATTAACAGGGGCTAGCAAGAATTTCTTTCCTGTCAGCAAGTTATTGCATAATTGCCTTCTGTAAGGGTTCCTCTGCTTTGCTCTGCAGCAGCTGGTGTGCTCCTGCAGGAATCAGTGAATCCCTGACACAGCCCTCTCTGTCTGTGAATGCCTCCTCACCTCCCCAGGACTCAGGCTCTGTTTGCTTTGTTTGCAAGGTAGAAGGCACTAAATCTTGGGGCAGAAGGAATGACTTGCTTTCTGCAGTGATGTCTTCACATGGGGCAGGAAAAACAAAGCCCCAAGCTTCCCACTCTTGCTTTAGCATGTAGGAAGGCAAGCAAAATCATTTTACTTAGTCTGTTGGCTTGAAATTCATTTGTCACTACACAGGTAAGAATCCTCTTAGCAGGATAACATAAACAGGTTGTGTCTTGTTAATATGGACACAGCACACAGGTAAGAATCCTTCTTAAGAGGGTGAAATAAACAGGTTGTGTCTTGTTAATATGGACACAGCACACAGGTGAGAACCCTCCTAACAGGGTAAAATGAGCAGGTTGTGTCTTGTTAATATGGACACAGCACACAGGTAAGAACCCTCCTAACAGGGTGAAATAAACAGGTTGTGTCTTGTTAATATGGACACAGCACACAGGTAAGAATCCTTCTTAAGAGGGTAAAATGAGCAGGTTGTGTCTTGTTAATATGGACACAGCACACAAGTGAGAATCCTCCTAACAGGGTGAAACAGACAGGTTGTGTCTTGTTAATATGGACACAGCACACAGGTGAGAATCCTCCTAACAGGGTGAAATGAGCAGGTTGTGTCTTGTTAATATGGACACAGCACACAGGTGAGAATCCTCCTAACAGGGTGAAATGAGCAGGTTGTGTCTTGTTAATATGGACACAGCACACAGGTGAGAATCCTGTGTGCTGAGGTCACCTCTGAGCCTCCTCCTCTGCAGGCTGCACACCCCCAGCTCCCTCAGCCTCTCCTCACAGGGCTGTGTGCCCTCCCCAGCCTTGCTGCCCTTCTCTGGATGTGTTCAAGCACCTCAACATCTTTCTTAAACTGAGGGGCCCAGGGCTGGACACAGCACTCAAGGTGTGGCTTAATCCAACACAGAAACACTTCACTGAGCTGTGTTTGCAGTTCTCTCCTTCCCCTCCTTCTTCCATCAGTGTCAAAGCATGAATTAGATTGGCTTTTGTCCTGCCCTTGTTTGGACATGTACCAGAAAAAAAAGAACCTATTCATGCTTCAGACTTGTAGACTTTTTGCTAATCACCATTTACTAGCTGTGAATAAAGCCTTCAAACCTTATTCTAAGCATTACAGCCCTAATTATAGCTTCCCTAAGCAAAAGACACCCACACTGTAATTACCCATAACATTTTATCTTGGCAGTTACACCAGAAATCATATTGCAAGCTTCTACCAGGGGGCTGAGCTCACTTGACTGTCCCTGTCAATCTCATCTGTTGAGAACAAATGATGCAGCAGTTGCTGTTAGTTAACTCAGGGAAACCATCTGAGTATTCTCCCCAGCCCCAACACCTGCAGGAAACTCATTTCATATTCAGTATGCACCATTCAGTCACTGCAGGGCTCTGATTTCTCAGCTGATGCAGACAGATGTGGCCCCAAAACAGCAGCAAGAGGGTTTTGGAGAACAGTTCTAGAGAGTGGTCAGGGACTGGAATGAGCTGCCCAGGGAGGTGGTGGAGTCACCCAGCCTGGATGTGTTTAAGGGTGGTTTGGATGTGGTGCTTAGGGATGTGGCTTAAGGTGACTCTTGTAGAGTAGGGTTCTAGGTTGGGCTTGGTGATCCTGAGGGGCTTTGCCAACCTGAATGATTCTGTGATTCTGTGAATCCTTCCACTCTTGCCTGTGCTGTTAGCAGCCTTCAGGAGCAGTGTGGGCAGCAGGACAAGGGAGGTTATTCTAGCCCTGTACTCAGCACTGCTCAGGCCACACATTGAGTGCTGTGTCCAGTTCTGGGCCCCTCAAATCAAAAGAGATGTTGAGGTACTGGAATGTGTCCATTGTGTCACCAAGGCTGTTGAGGGGCCTGGAGCACAGCCCTGTGAGGAGAGGCTGAGGGAGCTGGGGGTGTGCAGCCTGCAGAAGAGGAGGCTCTGGGCAGACCTCACTGTTCTCTACAGCTACCTGAAAGGAGCTTGTAGCCAGGTGGAGTTGGTCTCTTTTGCCAGACACCCAGGGACAGAACAAGGGGACACAGCCTCAAGCTGTGCCAGGGTAAGTTCAGGCTGGGTGTTAGGAAAAAGTTGTTGGCATTGGAATGGGCTGCCTAGGGAGGTGGTGGAGTTGCCATCCCTGGAGGTGTTGAAGCAAAGCCTGGATGAGGCACTTAGTGCCATGGTCTGGTTGACTGGATAGGGCTGGGTGCTGGACTGGACTGGATGAGCTTGGAGGTCTCTTCCAACATGGTTGATTCTATGATTCTATTCCATGCTTCACTGATCACTCCACCCATCTGTATGCATGAGACAGGGACAGGTCTGGGCTGCAGCCCAGCTCACCAGAAATAAAGGTGTGTTTGGAGGGAAGATGATGTCTCAGCACTGTAGTGTGCACCCCTCTGTTAATTTCCTGTGTCTGGTAGTCAACAATGCTGGCACTTTCTGGGAGAAAGTGATCCCTGGCAGCACTGCAGTGACCCCCATGGAATTACCCTGTGACAGCTCTTGTCTACTGAGCAGCCAGAGATAAATTAAACAGGAGTGGGAATCTGGAACAAGCCCAGGCTTTATAATCTATGGGGGGATTTGGGCTAGAGCTGTATTCTTATCAGCCTCTGCAAATCCACACTCCCTTCCTGTACACAATCAGGTAGCTTCTAAACAGGCTGGCAGCAGAAAACCTGCTTAAGTGAACATGATTTTAGGTGACAGAAGTAATTTCTCTTTGGATTGCCTTTTGCTGTTTGCCTCTAGAATCTGGTGGCTTGGCTGCAGGACACTGACTTTCAGCTAAAACAATTTGCTCCCTAATTACTTTAGCAGATATTTCAAGCAATTAAGAGAGCATTTACAAATGTTTTCATCTTCTTTAGGAAGAGAAAAAAGTACATTATGAAGAGCTTTAAAAATTTATGGTGTAAGATTTTTTCATCCACTTTGCTTCTCCTTCCATATTAGCTTCCATATTAGGGCAAACTATCCAAAAGCTCCATGAAATACTTGAAGCTCCCCCACATCTCCAGACAAAAGGCAGTTGCCAGAGTTGCAGATGCAGTTGAAAGGCAGAATGCTTGCTTGCTTCCACAAAACACTTTGTGCTACTTTGAGCCTAGCTGGGATATTTTAGTGAGAAGAATTACAGGCTGTGAAAAGGAAACAGTGCTGATGTCTACTTCACTCATAGGCTTGCTGAGATAGAATCATAGAACCACAGAATCAAGCAGGTTGGAAGAGACCTCCAAGATCATCCAGGTCAACCTAGCACCCAGCCCTATCCAGTCAACCAGACCATGGCACTAAGTGCCTAATGCCTCACCTAGAGCAAATACAACAGGAAGACATCCAGGCAGCTCTTGAATAGCTCCAGAGAGGGAGACTCTCAACCCCCCTGGGCAGCCTGTTCCTGTGCTCTGTCACCCTCACAGGGAAAAAAAAGTCCTTCTTATGTTTGAATTGAACTTTCTATGCCTCAGCTTCCACCCATTGCCCCTTGTCATTGGGCACCATCCAGCAGAGCCTGGGTCCAGCCTCCTGCACTCACCTTTACATCTTGATAACCATTGATGAGGTCACCTCTCAGTCTCCTCTTCTCCAAGCAGCACAGCCCCAGCTCCCTCAGGCTCTCCTCATAACAGAGATGTTCCATTCCCTTCAGCATCTTTGTGGCTCTGTGCTGGACTCTCTCAAGGAGGTCTATGTCCCTCTTGAACTGGAAGGGGCAGAACTGGACACAGTACTCCAGATGCAGCCTCAGCAGGGCAGAGTAGAGGGGCAGCAGAACCTCTCTCGACCAACTAACCACAGCCCTTCCAATCCACCCCAGAATGGCATTGGCCCTCCCGGCCACCAGAGCACATTGCTGCCTTATGGTCACCCTCCCATCCACTAGGGGGTGGATCCTTTTCCCCTTCTCTGCCTTCCAGCAGGTCAGTCCCCAGCCCATCCTGCTCCCTGGGGTTGTTCTTTCCCAGATGCCAGACTCTATCCTCGCCCTTGGTGAATTTCATTCCATTTCTCCCTGCCCTCCCCTCCAGACCTGCCTGAATGGCAACACAGAAGTCAGAATGAAAATGGTACATGCTGAGGGGTTGCTTGGAATGAAATTCTGCTTTGCATATGCATAGGACAGGGTGGGCAGGACATGGTTTTATGGAAGCAAAAGCAATTATTACCTGGGGACGAGGCAGCCTGAAACACTGGAGCCAGGATCAGTAATCAGTGTGCGCTGCTGAACTCCGCTGCAAGAAGTGCTTTAATTTAAGAGCAAATTAAAAACCTTTGAGAAGAGTGCCTTAAAAATTACTCAAGCATTTCATGACTGTGAGGAGGACTTTCATTTAGGAGACAATTACTGCTGTCTCACATTCCTGCACATTGAGAACCCCCAAGGCATTGCAGTTTTCTGTCTGCATGCCTCTCTGTTGCGCTTTATCTGCCTACCAAAGGTGAAGCTTTGCTCTTGTTTTACAATCTTTTTTTTCTCTGCTTGTGCCTTAAGGAGTTCCTGTTGCTTCCTAATTTTCATGCTTTATATATGAGGAATTTATATATCATAGGATCATAGAATCAACCAGGTTGGAAGAGACCTCCAAGATCATCCAGTCCAGCCTAGCACCCAGCCCTAGCCAGTCAACCAGACCATGGCACTAAGTGCCTCATCCAGGCTTTGCTTAAGTACTTCCAGGGATGGGGACTCCACCACCTTCCTGGGCAGCCCATTCCAATGCCAATCACTCTCTCTGACAACAACTTCCTCCTAACATCCAGCCTAGACCTCCCCTGGCACAACTTGAGACTGTGTCCCCTTGTTCTCTTGCTGTTTGCCTGGCAGAAGAGCCCAACCCCACCTGGCTACAGCCTTCCTTCAGGTAGCTGTAGACAGCAATGAGCTCTGCCCTGAGCCTCCTCTTCTGCAGGCTGCACACCCCCAGCTCCCTCAGCCTCTCCTCATAGGGTTTGTGACCCAGGCCTTTCACCAGCTTCATTGCTCTTCTCTGGACACCTTCCAGCACCTCAACATCTCTCTTGAATTGAGGAGCCCAGAGGAATTTATATATGAGAAATTAATATATGAGGAATTTCATGCCTTGTATATGAGGAATCTCCCCCAGGAGAGGGAGCTGGGGGTCCTGGTGGGTAACAAGTTATCCATGGCACAGCAATTTGCCCTTGTGGCCAAGAAGGCCAATGGGATCCTGGGGTGTATTAGGAGGAGTGTGTCCAGCAGATCAAGGGAGGTTCTCCTGCCCCTCTACTCTGCCCTGCTGAGTCCTCATCTTGAATACTGTGTTCAGTTTTGGCCTCCCCAGTTTAAGAGGGACAGGGAACTGCTGGAGAGGATCCAGTGGAGGGCTAGGAGGATGATTAGGGGACTGGAGGGCATGGCTCATGAGGAGAGGCTGAGGGATCTGGGGCTGCTTAGTCTGGAGAAGAGAACAATTAGAGGGGATTTGATAAATGTTTCTAAGTATCTGAAGGCTACCAGGATGGGGGGGACAGGCTCTGCTCACAGCTCCCTGGGATAGGACAAGGAGCAATGGGTGTAAATTGTAGCAAGAGGTTCTGCCTCGATACAAGGGGGAAATTCTTTACTGTAAGGGTCCCAGAGCACTGGCACAGGCTCACCAGAGAGGTTGTGGAGTCTCCTTCTATGGAGCCCTTGCAGGCCTGTCTGGATGTGTTCCTCTGTGATGCTCTGTATAAGATAGTATGGTCCTGCTCTGGTGGAGGAGGTGAACCTGGTGATCTCCTTGGGTCCCTTCCAACCCCTAACATCCTGTGAGCCTGTGACAGAACCGATGAACTCAAGGCTAAGATCTCAGAAACGTTGCCCTGCCCTCGCTCACATCCACTTAAAGCAAATATTTGGGCTCTGTGGGATCCTGAAAATGGTCTCCATTTGACTCCTAACTCCACAGGAGGTGTGGTGTTGAAATCAGGTTTACACAGGCACAAACCCCTTTGCTTTTGCTAAGAATTTCTACAGGTTCATCGCTGGAGGAGGTCAATAAATACACCGAGGCATGAAAACAGAGCTGCAAAAGGAATCCACAGAGGGCAGGTCTTTGCTCCTTGCTGAAAGGGAAGTATCAAAAGCAATTCCAAATGTAGTTAGCTAGATTTACACACACCCACATAGATGTAAAAAGAAGACAGAAAGAAAGAGGGCACAGAATCACAGAATGGACTGTGTTGGAAGGGACCACAAAAGGTCATCCAGTCCAACCCCCTCTGCAGCCAGCAGGGACATCCTCAATTAGATCAGGTTGCCCAGAACATCACCTTGAATATTTCCAGGGATGGGGCCACAACCACCTCCTTGGGCAACCTATTCCAGTATTCCAGCACCCTTATGGTGCAGAGCTTGCTCCTAACATCCAATCTAAGTCTGCTCCACTCTACTTTGAAGCCATTGCCCCTTGTCCCATCACTTTGCAAACAGTCTCCCTCCATCCTTCTTGTAGCCCCTTCAGGTACTGGCAGGCTGCTGTTAGGTCTCACTGGGGCCTCTTCTTTTCCAGGCTGAACTCCCTCAGCTTGTCCCCATAGCAGAAGTGTTCCAGTCCCCCCATCATATTTGTGGCTCTGCTCTGAACCTGCTCCAGCATCCCTAGTTGTGGACCCCAACATTTCTTACTCCCAGGGCAGTTATTAATCAGCATTGATCCTGCAATGACAGGAGCCAGCACTGTTACTCTCCTGTTAGGACTGAGCTGAGGATGCTATGGAGCTGTAAGCTTCTTTAGTGAGGTCTAAAGCTCAGTACCTTGAGCTGGGAAGGACTGAGAGGTGAAGAGGCATGGCAAGGGCAGAAATCTGTGACCACAGGGCTAGATTTTGGGGAAGCTTTACACATAAGTGAGGCAATACCACAACAGCCTAGAGCCAGATTTTTCAGAGGGCATTTGTCTTGGTCTCAGCAGCAACAAAGGTGAACTCTAAATTGTAAATTCCAGTCTCTTGAGTGCATGAAGTGGGGTGCATTCATTTGTATCACTGGGTTTTATGTGACCCCCCCCTCTTGTACTTCCCCTGTATTCAACACAGGTCAGGCCACACCTTGAGTGCTGTGTCCAGTTCTGGGCTCCTCAAATCAAAAGAGATGTTGAGGTACTGGAATATGTCCAGAGAAGGGCAGCAAGGCTGGGGAGGGGCCTGGAGCACAGCCCTGTGAGGAGAGGCTGAGGGAGCTGGGGGTGTGCAGCCTGCAGAAGAGAAGGCTCAGGGCAGAGCTCATTGCTGTCTACAGCTACCTGAAGGGAGGCTGTAGCCAGGTGAGGTTGGGCTCTGCTGCCATGCAACCATCAATAGAACAAGGGGACACAGTCTCAAGCTGTGCCAGGGGAGGTCTAGGCTGGATGTTAGGAGGAAGTTGTTGGCAGAGAGAGTGATTGGCATTGGAATGGGCTGCCCAGGGAGGTGGTGGAGTCACCATGCCTGGAGGTGTTCAAGCAAAGCCTGGCTGAGGCACTTAGTGCCATGGTCTGCTTGACTGGCTGGGGCTGGGTGCTAGGTTGGACTGGATGGACTGGATGAGCTTGGAAGTCTCTTCCAACCTGTTTGATTCTGTGATTCTGTTCTGCAGAGATTTTTCACAAACATTAAGAAGATTAATATAAAATAATAATAATTTTTAAAAAAAGAAAAGAAAAAAAGCATTAAAAATAAAAACTCAAAGCCACCAAAACACACAAACAAACAGACAGAAAACCTCAATCAAAAACCAAACACAAACAAACCAAACTCAGCCTTGAGAAGGAGCAAGAGCAAAGGAAATAGCTGATTTAATTAGGATGATTCAGAGCAACATAAATCTCAATGAAAGGGCAAAAATAATTACAGGTGATTATTGCCAAACTATCTGAAGCTAAGGAATTCAGCTAGCCTTGAGCAACAGTACATAACACACCCAGCTCTTCCTTCTGGAGATAACAGAGTGCATCCATCCCCTCATTTAGGCCAGGGCATTTCTTTTACACTTGTAATTATTTTTAATGCTGCCACTGCTTTTGCCTTTAGGGAAGCATTGCTGATAGCACAGGACAGCAAACCTCTCTAAAGCAGAAGCATTTAGCTCCCTGGAGCTAAAAAAGAAGACCCAAACCCAACCCAAATGGCATCAATCAATCATTCTTCCACTGGATAGAGCTGTGTAAAATTATCAAGGTACAGGTAGGGCCAGGCTGAATATTTCTTTTTCTATCTCTCTGTTGAGGAGGGGAAATTAATTGCTGGGAGATGATGTTTTCTAACATTAATATTGTTTATTAATGTTGCTATTCAGAACTCTGGTCACTCCCAACCACTAATTTTGATAGTATTTTGGTTCTTACATGGTCATGGAAACGTTCTGTGGATAATATTTGCATCTAATATAACCAGCAAAATATAGAGACATCAATTGAACTGGAAGAGAAGGTTCCTGTGGCCAAATGCTGCTTGCAGCCAATATGCTGCTTGCCCAGTAGATGGGCTCAAGCTCTTTCTGCTCTATAGCAGAAGGCAGCAGAGAATCACAAAGAGGCATTTAAGCAGTTACTCACAGATTATTATTATCACACCTTGAGTGCTGTGTCCAGTTCTGGGCTGCCCAATTCAAGAGAGATGTGGAGGTGCTGGGGGCTCTTGTGTTGGGGGCTCCAGAACTGCACACAGGACTCCAGGTGGGGTCTGAGGAGAGCAGAGCCAAGGGGCAGAATCCCCTCCCTTGCCCTGCTGCCCACACTGCTCTTGCTGCAGCCCAGCACAGAGTTGCTGCCTGGACTGCACTCACTGCAGGCTCATGTTGAGCTTTTCATCCACCAGGTATTCCTGAGGGCTTTTGCTGTCAAAAGAATTTAACCTCTGACTTGTACAAGCAGAGAGTGGAGTTCTAGATAGGAGCTCTCTGCCTGCTTTTCAGTCTCTGACTGCTTTACAGTCCTTTGGAAAGCTGCACCCAAGTCTTTATGGTGCATGACACTTGGAGTTCTTTTTTATTGACTTAGGCTGCTCCTTGCCAAACTCAGACTGTTGGAAGTGAGGCTGCTGGCTTTGCAAAGGAATGCACAAAGAGTGAAATTGCTTTGGGTGGAAAGAAAACAGATGAAGCAAAAGAAACTTCACCATATTTTTATGGACCAGTTTGCTTCACAGACAGTCACCAAGAGAACCAAAGTAAGGTGTCTGCTGTGGGGTGGTGCAGGTACTCTCAGGCATCCAACACTGGTACTAACTCAAAGGGTTTTGTGATTCAGCCACGTGCTGCTGGGTGTGGACAACAGGCAAAACTTCATCTCAGCAACCCCCTGTTTCCCAAGACCACTTAGAATCATAGAATCAACCAGGTTGGAAGAGACCTCCAAGATCATCCAGGTCCAACCTAGCACCCAGCCCCATCCAGTCAACTAGACCATGGCACTAAGTGCCTCATCCAGTCACTTCTCTGCCTTTAGTCCCCCAGAGTTGTTGCCTTTTCCTTTGGGATCTCCCACCTTTGTTTTTCCCTTTTTCATCATCATTTTGACCCCTTTGCAAAGGAACCTGAGCCTGTGAGCTCATCCCTTTCTTCTCAAGTCAAACCATCAGCTCCCAGCTCAAAAATCCATAGTTCTCTGCACCTTCTGCTGCTCCCATGCAGACAAAGCTTCAGCAGACTTCGGCTTTGCAAAGGAGGAGGGAAAGAGGCCAGCTTGGAAGAGGGAAATCTGCTGACTTCCCAGCAATGCCAACAACCTCACCCTGTGCTTGCTGAATTTTTCTTAGCACGGCCTGAGGTTTGCAAATGCACCAAACCACAAAGCCACAGCTCAGTTTGCAAAGGCCAGAGCCCAAGGTTTAGTACTTACAGCCACAGAAACATTTCTGCTATGCCTTTTCTTGGCTTAGGAAAAACAAGCAAACAATCAAACCATCAACAACCAGCAGTTTGCAAGGCAAAATTCAGGCAAATCCCTCAAGCCTCACCTGTGTTCACATGGAAATCAAACCAGGCTATGAGCTTCACAAAGGTTCTGAAGCAGAATCAAGAGAGTCTGCAGTTCACTCCTGAAAAGGCCTGAATTGACTTGGACAGGCTGAGAGCTGGGCACAGAGGAGCCAAATGAGGTTCAACAGGACAAGTGCAGAGTCCTGCACATGAGGAGGAATAATAAAGTGCAGCAGTACAGGCTGGGAGGGGATCTGCTGGAGAGCAGCCCTGTGGAGAGGGAGCTGAGAGTGCTGGTGGATGACATCCATGGGGCAGCAATGTGCCCTGGTGGCCAAGAGGGCCAGTGGGATCCTGGGGTGCATTAAGCAGAGTGTGTCCAGCAGATCAAGGGAGGTTCTCCTCCCTGTCAACTCTGCCCTGGTGAGAGCTCATCTTGAGTACTGCCTTCAGTTTTGGGCTGAGAGGAGACCTCATTGCTGTCCACAGCTACCTGAAGGGACATTGTGGAGAGGCTGCTGCTCACAGAGAATTTCACACAGAACAAGGGGAAATGGCCTCAAGCTGAGGCTGGGGAGGTTTAGATTGGACATCAGGAAAACGTTTTTCATGAAGAGAGTGTTCAGGGACTGGAATGAGCTGCCCAGGGAGGTGGTGGAGTCACCCAGCCTGGATGTGTATAAGGATCGTTTGGATGTGGTGCTTGGGGGTATGGTTTGAGGTGAACCTCCTCTTCTGCAGGCTGCACACCCCCAGCTCCCTCAGCCTCTCCTCACAGGGCTGTGCTCCAGGCCTTTCACCAGCTTTGTTGCCCTTCTCTGGACATGTTCCAGCACCTCAACATGTCTCAAATTGAGGGATCTCTGAGTGAGCTCCCACAGCAGTGGTGCAAAAACTAACTGAGCACAGGCACCCAGCCAGCAGTACCTGCAGAAGCAAAGCATTTTAAAGGGGAGAGGCAAGCAGCCCATCTGTGCAGTGCTCATTCCTTCTGCAAGCACCACCAGGTGAGATCACAAAGTCATAGAATGGTTTAGGTTGGAAGGGACCTCAAAGCCCATCCAGGTCCAAGCCCATGCCATAGGCAGGGACACCTCCCACTAGAACAGGTTGCTCAAGGCCTCATCCAAGCTGAATCACAACCTCCCTGGGCAACCTGTGCCAGTGTCTCACCACCCTCACTGCAAACAACTTCTTCCTAACATCCACTTTCAATCTTCCCTCTGCCACTTTAAACCCATTCCTCCTCACCCTGTCATGACAACATCTTGTCAGTAGTCCCTCCTCAGCCCTCCTGTAGGACCTCTTCAGATCCTGGAAGGCCACTCCAAGGTCTCCTCCAAGCCTTCTCTTCTCCAGCCTGCACAGCCCCAGCTCTCTCAGCCTGTTCTCTTAGCAGAGCTGCTGCAGCCCTCTGAGCATCTTCATGGCCTCCTCTGGACTGGCTCCAACAGTTCCATGTCCTTCTTGTGTTGGGGGCTCCAGCACTGCACACAGGAGTGCAGGTGGGGTCTGAGGAGAGCAGAGCCAAGGGGCAGAATCCCCTCCCTTGCCCTGCAGCCCACACTGCTCTTGCTGCAGCCCAGCACAGGGTTGCTGTCTGGGCTGCACTCACACTGCAGGCTCATGCTGAGCTTTTCATCAACCAAGATCAGAAGGTAAGATGTGTGTAGGAGTGGGGGTAAGCAGTGTTTGATGTTAGCTATGTGGTTTGCAATATCCTGGAGAATGAAATCCACCCTCGCCAGTTTAACTCAGAAGTTTTGGGGTGAGAAAATTCCTCTAGTGAACCATGAAGTTCATGGTGTTTTGAATGCTGTTTCTGAGTGCTGCCACTCTGCTGGCAGGTAAATATTTAATCAGGCCACCTTCAGCTGTGTGTGGATCACACTGATCTTCTACAGAGCCAGACAAGAGGAACTAAGTGATGGTTCCAAGGGGAGCTGCAGTGAACAGGAGGAAGTTCATGCTAACCTGGGTGCAGTTATGAGGAGATTGGGGCATCTGCTCTTCAGAACAGGGAGGCTTTGTGCTTTGTCCTTGCTTCCTAAGCAGTTATTTGCCCACTTTGCAAAAGACTGAGACAAACTAAACCACAGAATCACAGAATTTAAAAGGCTGGAAAAGACCTTTGTGTTCGAGTCCAACCTGACACTTAAACCATGGCACCAAGTGCCTCATCCAGCCTCCTTTTAAACACCTCCAGGGATGGGGACTCCACCACCTCCCTGGGCAGCCCATTCCAATGCCAGTCACTCTCTCTGTGAAGAACTTCTTCCCAACATCCAGCCTGAACCTGCCCTGGCACAGCTTGAGGCTGTGTCCCTGGGTGCCTGGCAGAAGAGACCAACTCCACTGCAACCTCCCTTCAGGTATGGAGCAGAGGAAGAGTCATCCTGACTGAAAGCCTCCTAAAGACAGTGAGAGGAGACACCTCCAAGAATTTTACAGCACGTTCCCTGTGTCTGTACCTTGTTTATGCCACTGAAGCCTGCTGCTCTGCCTGCTGCTCTGCTGGGACACCACACAGAGAAGGTTTCTCTGCAATCTGCTTTGGTTTATATGTTAAATGGTGTCACATCACTAGAGACATCTCCAGCCCACCCTGAGATCTATCTTCCTTCCTTCCTTCCTTCCTTCCTTCCTTCCTTCCTTCCTTCCTTCCTTCCTTCCTTCCTTCCTTCCTTCCTTCCTTCCTTCCTTCCTTCCTTCCTTCCTTCCTTCCTTCCTTCCTTCCTTCCTTCCTTCCTTCCTTCCTTCCTTCCTTCCTTCCCTTTCTTTCTCTCTCTCTCTCTCTCTTTCCCTTCCTTCCTGCCTTCCTCCCTCCTTCCCTCCCTCTCTTCTTTCCTCCCTTCCTTCCTTCATCCCTCTGTCCCTCCCTCCCTCCCTTCTTCCTTCCTTCTTTCATAGAATCATGGAATCATCATAGAAGCAGCCAGGTTGGAAGAGATCTCCAAGATCATTCAGTCCAACCTAGCACCCAGCCCTAGCCAATCAACCAGACCATGGCACTAAGTGCCTCATCCAGGCTTTGCTTCAACACCTCCAGGGACAGCAACTCCACCACTCCCTGGGCAGCCCATTCCAATGCCAATCACTCTCTCTGCCAACAACTTCATCCTAACATCCAGCCCAGACAGACCTCCCCTGGCACAACTTGAGGCTCTGTCCCCTTGTTCTGTCCCTGGTTGCCTGGCAGAAGAGCCCAACCCCACCTGGCTACAGCCTCCCTTCAGGTAGCTGTAGACAGCAATGAGCTCTGCCCTGAGCCTCCTCTTCTGCAGGCTGCACACCCCCAGCTCCCTCAGCCTCTCCTCATAGGATTTGTGTTCCAGGCCCCTCACCGGCTTCATCGACCTTCTCTGGACACCTTCCTTCCTTCTTCCCTCCCTCCCTTCTTCTTTCCTTCCTCCTTTCCTCCCTTCCTCCCTCCTCTCTTTCACTATATCCTTCTCTTTCTCTCTGCCTCTTTTTTCCTTTCCTCCCTATAACTCAGATTTGACTTGCTAAGAGTCTAAGGGGTGGACACTGGTTAAGACCACCTTGCTGCAGTAACATCGGAGCTGCCAAAATCACTGTTTAAGCACAAGGAACAGCTTCCCCCTGCAAGGTCCATAGCACCATCAAATGTGATTAACACTAACAGGATTAAGGATGCCCTGTGTCTTTCAAGGCTGCAATTCACACCCTTAGCTCTAGCCTTAAGATTTTGATAGAGAAAGGCTGAAAGTATAATGACTCATGTTCAAGTAAGTGACACCTAATAGCCTGAGGAAGAATGAACACTCCATTACAGTGAGACACATCATTAATCATATGAGACAGGGGTAAAGAGGAAATAAATCTTAAGTAAAAGAACCATGGAATTTGAACTGTATCTCTATACATGCAAAAGTTATCTCCTGAAAGAGAAACAAACTCTCTTTGCTCCTTTGCTTTCTTGGCTGTTAGGATCCTTTAAAAGAGGGCTAATGGCATTATTTTACACTGCACCATGAGTTAGCTGCCTGTGCCTGAAGCAAATGACTGTAGGTAGCTGCTGAAACACAACTGAAGGGGAAAGTGTCCTTCTTACAGAGATTATTTCACACTGCACCATGAGTTAGTTGCCTGTGCCTGAAGCAAATGATTGCAGGTAGCTGCTGAAACACAACTGAAGGGGAAAGAGTCCTTCTTACAGAGATTATTTCACATTGCACCATGAGTTAGCTGCCTGTGTCTGAAGCAAATGACTGTAGGTAGCTGCTGAAACACAACTGAAGGGGAAAGAGTCCTTCTTACAGAGATAATTTCACATTGCACCATGAGTTAGCTGCCTGTGTCTGAAGCAAATGATTGCAGGTAGCTGCTGAAACACAACTGAAGGGGAAAGAGTCCTTCTTACAGAGATTATTTCACACTGCACCATGAGTTAGCTGCCTGTGCCTGAAGCAAATGATTGCAGGTAGCTGCTGAAACACAACTGAAGGGGAAGGATTCCTTCTTACAGAGATTATTTCACATTGCACCATGAGTTAGCTGCCTGTGTCTGAAGCAAATGACTGTAGGTAGTTGCTGAAACACAACTGAAGGGGAAGGATTCCTTCTTACAGAGATTATTTCACATTGCACCATGGGTTAGCTGCCTGTATCTGGAGCAAATGATTGCACAACTGAAAGAGAAGGAACTGAAACATAACTGAAGGGGAAGGATTCCTTCTTACAGAGATTATTTCACACTGCACCATGAGTTAGCTGCCTGTGTCTGAAGCAAATGATTGTAGGTAGATACTGAGACACAACTGAAGGGGAAGGATTCCTTCTTACAGAGATTATTTCACATTGCACCATGGCTTAGCTGCCTGTGTCTGAAGCAAATGATTGTAGGTAGATACTGAAACACAACTGAAAGGGACGGATTCCTTCTTACAGAGATTATTTTACACTGCACCATGAGTTAGCTGCCTGTATCTGGAGCAAATGATTGTAGGTAGCTGCTGAAACACAACTGAAGGGGAAGGCTTCCTTCTTACAGAGATTATTTTACACTGCACCATGGGTTAGCTGCCTGTGTCTGGAGCAAATGATTGTAGGTAGCTGCTGAAACACAACTGAAGGGGAAGGCTTCCTTCTTACAGAGATTATTTCACACTGTACCATGAGTTAGCTGCCTGTGTCTGAAGCAAATGACTGTAGGTAGATACTGAGACACAACTGAAGGGGAAGGCTTCCTTCTTACAGAGATTATTTCACACTGTACCATGAGTTAGCTGCCTGTGTCTGAAGCAAATGACTGTAGGTAGATACTGAGACACAACTGAAGGGGAAGGCTTCCTTCTTACAGAGATTATTTCACACTGTACCATGAGTTAGCTGCCTGTGTCTGAAGCAAATGATTGCAGGTAGCTGCTGAAACACAACTGAAGGAAGATTCACAGAATCACAGAAACACACAGGATGGCAAAGGTCCCTTAGGGCCCCCAAGTCCAACCTAGAACCCTACTCTGCAAGATTCACCTTAAACCATAGCCCTAAGCACCAGATCCAAACCACCCTTAAACACATCCAGGCTGGGTGACTCCACCACCAACCTGGGCAGCTCATTCCAGTCCCTGACCACTCTCTTTTTCCTAATGTCCAATCTAAACCTCCCCAGCCTCAGCTTGAGGCTTTTCCTCCTTGTTCTGTCTGCAATTCCCTGCGAGCAGAGCCCAGCAGCAGCCTCTGCACAGTGTCCCTTCAAGGAAGCTGCAGACCTACAGATTCCTTCTCAGAGAGCTGTAGCTGTGCATGGGGTTTGTTGCTGATGCTAAAGGAGCGATAGAAAGCAAACCGAATGCACAACGAATAAAGGCAAGTGAAGAAAGTTCTTTTGTTCCCTTGACTAATCATTACATGAAATCTTGTTGGGTTGTTGTTTTTTTTCCTCCCCAAAAGAGGAAGTAGCATCAGTTCCAGCTCTGCCTGAATGTTTCCACGTTTCTGTAGAGGAGCCAAAGGATATACAGTTTATAGAAATCTCCAGAAGTGCTCCAGGTGAGATGACAGATACAGCAACAACTTCCTTACCCCTGAGTTCCCCCTCTGCTTGACAGCCAAACCAAGCAATGCAAAACGTGGAGCAAAGCAAAGCAAAGCACAGCAACAGATGTAGTCACAGCTGCACTCTGCATTCAGGAAGGCAGTAGAGAAAGAAATGCTGCCCAGGCAATGCTGCTCTCCTCAGACCCCACCTGGAGTCCTGTGTGCAGTGCTGGAGCCCCCAACACAAGAAGGATGTGGAACTGTTGGAGTCAGTCCAGAGGAGGCCACCAAGATGCTGAGAGGGCTGCAGCAGCTGAGAGAGTTTGGGCTCTGCAGCCTGGAGAAGAGAAGGCTTTGAGGAGACCTTGGAGTGGCCTTCCAGGATCTGAAGAGGGCTGCAGGAGGGCTGGAGAGGGACTACTGAGAAGGTCTTGTGATGAAAGGACAAGGAGCAATGGGTTTAAACTGGCAGAGGGAGACTTAAACTAGAGTACTGTGTCCAGTTCTGGGCCCCTCAATTCAAGAGGGGTTGAGGTACTGGAATGTGTCCAGAGAATGGCACCAAGGCTGGTGAGCCTTTGTGGCTCTGAACTGGACTCTTTCAAGCAGCTCCCTTGAGCTGGGAGGCCCAGAACTGGACACAGTACTCCAGATGCAGCCTCACCAGGACAGAGCAGAGAGGCAGAAGAACTTCTCTCGACCTACTAACCACAGCCCTTCTAACACAGCCCGGAATGGCATTGGCCTTCCTGGCCACCAGAGCCCACTGCTGGCTCATGCCCATCCTTCCATCCACCAGCACTCCCAAGTGCCTCTCCCCTTCACTGCTCTCCCCAACCTATCCTGATCCCTGGGCTTGTTCTTTCCCAGGTGCCAGACTCTACACTTGCCCCTGTTGAACTCCATTCCATTTCTTCCTGCCCAACTCTCAGCCTGTCCAAGTCTCTCTGAGTGGCAGCACAACCCTCTGGTGTGGCAGCCACTGCACCCAGCTTGGTGCCATATGAAATATGGAAGTTTTGTTGCCAAAAAGAAGAAAAAAAAACCCTCTGTGTCTAAATGGAATGGAGCAGTAGTTTGTTCTGCAGAAAGAATGGCTCTCAACATAGCTACAGGGGACTTGGAAGCACTAAACTGTAGCTTGTTCCCAGGTGTGCTTTAATGTGCCCAGGAGGCATCATCTGTCTTGTCAAGCTGAGACTCTTTCCTATATTACAACATTTTCCTCTAGATAACCTTAATTAGGTTAGAGTTGGGTGTTAGCCATGGAGCCAGTGGGCAAGGCTCATGTGTTCAGCAACAAGCTATGGAATTCTCTTGCCTCCTTGGACAGGAATTCCAGCCTCACGTCAGCAAGCAGCAGATGACACTTGCAGAGTGTTTCAGGTTCCTCTGCTTTGGTTTCAGGTCAGCTTTATGATATCAAAGTTGCTACTTGTTTCCCAAACTTTGACTGTTTTCATGGAGAGCTTCTGCACAGTGCTGTCATCCCCTTGAGTGCTGTGTCCAGTTCTGGGCCACTCAAATCAAGAGAGATGTTGAGGTACTGGAACGTGTCCAGAGAAGGGTGACAAAGCTGGGGAGGGGCCTGGAGCACAAATCCTATGAGGAGAGGCTGAGGGAGCTGAGGGTGTGCAGCCTGGAGAAGAGGAGGCTCAGGGCAGAGCTCATTGCTGTCTGCAACTACCTGAAGGGAGGTTGTAGCCAGGTGGAGTTGGGCTCTTCTGCCAAGCAAACAGCAACAGAACAAGGGGACACAGTCTCCAGTTGTGCCAGGGGAGGTCTAGGCTGGAGGTTAGGAGGAAGTTGTTGTCAGAGAGAGTGATTGGCATTGGAATGGGCTGCCCAGGGAGGTGGTGGAGTCCCCATCCCTGGAGGTGTTGAGGAAAAGCCTGGATGAGGCACTTAGTCTGGCTGATTGGACAGGGCTGGGTGCTGGGTTGGACTGGATGAGCTTGAAGATCTTTTCCAACCTGGTTGATTCTATGATTCTATGATCACTGCAATAAATACACCCTGAACACAGGTCTGCCTTTAGTGCTTTCCAAGAAGGTGCAAAGAGGTCACTTTTCACCCACCATTTGCAAACCAAATTAGGGGAGTTTTTCAGCAGTGGATAAGCTACCACTGTGCTTATCTAGTGGCTGAGAAGGTGTCAAAGTCTTCGGAGCACTTAAGCTGTCCAGAGAAGGGCCACAAGGATGAGCAGAGGGCTGGAGCTGCTCTGCTATGAGGAGAGACTGAGGGAGTTGGGGCTGTTCAGTCTGGAGAGGAGAAGGCTCCCAGGTGACCTTCTTGTGGCCTATCAAGTATCCCCAAGAGAGCTGGGGAGGGACTTTTTAGGCTGCCAGGCAGTGATAGGACTGGGGGAAATGGAACAAAGCTAGAAATGGGTAGATTCAGCCTGGATGTTAGGAAGAAGTTGTTCAGCATGAGAGTGGTGAGA
Organism: Pogoniulus pusillus; assembly: GCF_015220805.1. Classification (NCBI taxonomy): domain Eukaryota; kingdom Metazoa; phylum Chordata; class Aves; order Piciformes; family Lybiidae; genus Pogoniulus; species Pogoniulus pusillus. Next base: position 3,507,325 of record NC_087269.1, on the reverse strand, counting down.
GCCTGGAAGGGGCTGCCCAGGGAGGTGGTGAAAGCCTCATCCTTGGAGGTGTTTAAGGCCAGACTGGATGAGGTTCTGGCAAGCCTGATCCAGTGTGAGGTGTCCCTGCCCGTGGCAGGGGGGTTGGAACTGGCTGATCCTTGTGGTCCCTTCCAACCCTGACTGCTACTATGATTCTAAGATGACCACCCTGAAGCTGTGTTTAGTCCCAGCTGAGGTGAGGGGGCTGTGTGGAGCAGTAGGTGGTAGGGCTGTTTTATGGGGCAGGTGAAACAAGACAGTCCAGGCTGCAAGACAGTTCCCTCTGACAGCTGGGGTATAAAATACCTCTTGCCTGAGTGGCACTTGCTGTGCCTGCTGGCTTCATTTCTCTCTGGCTGGTATAAAAGGCCACCCACTACGTGGCACAGGGCCACTCTTTCTGTGGAGGCTGCGATAGTATCGCTGCATTGTGGTCCTGCCACTGGCTTCACAGCAGGGATGGGGAACATTCTTGTTCCCATACAGCTTGGGAATGCCTTTCTTGGCTTCACCAGAGCAAGTGGAAAAGAAAAACATGGGATGGCAGTGAAGAAGGAGGCTACAGAACAGAATTACAGAGTAATGGGTTTAAAGTGGCAGAGGGGAGGTTGAACCTGGATGTTAGGAAGAAGTAGTTTGCAGTGAGGGTGTGAGACACTGGCACAGCTTGCCCAAGGAGGTTGTGGATCACAGCATGACAGAATGTGACTAAAGAGGTAGATGACTGAGAGCAGCCCGGAGGAAAGGACCTGGGGGTCTGGGGTGATGAAAAGCTCAACATGAGCCTGCAGTGTGAGTGCAGCCCAGACACAACCCTGTGCTGGGCTGCAGCAAGAGCAGTGTGGGCAGCAGGGCAAGGGAGGGGATTCTGCCCCTTGGCTCTGCTCTCCTCAGACTCCACCTGCACTCCTGTGTGCAGTTCTGGAGCCCCCAGCACAAGAAGGACATGGAACTGTTGGAGCCAGTGCAGAGGAGGGTCACAAAGATGCTCAGAGGGCTGCAGTAGCTCTGCTATGAGAACAGGCTGAGAGAGTTGGGGCTGTGCAGCCTGGAGAAGAGAAGGCTTGGAGGAGACTTTGGAGTGGCCTTCCAGTATCTGAAGGGGACTAGAGAAGAGATAGGGAGGGACTATTGACAAGGTCTTGCAATGACAGGACGAGGAGGAATGGGTTTAAAGTGTCAGAGGGGAGATTGAAAGTGGATGTTAGGAAGAAGTTGTTTGCAGTGAGGGTGGTGAGACACTGGCACAGGTTGCCCAGGGAGGTTGTGGAGCACAGAATCACAGAGGTGTTCAGGACCAGGTTGGATGGGACCTTGAGCAACCTGTTCTAGTGGGAGGTGTCCCTACCTATGGCAGGGGGGTTGGAACTGGCTGAGCTTTGAGGTCTCAAACCACTCAATTATTCTATGACTTGCAGCACACCTACATTGAGGGGCTTTTGCTGAGCCAAATCACCATTTTCATTTCAGCTCTGCTAGGAGAAGAGGAGGACAAAACTAAATGCTTGCCATGTGGTGACAATGTGTTAAACTTCAAAGAAGAAGCAGGAATAATTAAATGCACATATGAAAAAGAGTTGGTTTAGGGCTGAGACTAGCATGCCAGTTTCAATACTATAAACCACACATATCTCATCCTATTAAAGGTGCCTTGAAAACAACCCAAGAAGGAGCCCTTTGAATCATGTAAGCTCTTAGGTCACTTTTTTTTTTGTTGTTTCCACCTGTATATTTAGTTTCATTTTGATTGAGGCTGCCCTAATAAGAAAACTCAGGGAGATTCTGTACAGCCTTGAAATGCACAGCAGCTGCTTGCATTTCTTCTGGAGGTAACCTCAGCATGAAGCAGCCTTTGAAGGCAAAGGAGTCAAAAGTGAAAAGCAGGATCAGGAACAACAGGGAAAATTAAAAGGGATATCAAAATAACAAACTGTACCAAGGGCCTCATGAAGAAATGATCCCTGTCTGAAAGCTCAACCCTGTCTGAAAGCTCATCCTTGGGATTTGCTGAGTAGGGCCTGACAATAGTGATGGGATCATAGAATCATAGTATCAAGCAGGTTGGAAGAGACCTCCAAGATCATCCAGGCCAACCTAGCACCCAGCCCTAGCCAGTCAACCAGACCATAGCACTAAGTGCCCCATCCAGGCTTTGCTTCAACACCTCCAGGGACAGTGACTCCACCACCTCCCTGGGCAGCCCATTCCAATGCCAATCACTCTCTCTGCCAACAACTTCCTCCTAACATCCAGCCTAGACCTCCCCTGGCACAACTTGAGACTGTGTCCCCTTGTTCTGTTGCTGGTTGCCTGGGAGAAGAGACCAACCCCACCTGGCTACAGCCTCCCTTCAGGTAGTTGTAGACAGTAATAAGATCACCCCTGAGCCTCCTCTTCTCCAGGCTAAACAACCCCAGCTCCCTTAGCCTCTCCTGATGGTTTTCTCATTGGGTTTCAAGCACAGCAGTTTGTGAGCCATGTTTGTGCTGAATCCTTGTACTTCTCTGGTCCTGGATCTGGCACAGGCTTCCTGGGCAAAAAGAGGGAGCTTTTGGCTGCACTAGACAGGCTGGATAGGTGAGCCCAAGCCAGCCCCATGGAGTTCAACAAGGCCAAGTGCAAGGTCTGCAGCTGGGTGGAGGCAATCTCAAGCACCAATATAGGCTGGGCAGTGACTGGATTGAGAGCAGCCCTGAGAAGAGAGACTTAGGGGTGCTGGTGGACAAGAAGCTCAATCTGAGCTGTCAGTGTGCTCTGACAGCCCAGAGAGCAACCAGAGCCTGGGCTACAGCAAGAGCAGTGTGGGCAGCAGGGCCAGGGAAGTGATCCTGCCCCTCTGGTGAGAGCCCACCTGGAGTACTGCACCCAGTTCTGGAGCCCCTGGGACAAGAGGGCAGTGGAGGTGCTGGAAGGTGTCCAGAGAAGGGCCATGAGGGTGAGCAGAGGGCTGGAGCTGCTCTGCTGTGAGGAGAGACTGAGGGAGTTGAGGCTGCTCAGTCTGGAGAGGAGAAGGCTCCCAGGTGGCCTTATTGTGGCCTTTCAGTATCTGAAGGGGGCTACAAGAAAGCTGGGGAAAGACTTCTTAGGCTGTCAGGGAGTGATAGGAATTGGGGGAATGGAACAAAGCTGGAAATGGGTAGATTCAGACTGGAAGTTAGGAAGAAGTTGTTCATGATGAGGGTGGTGAGAGTTTGGAAGGGGTTGCCCAGGGAGGTGGTGAAAGCCTCATCCCTGGAGGTGTTTAAGGCCAGGCTGGATGAGGCTGTGGCCAGCCTGATCTGTCCTTGCCCATAGCAGAGGGGTTGGAACTGGCTGATCCTTGTGGTCCCTTCCAACCCTGACTGATTCTATGACTGCATAAAAACCACTACTTCAAAGCAGTCAGGACACTTCCTTCAGAAAAGAAAACAGGAACTTACCTTCTTCTTCTCTTTCAGTAGATACAGGCTCCAGATATTCTCCTCTTTGATATTATTAGAAACAATTTTACATGGCAAACTGCACCAGCTTCAGTAGGAGAAATACAGACTTGGGTGGGAGAGAGCAGGAACTTGTGAGGCTGACTTAAATATCATCCTTTGCTTACAACTGAATACCAGTTTAAGGCTATCTTTGACAAAGAACAAGGGGACACAGTCTCAAGTTGTGCCAGGGGAGGTGTGGGCTGGATGTTAGGAGGAAGTTGTTGGCAGAGAGAGTGATTGGCATTGGAATGGACTGCCCAGGGAGGTGGTGGAGTCACCATCCCTGGAGGTGTTCAAGCAAAGCCTGGATGAGGCACTTGTTGCCATGGTCTAGTTGACTGGCTAGGGCTGGGTGCTAGGTTGGACTGGATGATCTTGGAGGTCTCTTCCAACCTGGTTGATTCTATGATTCTATGAAGTCTTTGAGGCTTTGTACTTTGTGTTCCTGCTGACAGCAGAGAGCACTTTGCACAGGCTGATTCTCTCCCAGTCTGGCTGGAGATACAGGTTACAAAACAATCCACAAGCTTTAGAACTTAAAAATGCAACTGTTGAGGTAGAAAGAGACCTTAGAGATCAGCAACTCCAGCCCCTCACCTGTATCTCACAATCCCACTAACTACTCTTAGTGGGGTTGACCTCATTGCTGCCTACAACTACCTGAAGGGAGGCTGTAGCCAGGTGGAGGTTGGGCTCCTCTCCCAGGCAATCAGCAATAGAACAAGGGGACACAGTCTCAAGATGTGCCAGGGGAGGTCCAGGATGGATGTTAAGAGGAAGTTCTTCATTGAGAGAGTGATTGGCATTGGAATGGGCTGCCCAGGGACATGGTGGAGTCACCATCCTTGGAGGTGTTGAGGAAAAGCCTGGATGGGGCACTTAGTGCCATGGTCTGGTTGACTGGTTAGGGCTGGGTGCTAGGTTGGACTGGCTGAGCTTGGAGGTCTCTTCCAACCTGGTTGATTCTGTGATTCTATGAAAGCAGGGCTGCAATATCCAGACTAAAGAAAATGAGTCTCACAGAGCATCAGTTTCAGCCCCCTTAATATCCTAAGGACTATGTCACACAATCCCCTTTATAAACTCTTCAGGCTTCATTATGGTGGAATTTATTGGCCTCCATTTTTCCTGGAAGGCTCTTCCAGAACTCCACTGCTCCACTGATTAGAAACCTTTTCATTTCCAAGTGTAACTTAATCTGACAAGCTTAGACTGTTCTGGAGAAGTGTTGCAGTCCTTCCCCACACCTACATCACAGAGCAAAGAGCAACGAGGGAAAAGAGCAATTCAGGTTCCAAACAATCACAGCACCAAAGCATTTCTGGCCAAGCAGTTTCCTCCAGTTTCAAACGTGGATCCCACTGCAACCTTTAATTCCTTGGTAATAAGCTACTGCTGAGGGAGCTCAATCTGTTCTGATCAGCTCTGGTTTCTATCTACAAATGCATATTAACCTCTTTCCAAGAAATGAATCATTAGGCCTATCACAGCTCTAATGAACTCATTTCTTTCTCAGGGTGTTGATAACCTCAAAGCTCTCACTTAGTTTTTTTCCCTGCCTGGAATCACAGTGGAAGTGTAAGCACATCTCCAGAGAGTTTATCTCTGGAGATTGAAGCCTCTGGATCTGCAGAGCATCAGCTTTTCCATTTGCAGCTTAAGGAGCAACTGTGTCAGCTCCAAGGGACAGTGCACTCACAGGCTTCTCTCTGTGTGTGACCTTCTGGAGAGGTTCAGCCTGTGGCAAGGGGTTGGAACTGGATGATCCTTGAGGTCCCTTCCAACCTAAACCATTCTATGATTCCTTGCTGAGGCTTGCCCCAGTATGTGGCTGCTCAGACACCATTGTGCAGCCTCTAGAATCACAGCATCATAAAATGGTTTAGGTTGGAAGGGAAATCAAAGCTCTTCCACTTCCAACTCCTCTGCCATAGGCAGGGACACCTCCCACTAGAACAGGTTGCTCAAGTTCTCATCCAACCTGGCCTTGAACACCTCCAGGGAGGTTGTGGAGCACAGAATCACTGAATGTGATCAAAGATCACATTTGGTCATTCTGTGCTCCACAACCTCCCTGGGCAACCTGTGCCAGTGTCTCACCACCCTCACTGCAAACTTATTCCTAACATCCACTTTCAATCTGCCCTCTGACACTTTAAACCCATTCCTCCTCATCCTGTCATCACAAGACCTTGTCAATAGTCCCTCCCCAGCCCTCCTGTAGCCCCCTTCAGATACTGGAAGGCCACTCTAAGGTCTCCTCCAAGCCTTCTCTTCTCCAGGCTGCAGAGCCCCAACTCTCTCAGCCTGTCCTCACAGCAGAGCTGCTGCAGCCCTCTCAGCATCTTGGTGGCCTCCTCTGAACTGGCTCCAACACTTCCATGTCCTTCTTGTGCTGGGGGCTCCAGAACTGCACACAGGAGTGCAGGTGGAGTCTGAGGAGAGCAGAGCCAAGGGGCAGAATCCCCTCCCTTGCCCTGCTGCCCACACTGCTCTTGCTGCAGCCCAGCACAGGGTTGTGTCTGGGCTGCACTCACACTGCAGGCTCCTGTTGAGCTTTTCATCACCCCAGACCCCCAGGTCCTTTCCTCAGGGCTGCTCTCAGCCATTCCCCACCCAGCCTGGAGTTGTACTTGGGGTTGTGCCCACCCAGGTGCAGGACCTTACACTTGACCTTGTTGTATGTCATGAGTTGGCCTGGGCACACCTCTCCAGCCTGTCCAGGACCCTGAGGCTAGCATCCCTGCCCTCTAGCAAGCCAACTGTGCCAAACTGTACTCTGCATTTGATTCAAGCCAGCCAAGTTTTGTGGGACTTTGCCTTCCTTGCGTGGCACACAGCCAGGAGGAGTGGTGGTCTTGACCAAAGCCTTTGATCACTCCAAAAGCATAAATGTAAGTGGTGCTTGCAGCTCATTTGCTTGGGCTTTAAAAGCATGTCTTTGTTAGAGGCACTTTTGATGTTCCTCCAAGCACAGTGAGGGGAGATTGGGTGGCTCAGTGCTCTCCCAAGCAGAGGGCAGTGCAGAACAGGCTATCCTCATCCACTTTCTAAAAATAACTAGGGCAAGCAAATGGGTTTTAATTACAGTTCCTAACATCTACAAAACACTTTGCAGGCTACTTACCCCTCACTATTTCAAATAACCCCCCCCCAGACCATAAGAGACTTTCAGACCAATAGAGGGAAAGAGAGCAGTTACCATTTCCTCACTATGAAGTTCATCAATTCATTCCTTGTCTAGCAATGATTAAAGGCAGCCACTTTTGGAAGCAGTACACACTGAAGTGTTATTCTGGCACAGAACTGCTGGGCAGAAGAGTGGCAGCCTGCAGAAAGAAAGAAGAACTCAGTTGCTATGCAAGTCCTATCTCACAGAAATTGCATTTGCTGCCTCACCTACTTTGGAACTTCATTTTCTACCATTCATACTCCATTTGTGTCCCACAGCTCTAGCAACTTTCCCATTCTCCTTTGGTTTGCTCTCTTGTCAGTGGTGTCCAGGCCCAGTCCTACAGGACATTCAATCACACCCTAAGAGATTCCCCTAAAGACAGGGGTTTGGAGATGCTGAAATAACTGTCATAGGATGTCCTGGGTTGGAAGGGACCTCCAAAAGACATCCAATCTGACCTCCTCTGTAGTCATCAGTGACATCCTCAACTAGATCAGGTTGCCCAGAGCCCTGTTGAGCCTCACCTGGGATACTCCCAGGGATGGGACCTCAACCACCTCCCTGGGCAACCTGTTCCAGTGTGTTCACCACCATCATGGCAAAGAACTTGCTCCTAAGATACCACCTGAGTCACCCTTCTGCTGGTTATCAATGCCTGGGCAGAGGGTGAGCAGGGCTGGTGATGATCAGCTGCCTCCCCCTCATCTGTGTTGAAACCTGTTCAGTCTCTGCTGAAGCTCTGGCACACAATTCCTGCAGTGACATAGGGAGAGTGACCAGAACCCTGGAACCCAGGGAGGTGGAGGAGTCACTGTCCCTGGAAGTGTTCAAGAAAAGCCTGGCTGAGGCACTTAGTGCCATGGTCTGGTTGACTGGCTAGGGCTGGGTGCTAGGTTGGACTGGCTGAGCTTGGAGGTCTCTCCCAACCTGGTTGATTCTATGATGATTCTATGATATCCCCAAGCACCATATCCAAATGTCTCTTCAACACACCCAGGCTGGGTGACTCCACCACCTCCCTGAGCAGCTCATTCCAGTCCCTGACCACTCTCTTTTTTGTCAAGTCCAATCTAAACCTCCCCAGCCTCAGCCTAAAGCCATTTCCCCTTGTTCTGTCTCCAACTACCTATGAGAAGAGCCCAGCAGCAGCCTCTCCACAATGTCCCTTCAGGTAGCTGCAGACAGCAATGAGGTCTTCCCTCAGCCTCCTCTTCCTCACACTAACCCCCCCCCCCCCAGCTCCCTCAGTCTCTCCTCATCAGATTTATTCTGCAGGCTGTTTGTTTTGCTGCAAACAGAAGTGGTACCTACAGCAGCGAGAGCTTCAAGAGGCTTTGCACCTCCTTCTAAGGAGGGATTTCCTAGGCTCAGCCCCTGATCCTGGGAGCAGATCACAGCAGTGCCTTTCATTAGCTAAAGGAAGGCAATCAGAACAGGCAAGCGCTCCCAATCACCTCTCAACACCGAGCAGTACCCACTGCAGCCTAAGCTCAAGGCTGCAGCTCCATTGTTAACAGGAGCATTCTCACCCAAGGGCTTCGAGCACACTGAGAACATTAAGGAGAAGATGCCTCGCATGTGCAATTACTCAACACATCTTTAAACGTGCAAACACTTGTTCACATGTGGTGAAAATTAGAGCTGTGAGCACTTGGGGGAAGGAGGAAAAGAATAAATCCCACCTGGCAGGCACACTCTTTGTTACTTTGGTGTTTTATAGGAGCAAGCAGACCTGGTTGCTCTGCTGAGAGCTGAGCTCAAGTCAATGGAGGAAACTGTGAGACAAGGAGGAAAAAAATAGAACAGAAGCCAAAGAGAGAGAAGTGCTATTCCTTTTTGGCTTAAGCTCTGCTCTGCCCTGGTGAGACCTCATCCTGAGTACTGCCTTCAGTTTTGGGCTCCCCAGTTGAAGAGGGACAGATCTGCTGGAGAGGGTCCAGCAGAGGACTAGGAGGATGATGAGGGAACTGGAGCACTGCCTGGTGAGGAGAGGCTGAGGGACCTGGGGCTGTTTAGTCTGGAGAAGAGAAGACTCAAAGAGGATTGAATAAATGTTTAAAATTGAGGGCTGGGGGTCCAGAGGGGGGACAGGCTCTGCTCACTGCTCCCTGGGATAGGACAAGGAGCAATGGATGGAAGCTGCAGCACAGGAGCTTCCACCTCAACACAAGGGGGAACTTCTTGACTGGAAGGGTCCCAGAGCACTGGCACAGGCTGCCCAGAGAGGTTGTGGAGTCTCCTTCTCTGGAGTCTCTGAAGGCCTGTCTGGATGTGTTCCTGTGTGACCTGAGCTAGATTGTATGGTCCTGCTTTGGCAGGGGGGTTGGACTCGATGAACTCTTTGGGTCCCTTCCAACCCCTGATATCCTGTGAGCCTGTGATCTTTAAGTGCACCAAGTCCCCATGTAACCTGCCACTGTGCCATGCCAAACAGCACTCACCATTAGCTACTCTGACTCTCAGCACAGTGTTCCCTATTGGGCCTCCTGCTACCACATCAGAGAAACTTCTTTTCTTGTTTGGTATCACAAGTAAATATTCAACATTACAGAATCAACCAGGTTGGAACAGACCTCCAAGCTCATCCAGGCCAACCTAGCACCCAGCCCTAGCCAGTCAACCAGACCATGGCACTAAGTGCCTCAGCCAGGCTTTACTTCAACACCTCCAGGCATGGGGACTCCACCACCTCCCTGAGCAGCCCATTCCAATGCCAATCACTCTCTCTGCCAACAACTTCCACCTAACAGCCCATACTTCCACTTGAAGTGGAACTATACTACACTTGAGACTGTGTCCCCCTGTTGTGTTGCTGGTTGCCTGGCAGCAGAGCCCAACCCCACCTGGCTACAGCCTCCCTTCAGGCAGCTGCAGGCAGCAATGAGCTCTGCCCTGAGCCTCCTCTTCTGCAGGCTGCACACCCCCAGCTCCCTCAGCCTCTCCTCACAGGGCTGTGCTCCAGGCCCCTCACCAGCCTTGCTGCCCTTCTCTGGACACCTTCCAGTATCTCAACATCTCTCTTGAGTTGAGGGGCCCAGAACTGCACACAGCACTCAAGGTGTGGCCTGAGCAGTGCTGAGTACAGGGGCAGAATAACCTCCCTTATCCTACTGCCCACACTGCTCCTGAGCCAGCCCAGGATGCCATTGGCTCTGCTGCCCACCTGGGCACACTGCTGGCTCCTGTTCAGCTACTCTCTACCAGCACCCCCAGGTCCCTCTCTGCCTGGCTGCTCTCAGCCACTCTGTCCCCAGCCTGTAGCACTGCTTGGGCTTTTTTTGGCCATTCTGTATGTCTCTAATACTATCTTGTGTTCCTGTGCCACGATTTAAGTGCTGAGAGTACTGTGAGGACACCAAACAGCAGGGAACAAAACAGACACTTGGCAGTTGCTGTTGCCCTTTTCCCAAGTCAGCTCTAGAAGCATGGATTTAGGTGCCCTAGCAGACACCTAAAGGAAGAACACACCTAGAACAGGAAGCCTTCTTTACTCCATCAAAGGGAGAGCTCTTTATTTCACTGACTATTTGAACTGGAAAATATCTGGGGAGTGGAGACAGAGTAATTTCAATAACACTTGAATATTCCTGTAGCAAAAGCAAAGATGTCCATAAGAAACTCCACCTTTGTTCCATGATTCTAACTGTTCACTGCCCACTGTGTCATGCAAAGGGCCTGTTTCAAATATTAGGAGGCAGAAGTTATCTGTTGAAAGGCTGGGCTGCAGCAAGAGCAGTGTGGGCAGCAGGACAAGGGAGGGCATTCTACCCCTTGCTCTCCTGAGATGCCATCTGGAGTCCTGTGTGCAGTTCTGGAGCCCCCAAAACAAAAGGGACATGGAACTGTTGGAGCTAGTCCAGAGGAGGACATGAAGATGCTGAGAGGGCTGCAGCAGCTCTGCTATGAGGGCAGGCTGACAGAGTTTGGGGCTCTGCAGCCTGGAGAAGAGAAGGCTTCAAAGAGACCTTGGAGTGGCCTTCCAGTATCTGAAGGGGGCTAGAGAAGGGCTGGGGAGGGACTATTGAGAAGGTGTTGTCATGACAGGATGAGGAGGAATGGGTTTAAAGTGTCAGAGGGGAGATTGAAAGCGGATGTTAGGAAGAAGTTGTTTGCAGTGAGGGTGGTGAGACACTGGCACAGGTTGCCCAGGGAGGTTGTGGAGCACAGAATCAGACAATGTGATCAAAGAACCACATTCTGTGCTCCACTACCTCGCTGGAGGTGTTCAGGACCAGGCTGGATGAGGCCTTGAGTGACCTATGAGAGGTGTCCCTGCCTATGGTGGGGGGATTGGAACTGGCTGAGCTTTGAGGCTTCAAAGAGACCTTAAAGTAGCCTTCCAGGATCTGAAGAGAGCTAGAGGAGGGCTGGGGAGGGACTACTGACTGTAGAGGGACTATTGACAAGGTCTTGTAATGAGAGGATGAGGAGGAATGGGTTTAAAGTGTCATAGGGGAGATTGAAAGTGGATGTTAGGAAGAAGTTGTTTGCAGTGAGGGTGGTGAGACACTGGCACAGGTTGCCCAGGGAGGTTGTGGAGCACAGAAATGATGATGCCTCGAGTGACCTATTCTGGTGGGAGGTGTCCCTGCCTATGGCAGGGGGTTGGAACTGGATGAGCTTTGAGGTCTCTTTAAACTGAAACCATTCTGCAATTCTATGATCAGAGAGAGACACCAAGCTCTGGGCTTTAGCAGCTCCTTCCACCTCAGAGAGGCACAGCTTCCACAATGAAGTTTTCCCCCACATCTCCTCCCTGTAAATACTCTGACAAGTCCCTGAGTGCAGCCAGTTGGGATGGGTTTTGCAACCACCTACAAAAATGACACTTGGAGGAAGCCCCTTAAAGCTTTTCTGAAGACTTTGTGAGGAAGCAGGAAGCTGTTTGGAGCTCAGCTGAGATGAAGACAGGCACTGTGAGCCAAAAAGCAGGGAAAGTGTTGACAGTGTAAGGAAAGAATGAGATGAGATTGGACTAATATTTCTTTTGGTCCATCCAGGGCGTGTTACAATTACTCCTTAACTTCCCCCCAGGGACTCATTCCAGTCTAGATAGCAATATCTGCCTACCACTGCTGTTCCCTTCTCTCTTCTAATGACAAAATGCTGATAGCCAGGCATCATTCCAGACACATTTACTTGTAATATAATAAGGTTGGAATAACATCTGTGGCAGACAGAGGTAATTTGATGGGCTGTGTGAGCCTGAGAAGCTAGAAGGGCTGCTCCTGTTTAATATTTCCAGGCTGGAGTGGCATAGGCAATAACCACAGCGACAGGAGAGCTCTAACAGCTACCATCTACTACACAACTTGTATGTTGGGACTAATAAAGTGAATAGAATTAACCAGATTGGAAAAGACCTTTGAGATCATCCAGTCCAACCTATCACCTAACACCTTCTAATTAACTAAACCATGGCACTAAGTGCCTCAACCAGCCTCCTCTTAAACACCTCCAGGGATGGGGACTCCACCACCTCCCTGGGCAGCCCATTCCAATGCCAATCACTCTCTCTGCCAACAACTTCCTCCTAACATCCAGCCTAGACCTCCCCCAGCACAACTTGAGGCTGTGTCCCCTTGTTCTGTTGCTGGGTTCCTGGCAGAAGAGACCAACCCCCACCTGGCTACAGCCTCCCTTCAGGTAGCTTGCAGACAGCAATGAGCTCTGCCCTGAGCCTCCTCTTCTGCAGGCTGCACATCCCCAGCTCCCTCAGCCTCTCCTCACAGGGCTGTGCTCCAGCCCCCTCCCCAGCCTTGCTGCCCTTCTCTAGACATGTTCAAGCACTTCAACATCTTTCTTAAATGGAGTGGCCCAGAACTGGGCACAGGACTCAAGGTGAGATGCTGTAACTAAGTGACAAAATAGTTCTGTACTGTTACCTCTCCACAGCCTGCCACAGTTTAAAGCACGAGGTAGCACACTCCACAGGAGCAAAGGTAGATGCTGAGGCTTGGATGCAAGGCAAGGGGACACTGCTGCAAGTGTGAAAGTGCACTTGTAGTACAGAATCATAGAATCAACCAGGTTGGAAGAGACCTCCAAGCTCATCCAGTCCAACCTATCACCCAGCCCTATCCAGTCAACTAGACCATGGCACTAAGTGCCTCATCCAGGCTTTGCTTGAAGACCCCCAGGGACGGTGCCTCCACCACCTCCCTGGGCAGCCCATTCCAATGCCAATCACTCTCTCTGTGAAGAACTTCTTCCTAACATCCAGCCTAGACCTACCCTGGCACAACTTGAGACTGTGTCCCCTTGTTCTATTGCTGGTTACCTGGGAGAAGAGGCCACCCCCCACCTGGCTACAATGCCCCTTCAGGTAGTTGTAGACAGTAATAAGATCACCCCTGAGCCTCCTCTTCTCCAGGCTAAACAACCCCAGCTCCCTCAGCCTCTCCTCATAGGATTTGTGCTCCAGGCCCCTCACCAGCTTTGTTGCCCTTCTCTGGACATGTTCCAGCACCTCAACATCTTTCTTGCATTGAGGAGCCCAGAACTGGACACAGTACTCAAGGTGTGGTCTGACCAGTGCTGAGTACAGGGGCAGAATAACCTCCCTTGTCCTGCTGGCCAGGTTCTTGTGAAACAGCAAGTCCCAGATATAAGCCTTTTAATCCGTGATGTAGGTGTAGAAAGAAGAGCTTTAAGCACTGATTCCTCACTCTGGAAGTTTCCAAACTGCTGACACGCAGAGGGAGTCCTGTTACTTCCCCCTGAGACTTGTTGGCCACGCCAATTTCCCAAATGATGTGGCAATTACACCGAGTTTGGTCACATCCAAAACGTGTTTGTGGACGTGGCTCTCTATTGCTACCATCTGTTGTGAGCGCCAAGCGGAGTCTGCACCGCTAAAACCTAAGCCCCAGCTGAAACCAAACGTTTAACCATTGCTAAACCCCAAACCCCAGGTAAAAGCAAACCTTTAGCCTTAGAAACAAGTAAATAAGAGCAGCAGCATGGTGCAGTCTCTTCTGCCAGGCAACCAGCAACAGAACAAGGGGACACAGTCTCAAGTTGTGCCAGGAGAGGTCTAGGCTGGGTATTAGGAGGAAGTTGTTGGCAGAGAGAGTGATTGGCACTGGAATGGGCTGCCCAGGGAGGTGGTGTTGTGGCCATCCCTGGAGCTGTTCAAGCAAAGCCTGGATGGGGCACTTAGTGCCATGGTCTAGTTGACTGGCTAGGGCTGGGTGCTAGGTTGGACTGGATGAGCTTGGAGGTCTCTTCCAACCTGGTTGATTCTATGATTCTATATTTTCTGTCTACAACTACCTGAAGGGAGGCTGTAGCCAGGTGGGGTTGGGCTCTTCTCCCAGACAACCAGCAACAGAACAAGGGGACACAGCCTCAAGTTGTGCCAGGGCAGGTCTAGGCTGGATGTTAGGAGGAAGTTGTTGGCAGAGAGAGTGATTGGCATTGGAATGGGCTGCCCAGGGAGGTTATGGAGTTGCTGTGCCTGGAGGTGTTCAGGAAAAGCCTGGATGGGGCACTTAGTGCCATGGTCTGGTTGATTGGACAGGGCTGGGTGCTAGGTTTGACTACATGATCTTGGAGGTCTCTTCCAACCTGCTTGATTCTATGATTCTGCAGCCAGATGAGGGCCCTCTGCGTTGGTTCATTCATTAGTTTTAGAGGGTTTAAATGTGAACTTAGTATTATGCAACACCAAGAGAAATCCTATGCCCAACTAGCAACAATTTATCCCCCCGCCCCCACCTTTTGACATTTGAAGGTTGTGGCTCAGACCCTAATATCAGGCATGTTGATAGGTTTTGGCAATGTATCTCTGCACACCAAATTGCATCAAAAGCAATATTCCTTCCTCTGTGCTTGTAGGAACCCTAGAAATGGATCCTACTAAATGGAAACCAGGGAAATCTCTCCACCAGCAGTGGTCACATTTCATTGCTTTAACTTTGCCCCTGATTTTTCTCATGTCCCACAGTGCTTCTCTGCATTGCTCTTTGCAAACAGCATCACTTTACTGGAAGCTTTAGCAATGGACCGAATCCATTTTCTGGTGGAGTGCATCACAGAGATTCAAGGTAACTGTGACAATTAAGTTGCTGTTTGCCTAACTTAGCTGTTAGTTGCCCTCAGCTTCCAAACTCTGAAAAATAGCATCATGGTAGAGCAGACTGAGCACAAGATGGGGCTGGCATCCTGCCTCTCCCTGTGTGGTGGTTTGGGAGTTTCCCACCACCACCATGATTCACAGAATCACCAAATCACAGGATTAACCAGGTTGGAAGAGACCTCTAGGATCATTGAGTCCTACATATCACCTAACCCTTCTAATTAAATAAATGATGGCACTGAGAGACCTGGGGGTGCTCGTAGATAGTAGGCTGAAGATGAGCCAGCAGTGTGCCCGGGTGGCCAAGGGAGCCAATGGCATCCTGGCCTGCACCAGGAACAGTGTGGGCAGCAGGACAAGGGAGGTTATTCTTCCCCTGTACTCAGCACTGGTCAGGCCACAGCTTGAGTGCTGTGTCCAGTTCTGGGCTCCTCCATTCAAGAGAGATGTTGAGGTACTGGAACGTGTCCAGAGAAGGGCAACAAAGCTGGTGAGGGGCCTGGAGCAGAGCCCTGTGAGGAGAGGCTGAGGGAGCTGGGGGTGTGCAGCCTGCAGAAGAGGAGGCTCAGGGCAGAGCTCATTGCTGTCTACAGCTATCTGAAGGGAGGTTGTAGCCAGGTGGAGTTGGTGACCTTTGGAGGTCCCTTCCAGCCCCTGACATTCTATGATTCTATGAGTTGAGTTGAGAATTGCTGCCAGCACTCCCTTTGAGCACTAGCTGTGCCTCTGTGCTGGTGCACTTAGAATCATAGAATCAAGCAGGTTGGAAGAGACCTCCAAGCTCATCCAGTCCAACCTAGCACCCATCCCTAGCCAATCAACCAGACCATGGCACTAAGTGCCTCAGCCAGGCTTTGCTTCAACACCTCCAGGGACAGTGCCTCCACCACCTCCCTGGGCACCCCATTCCAATGGGAAATCACTCTCTCTGCCAACAACTTCCTCCTCATTCACATTGTTCACCCCTGGGCCAGCAAAATGATTGTTTGCCTCCTTAAACCACATCCCTGCAAAGGTAGAGCTCCCAGCTCCAAACGCACACCGCTCCGGGGCAGTGAGGCAACCACACAGGTTCTTATGACAGGAGGAAATGGGAGTCTGGAGCAGGGAAAGTCACATCCACAGCAGGAAAAAGCCCCACTG
This sequence comes from Pogoniulus pusillus, assembly GCF_015220805.1. NCBI lineage: Eukaryota > Metazoa > Chordata > Aves > Piciformes > Lybiidae > Pogoniulus > Pogoniulus pusillus. The sequence continues at coordinate 3,491,442 of NC_087269.1, read as the reverse complement.
TGCAAATTCTGCTCAGGAGGGCAAAGAGAAATGAATCATTCTCAAACAGTAGACATGAGAAGGTTGAATGGAACAATTTCTAAATGCTAGTCAGCCCAAAACCAACAGAGTGCTGAAATAATGAGGGTATAGAAGAACCCAACAAAAGCCAGGAAACTCAAAGCTGAGGCTGAAATTCCACCCTTCATTTGGAGCTGTTTTCTTTTCTAAAGGAGACAGCTCAGCTTGGTTGGGGCTGCACAGGGTTGTTTTCTTAAGGCTTTACAAAATACACACAAGCTGGAAGCTTTTTCTGCCCTCTCTCTGTTTTCTTTCTCAATTATTAGTCACAGAATCACAGAATGACAGGGGCTGGAAGGGACCTCCAAAGCTCAGCCACTCCATGCCCCCTGAATGAGCAGGGTCGTGCAGAGCAGATCACACAGGAACACATCTAGGAGGGTTTAGAACATCTCCAGAGAGGAAGAATCCACAACCCCCCTGGGCAGCCTGTTCCACTGTTGTGTCACCTTCACAGGGAAAAAAAAATCCTCCTCATGTATTCTCCCTCTTCAGATCTAATCAGCTATGTGGGGGACTGGAGCAGATGATCTTTCAAGGTCCCTTCCAGCCCCTCTCATTCTAGGATGCTATGATTTAGGGGGTCAATTTTAGGCATGTTCCTTTGCCATTGGAATGGGCTGCCCAGGGAGGTGTTCTGTCTCTGGAGGTGTTCAAGAAAAGACTGGATGGGGCATTTAGTGCCATGGTCTGGTTGACTGGCTAGGGCTGGGTGCTAGGTTGGCCTGGATGAGCTTGGAGATCTCTTCCAACCTGGTTGATTTTGTGATTCTATGAACTGTGTTCCAGTCAGATCAAATCTGCCTAACACTGGGCAACAGAACACAGACTAAAGACTCCTCTCCTTGAAGTTTGTTAGTGGAGTGGCAAAGGCAGCTGATGAAAGCAGTGTGGGGAGAATCAGACCTGATGATGTTAGCAAAAAGTTCTTGACAGTGAGGGTGGTGAGACCCTGGCACAGGTTGCCCAAGGAGGTTCTTTACAGTGAGAGTGGTGAGACCCTGGCACAGGTTGCCCAGGGAGGTTGTGGAGCACAGAATCACAGAATGTGATTGAAAAAAACAAAAGATGTTGAAGTCCTGGAACATGTCCAGAGAAGGGCAGCAAGGCTGGGGAGGGGCCTGGAGCACAGCCCTGTGAGGAGAGGCTGAGGGAGCTGGGGGTGTGCAGCCTGCAGCAGAGGAGGCTCAGGGCAGACCTCATTGCTGTCTACAACTACCTGAAGGGAGGCTGTAGCCAGGTGGGGTTGGGCTCTTCTGCCAGGAACCCAGCAACAGAACAAGGGGACACAGTCTCAAGTTGTGCCAGAGGAGGTCTAGGCTGGATGTTAGGAGGAAGTTGTTGGCAGAGAGAGTGATTGGCATTGGAATGGGCTGCCCAGGGAGGTGGTGGAGTCCCCATCCCTGGAGATGGTCAAGAAAGCCTGGCTGAGGCACTTAGTGCCATGGTCTGGTTGACTGGCCAGGGCTGGGTGCTAGGTTGGACTGGATGCTCTTGGAGGTCTCTTCCAACCTGCTTGATTCTATGATTTTATGATACATCCTAACCACGTGGAACACTCCAGGAATTGAGAATAATATCACACACAGGAGGCAGAGAGGCTCATAAATTAATTTACACATTTGAAACAACTGCTGGGCAGGAAATACTAACCTGTATCCTAGGCACTTCCAACAGGTGTTCTGTCTGCTGGGAGAACATCCTATTTGCCTTACTTAAATTGCAGAAACTGAGTTGTTTGCAAGCACCCCTGGGTATCTACAACACAGCATGGCTTTGCTGAAGCCAGACATGGATGCTCTATTGACAATTTAATTCCATAATTTAGTTTACAGAACAAAGCTGGAAATGGGTAGATTCAGACTGGGTGTTAGGAAGAAGTCGTTCAGCATGAGGGTGGTGAGAGTCTGGAAGGGGTTGCCCAGGGAGGTGATAGAAGCCTCATCCCTGTTGGTGTTTAAGGCCAGGCTGAATGAGGCTGTAGCCAGTCTGATGTAGTGTGAGGTGTCCCTGCTCATGGCAGGGGGGTTGGAACTGGATGATCCTTGTGGTCCCTTCCAACCCTGACTGATTCTATAGTTCTGTAATTCTATCTCCGTGAATCCTGGAACCATCCAAGCCTGCACTGCTCTTTCCAAGTGTCATCAGGCAAGCACTGAGCTAAGCCACTCAGTATTCATTTGCAGTACAGCACAGACACTCTGACATCTGTCATGAATGCAGAATGCATCATCTAGTCCTATTAGATATTTATAACTCATGCAGGGCTGATACTGTGCAAGCAAGAGTGATAATAAACTGCTGTGTACACTAACATATGTGCTGTAAACCTCCCTGCCCCCCAAATCCTTTTCATTAACACATTTCTGATTGAATCAAAATAGAGAAAACAAGGAGGGAAAAAAAAAAGCCAACAATCTACCTGGTTCTGCTAAAATGTGGCTGCCACAGAACTGTGGATTCTGGGGGAGCTCTTCTGGGCCACTGCTGTCTCACAGGAGGCAGGGATGAAGAGCAGAGCTGGGAGAGAGCAATCACAGAATTAACCAGGTTGGAAAAGATGTCTAAGATCATCAACTCCACTCTATCACCTAACCCTTCTAATTAACTAACCCATGGCACTAAGTGCCTCATCCAGTCTCCTCTTAAACACCTCCAGGGATGGGGACTTCACCACCTCCCTGGGCAGCCCATTCCAATGCCAATCACTCTCTCTGCCAACAACTTCCTCCTAACATCCAACCTAGACCACCCCTGGCACAACTTGAGACTGTGTCCCCTTGTTCTGTTGCTGGTTGCCTGGCAGAAGAGCCCAACCCCACCTGGCTACAGCCTCCCTTCAGGTAGTTGTAGACAGCAAGGAGGTCTGCCCTGGGTCTCCTCCAGGCTGCACACCCCGTTCCAGGCTCTCACTATTCTGAACAGTTTCCTCCTCATGTCCAGCCTCAACCTAACCATCTCCAGCTTTGCTCCTTTGCCCCTCTTCCTATCACTCCCTGAGAACCTAAAAAGTCCCTCCCCAGATTTTTTGTAGCCCCCTTCAGATACTGGAAGGCCACAAGAAGGTCCCCTCAGAGCCTCCTCTACTCCAGCCTGCACAGCCCCAACTCTTTCAGTCTGTGCTCACAGCAGAGCTGCTGCAGCCTCTGAGCATCCTCCTGGCCCTGCTCTGGACACACTCCAGCATCTCCACATCCCTCTTATAATGAGGACTCCAGAACTGGATGCAGTACTCCAGGTGAGGTCTCACCAGTGCGGACTAGAGGGGGAGAATCACCTCCTTCACCCTGCTGGCCACACTTCTGCTGCTGCAGCCCAGGCTCTGGTTGTCCCTCTGGGCTGCAAGTGCACACTGCTGGCTCACGCTGAGCTTCTCGCCCGCTCGCAGCCTGCTTTGCGCTCCCCCCGCGGGTTGGTGTCTGAGCACACAGCAGCAGCAGCAGCAGCACTGCAATCCCTACTGCGTGTATTTTCCAAGCATCCAGCAGCTCCAGGTCTGAACCATTTGGTCACACTTTCTAGGAAAACGAGGTCCTGCATATTGGATCATGCTTTCCAGGAAAGCTAGGGACAAAAATGGGAGGCTGACAGTTGCTCGACTGCCTTTGGGGTTTGCTTCCAACACAACTACAACTCAAATCTCTGCTTTTGAAGCCTACAAGAAGGAAAAGGCCCAGCTGGCATTTTTATGGGAGCTGCTTTTGTGGTTGAGCTGCAGTATTATTTCTAAAGCAATATTATGGAATGAGAAACTTCCAATAGTAGCCTAAATTCTGTAACTCTAACTCTTGAAAGTCAGGAGGAAACTTTAAACAGCTGAAACTGACTTTGGAGTGGCTGTGATTTTGCCACCAGTTTTAAGCACTGTCTCTCTGCCATTCATTTGGAGGGTAAATAGAACTCATATCTTATTTGCCTTCTGTCCTCTGACTTTTTAATCTGGGAGAACATTAATTTTTAAGTGCTCATCACTGAGATTCATCCTTGTCCAAAGTTCATAAATGGATTCATGGCTGGCATAATGAGAACTCTGGCAAGACAGGAATGATATTGGGGAGGAGGAGAAAGAAGAGGGGAGCTTGACAAGTTAATGGTCCATTAAAATAAATCCTGGGTCAGTTTAGATCCTGCATGGTTCATTACTGTATAATAGATTTTATTGATAGCCATAAAAACCTGGGAGGAAACAGGAGAGCTTTTGGTTAAACTCACTGAGTAGACATTGAAGATGTTTCTCAAAGGTTTTCAGTCCTATCTTAAGAAAGCTTTCTAGTGCCAGAAGAATTTGAGTACAGAAATGAAAGCAAAAACAGCCACTTTTAAACTGAGTGCCAGGCTGGATGTGCCATGAGCAGTCAGACACTCATGTGCAAGAGCCTCAGAAACAAGAAAAGTAAGGATTTGGGATCACAGGATCATAATATGGTCTGGGTTGGAAGGGACCTCTGAAGCTCAGGGGTGACCTCATTGCTGTCTACAACTACCTGAAGGAAGGCTGTATCCAGGTGGGGTTGGGCTCTTCTGCCAGGCAACCAGCAATAGAACAAGGAGACACAGTCTCAAGTTGTGCCAGGGGAGGTCTAGGCTGGATGTTAGGAGGAAGTTCCTGCCAGAGAGAGTGATTGGCATTGGAATGAGCTGCCCAGGGAGGTGGTGGAGGCACCATCTCTGAAGGTGTTCAAGCAAAGCCTGGCTGAGGCACTTAGTGCCATGGTCTGGTTGATTGGATAGGGCTGGGTGCTAGGTTGGACTGGATGAGCTTGGAGGTCTTTTCCAAACTGTTTGGTTCTATGATTCTAATCCAACTGCTTCTGCACTCAGCAGGGACATCCTCAACTAGATCAGGTTGCCCACAGCCCTGTTGAGCCTCACCTTGAATATCTCCAGGGATGGAGCCACAACCACCTCCCTGGGCAACCTACTGCAGTGTTGCACCACCCTCATGGTGCAGAACTTGTTCCTTACACCTACAGTAAATCTAAACTAAATCTGATCTGCTCTGCTCTAGTTTGAAGCCACTGCCCTCATCCTGTCCCTTCAGGCCTTTTCAAACAGTCTCTCTGCAGCCTCCTCGTAGCCCACTTCAGGTATTGGCAGGCTGCTATTAGGTCTCCCCAGAGCCTCCTCTTTTCCAGGCTAAACCCCCCCAACTCCCTCAGCCTGTTCTCACAGCAGAGGTGCTCCAACCCCCTGGTCATAAATTGAGAGCCATTTAAAATGCTTCCTGGAGTGGAAGTTATGCTCACACTTCTTTCAATATGAAAACTGGAAATATTAAAGGACACTACCCTTGTGCAGAACTTGTTCCTGACATCCAATCTAAATCTGCTCTGCTCTAGTTTGAAGCCATTGCCCCTAGTTCTAATACCACAGGCCTTTGGAATCAGTCCCATTTTGCCACTCTTGCATTTAAAAGAGTAGCATATAAAGACTTGATGCCCAAAATGTAGTTAGACACTGAGACAACCAATGGGGAAAGCTTCTCCAGACCAGGACTTTCTTCACAGCAAAAATGATTGGCATTGGAATGGGCTGCCCAGGGAGGTGGTGGAGTGCCCATCCCTGGAGGTCTTTACAAGGAGGCTGGATCAGTCAGGGTTGGAAAGGACCACAAGCATCATCTAGTTCCAACCCCCTTGCCGTGGGCAGGTCCAGAGAAAACAACCTTGGTCAAAGAGAAGGGAGGAAAATCAGCAGCCAGGTCTCACACCCACACAATTGCTTAGGAAATGATCAAGCAGCTTGTGAAGCTGGGGGACTAAACCTGGTGCACAGCTCCACTCATCTGCCTCATGCCCTCATGACTATTTTTCCTCTCTGTACACGTGTGTGTTACTGTGAGGTCCAGCAGCAGCCTCTGAAAGGCTCATTCAGCCTGCAGCAAGGAAACCTTGGCTCAGGGCCACATGGCTGCTTCTGCAGGAAAGGAAAAGCACAAACTCTCCTGGAAGGCTGCAGAAGACCTGCAGGCAGCTCAAAGGCAAATTTCAAGTCCAAGACCTGTGTTCTGAACACAGACTGAGAACAGCTCACTCCCAGCTAATTCTAATGCACCTAAACCAGGAGGGGAAAGGAATCAAATCCCAGGTTTGGATGCTTGTGAAGAAAAAAATACTTCTTATACATAGATCCTTGCATGAACCCTGACTGATTCTATGATTCTATGATCAGAATCACAGAAAACATCCAGTAGGGTGAGACCTCCAAGCTCATCCAGTCCAACCCTCCACCCAGTTACACTAAATCATGTTCCTCAGCACCAGTTCCACAGGCTGCTTGAACACCTCCAGGGATGGTGACTCCTGCACTGCCCTGCAGAGACCACTCCAATATTGGAGAACCTTCTCTGTGAAGAAAGACATCCTAATATCCAGCTGCCTACTGGTTGACTGAGGATCAGAATGGAAATTCACAGGATCACAGGATGCCAGGGGATGGAAAGGACCTCCAGAGATCATCCAGTCCAACCCCCTGCCAGAGCAGGATCATACAATCTAGCTCAGGTCACACAGGAACACATCCAGACAGTTCTTCAACATCTGCAGAGAGGGAGACTCTACAATCCCCCCTAGGGAACCTGTTCCAGTGCTCTGTCACCCTCACAGGGAGCAAAACTCTTCCTCAGGTTCACATGGAACCTCTTATGCCTCAACTCCCACCCGTTGTCCGATTTCCAGTTCTTCTCCATCCCTTTCTTTGCCACAAGCTCCATGTTCTGAAAGGGACAAGCCACTAGAATCATAGAACCACAGAATCAGTCAAGGTTGGAAGGGACCACAAGGATCATCCAGTTCCAAACCCCCTACATGGGCAGGGACACCTCACACTAGATCAGGCTATTCACAGCCTCATCCAGCCTGGCCTCAAACACCTCCAGCAACGAAGCTCCCACCACCTCCCTGGGCAACCCCTTCCAAACTCTCAACAGCCTTGTGCTGAAGAATTTCTTCCTAACACACAGTCTGAATCCACCCATTTATAGCCTTGTTCCATTCCCCCCAGTCCTATCACTACCTAAGGACAGTCTAGAAAGTCCCTCCCCAGCTTTCTTGTAGCCCACTTCAGATCCTGGAAGGTCACAAGAAGGTCACCTGGGAGCTTTTCTCTCCAGACTGAACAGCCCCAACTCCCTCAGTCTCTCCTCACAGCAGAGCAGCTCCAGCCCTCTGCTCATCCTCGTGGCCCTTCTCTGGACACCTTCCAGCACCTCCATAGCCCTCTTGTCACTACATACTTGACAACTTCTCCAACTAGATTGGAAGAGACCTCCAAGATCATCCAGTCCAACCTAGCACCCAGCCCTAGCCAATCAACCAGACCATGGCACTAAGTGCCTCAGCCAGGCTTTGCTTCAACACCTCCAGGCATGGTGACTCCACCACCTCCCCAGGCAGCCCATTCCAATGCCAATCACTCTCTCTGCCAACAACTTCCTCCTCACATCCAGCCTAGACCTCCCCTGGCACAACTTGAGACTGTGTCCCCTTCTTCTGTTGCTGGTTGCCTGGCAGAAGAGCCCAACCCCACCTGGCTACAGCCTCCCTTCAGGTAGCTGTAGACAGCAATGAGCTCTGCCCTGAGCCTCCTCTTCTGCAGGCTGCACACCCCCAGCTCCCTCAGCCTCTCCTCACAGGGCTGTGCTCCAGGCCCCTCCCCAGCCTTGCTGCCCTTCTCTGGACATGTTCAAGGACCTCAACATCTTTCTGAAACTGAGGGGCTCAGAACTGGACACAGCACTCAAGGTATGTCCTGCCCAGTGCTGAGCACAGGGCAAGTCCTGCCCTCTGTAGATAACTGCCCATGTTATGAGCCTTCAGCCCTCTTTCAAACAGGACTTTAGCCATTATGGAAGCTCAACTCCCAGGCTTTCCACTGAGAAGTTCATAAAACACCTACCAAGCCAAATGTTTAGTTTATGCTGAATCTATATTAGGCAAATTGAATAAGAAACCTTTTGAGCAGTCATTGGCTGCTGAGGCTCAGATGATTTTCTTATGGGGCTAATGCAGTAAAAAAACCCAAAGAAACAAAGGAGAAAAAATAATGATTGCCTCCTAAAATCTTTCTTAGGCACAGTCATTCTTGCTGGTGTTTGAGCCATGTATTGAGAGGATGATCTAAACCATTTATCCACTGTGGCTCCTGTCTGCTCTCACTGAATCCCTCTTCTTTCATCAGCAAAACAGCAGTCTGGACTCCAAGAGGCAAGTCCCTGCTGGATGATGCGAGGAAGAACACTTCCAAACAGAGGATTATTGCATTATGGCATGCCAGAATAGAGCTGTGAGGCTGAAGGACAGGCAATGACTTCTCATTTTCATGGCATTTGGCTGTCCCAGCTCCCAGAGTGGCTTTAAAAAGCAGGAAGCTGCAGAGAGTTCAAACTAACACTCAGCTTCTACCACAGTGAGAGGTCTGAGCAGCCTGATTAGAGCTTCTTTGAGGTCTGTTGGCTAAATGCAGTTGCAAAGTTTTTGCTTCAGTCCTCATATAGGAATTTGGGAGGAGTTGGGGTATTTTTTTTGCATCTAGTTGCCCTTCCTGTCAAAATATTGCAAACTGTTGTGTTGCTGTGGGGGTTGCTATGATCACAGAATCATAGAATCAGGCAGGTTGGAAGAGACCTCCAAGCTCATCCAGGCCAACCTAGCAGCCAGCCCTAGCCAGTCAACCAGACCATGGCACTAAGTGCCTCAGCCAGGCTTTGCTTCAACACCTCCAGGGACAGCAACTCCACCACCTCCCTGGGCAGCCCATTCCAATGCCAATCACTCTCTCTGGGAAGAACTTGAATTTAGGCAGGGCTCAGCTAGGCAGAGATGTAAAAAGGTAGAGGTCAAATAGCAGAGAATTGTCAGGGCTGTGAAGGGACCACAAGGATCAGCCAGCTGAAACCCCCCTGCCATGGGCAGGGATATCCAACCTGGCCTTAAACACCTCCAGGGAGGAAGCTTCCACCACCTCTCTGGGCAAACCCTTCCAGGCTTTCACCACCCTCATGCTGATGCAGCAATCATTCTATTTCTTTCTTAGTTATCAACATCTATTCAATCCACTTTGAGTCTTCTCTTCTCCAGACTAAGCAGCCCCAGGTCCCTCAGCCTCTCCTCACCAGGCAGTGCTCCAGTCCCCTCATCATCCTCCTAGCCCTCCCTTGGACCCTCTCCAGCAGATCCCTGTCCCTCTTCAACTGGGGAGCTCAAAACTGGAGGCAGTACTCACAATGAGGGTCTCACCAGGGCAGAGTAGAGGGGAAGGAGAACCTCCCTTGATCACCAGTAGATTTCCAACATACCTTCCACACAAGGAACATCAATTGAAAAATATTCCACATACTTTTAGAGGGAGACTGAACAGGACTGGAAAATGTCCAAGACCTCTAACCATGGAGTGCCCATAAACACAGAGGTCTCTGGAGACCCTGCCTGTGGCTGCTGTTCTGCTGACTGTGCCCTTCCTGAACACCTCATTTGAAAAACTCAGGCTGTAATTACTCCCCATCCTCTTTCCTCCAAGCAGTGTAAAATGTGGCTGTATGCTGAGGAAGGAAGATTATTTCTTGGCTGTAGACAGGTGGGGGTTGGTCTCTCCTGCCAGGCAACTAGCAACAGAATGAGGGGACACAGCCTAAAGTTGTCCTGGGGGAGGTCTAGGCTGGATGTTAGGAGGAAGTTGTTGGCAGAGAGAGTGATTGGCATTGGAATGGGCTGCCCAGGGAGGTGGTGGAGTTGTCATTCCTGGAGGTGCTGAAGAAAAGCCTGGCGGAGGCACTTAGTGCCATGGTCTGGTTGATTGGCTAGGGTTGGGTGCTAAGTTGGACTGGATGAGCATGGAGTGGACAGGGCTGGGTGTTAGGTTGGACTGGATGAGCTTGGAGTGGACAGGGCTGGGTGTTAGGTTGGACTGGATGAGCTTGGAATGGACAGGGCTGGGTGTTAGGTTGGACTGGATGAGCTTGGAATGGACAGGGCTGGGTGCTAGGCTGGACTGGATGAGTATGGAGTGGACAGGGCTGGGTGCTAGGTTGGACTGGATGAGCTTGGAGTGGACAGGGCTGAGTGTTAGGTTGGACTGGATGATCTTGGAGGTCTCCAACCTGATTGATTCTATGATTCTAGTTTGCTTTTTTTCATATAGCATTTGACATGTGCCAGGCACTGAGAAGACATTGACTGAGCCTGACAGGGATGCAGTGAAGTAGGTAGGTAATTATTACTTTTATCCCCTTGCTAAATACTTGAGAAGCAAAGAGACTTGCCCTTGGAGAGCATCCAAGCCAAAATGAGGACACAGGGCTGTGGGGAACCACCTGTCTTCATCCAGGCAAACCAGCACTGGAATTGAGCAGGAGAGAAGGAGGATGTGGAGAGTTTGAGCTCTGCAATGTTTTTCTAGACACAGCAATTTAACAAATAACTCTTCCAAGTTCTGCTTTATCCTTTCCCTTCATTTATGACTCACCCCAAGCTAATTGCATGGTGATGTTCTCTTGCTTTGCAGTTATGGGACTGGTTAGTGGGCAACTTTTTATTTCTTTTGTGTCACAACCCCCCCCAGAAATCCTAAATGTGTCTTGTTGAAGCTGGAAAATGCTGCAAGCTATAAAGTAAATACTCCTTTATGTAAGTGGGGTTGGCCCAGAACTTGGCAAATGGATTGCCAGAATCAAAAGGGAGGGGGAAAAAATCTTCAGTATGGCAAAAGCCACAGAAGGTTCATATGATTTGAATTAAATTCAGATAATAACCACACTTGGCCCAGTGGTGCTTGGAGAGGGAGTTTGAAGCTCTCTTCAGAGATATTTTGTAGCTTAGTTTTAAATGAGACCTAACCTTTAACCTTTAAACAACACCAAGCTGGGAGGCTTGGCTGAGACAGCTGAAGGATGTGAGGCCATGCAGAGGGACCTGGGCAGATAGAGCTGGGCACAGAGGAACCAGATGGAGGTCAACAAGGGCAAGTGTAGAGTCCTGCAGCTGGGGAGGAACAATAAACTGCACCAGTAGAGGCTGGGAGGTGATCTGCTGGAGAGCAGCCCTGTGGAGAGGGAGCTGGGGGTCCTGGTGGCTAACAAGGTACCCATGGCACAGCAATGTGCCCTGCTGGCCAAGAAGGTCAATGGCATCCTGGGGTGTATTAGGAGGAGTGTGTCCAGCAGATCAAGGGAGGTTCTCCTCCCACTCTGTTCTGCCCTGCTGAGACCTCATCTTGAATAGTGCCCTCAGTTTAGGGCTCCCCAGTTGAAGAGGGACAGGGATCTGCTGGAGAGGGTCCAGCAGAAGGCTACGAGGATGATGGGGAGGGGGGACAGGAAGGGAGGAGGAGAGGCTGAGAGACTTGGGACTTTTTAGTCTGGAGAAGAGAAGACTTGGAGGAGATTTGATAAATGTTAATAAGCATCTGAGGTCTGCCAGGAGTGGGGGGATAGGCTCTGCTCACTGCTCCCTGGGATAGGACAAGGAGCAATGGATCTAAGTTGCAGCAAAAGAGCTTCTGCCTCAACACAAGGGGGAACTTTTTGACTGCAAGGGTCACAGAGCCCTGGCACAGGCTGCACAGAGAGATTGAGGAGTTTCCTTCTCTGGAGACTTTCAAGGCCTGTCTGGATGTGTCCCTCTGTGATCTGAGTTAGATAGGACTGTCCTGCTCTGGCAGGGGGTTGAACTGGATGATCTCCTTGGATCCCTTCCAACCCTAACATCCTGTGAGTCTGTGACTGAAAAGGAGGCTGGATGAGGCACTTAGTGCCATTGGTTAATTAGAAGGCTTAGGCAATAGGTTGGACTTGATGATCCTGGAGGCTTCTTCCAACCTGGTTAATTCTGTGATTCTATGACTTCTCCTTCCAAAGAGGAAAAAAAAGGAGCTCAGCACATTTAAATGCTTTTCCTAGAGCCTCTTCCTTCTTTCAAAGTCTATTTCCTCTAAAAGTTGTATTTACAGGTAAAAGGAAGGGGATGAGAGCGAAGCAGACAGACATCTACACAAAAATGCTCCTCTCTCTGTGTACCACACTCCATAAATACACACACCATAAATGAAGGTAAATTGCTCTCTGTGTGCCTGTGGAAAAGGCATTTCATTTGGTCTCTGGTACCCAAGCATTTAAGCAGGCAAGGACCTGAGCACACACAAAGGCAACGTCAGTGTACTCAACCAGGTAAATAAAAACCTTTTGAAACCTATAGCAAGATCCTTAAGTCCTGTTCTAAACAGCCTCACTTGGTAGTCAGGTCACTGCAGTGCTACAACTAAACAAGAATTTGTCTGCTGTAATTAAGGCCTGGCAGCTGAGAAAAGGGCAGTGGGAAGCAAATGCCAAACCAGCATCATGCTGCAGACACATTCCCAGCATCCCAGCCTCCAGGAAGCTGGAATTTACATTGGCATCAACAGTCTCAGAGATCAGAGGCATGATCAGTCCCTTCCACCACTGATATTCCCTCTTTCCTTGGGATTCTCTGCCAACCACTTGGTACATCCAAGGGTTTCCAGGTGAGGGAGATCCCCAGCCCTTCTGTTTGCCAGCCTCCAAGCTGTCTTATGGGGGAGGCAAGCTGTTAAGATATTAAAATGCACCACTGGCACCAAACTGCTTTCAGATCACAATGCCTGCTGCAGCCACAGAGGATGTAATAACACTGAGAAAAACTAATAGCTCACAATGGAAGATATGAGGTGGTGGAGTTGCCATCCCTTCAGGTGTTCAAGCCAAGACTGGATGAGGCTCTGGACCAGGGAATTGAGTCCAGCATCAGTAAGTTTGCAGATGACATCAAGTTAGGAGCAAGTGTCAGTCTGTTGGAGAGTAGGAGGGCCCTGCAGAGGGACCTTGCCAGGCTGGATGGGTGGGCAGAGACCAATGGGATGAGACTGAACAAGGCCAAGTGCAGGGTCCTACACTTTGGCTGCAGTAACCCCAATCAGCACTACAGGATGGAATGAGCTGCCGAGGGAGGTGGTGAACCTCTTTCCTTACATGTTTCCATGAGAGTTTGCCTTTGGGAGACTGAAGGGTAGATAAGTTCATTTTACAGTCTGAGCTTGCAGCCTCTTATCACTGAACGTCTAAAATTCCCTGGTCTCTGAAGCTGGTGGTCCCCAACTCTCTCAGCCCATCTCCATATGAGGAGCTCCAGCCTTCTGATTGTCCTCATGGCCCTTCTCTGGACACACCCCAGCACTGCCAGGGCAGCTTCTTCATACAAAACCAGTTTAAGTAATTAGAGAAGAAGTTTCCTAGCTAACTGATCTGATTCTCATAAGAGGCACTTCAACAATGACAGTTTAATAAAGCAAATCATTGCTGCAGTTGGCTGAGTTGGGCAGCAGGAGGGCAGACAGGTCTCAGCTGAAGGCATCTACCAGGTGGGCAATGACCAATCCACTCAGAAGGAAGAGTCCATCAGACTCATCATCTTTTTCATCAAATGGGCATGAAGAGGGTCAGAAAAGCCAAAACAAAACCAGCCCAAGAGAAGCAGTCCCTACAGATGAAGTTTTCCCTCTGTTTAGTGCTAAAGTGGGACAGGGATGTCTTGGAGCAATGTGAAAACACAGTCTTGGGCTGTCTCTAAACCAGAACATTCAAAGTACATTCTCTGGTGCAAGTGAATTTGATTTCCAAAGCAACCCACCCACACTCAGTGCAAGCAAAGAACCTGCATGAGAGTTGTTATCTTCTGTTTGCAATCAGCCCTTGTTTTCTGCTGCAGAAACCACAAGCAAGTGTTAACTGGAAAGCCTTAATGAAACAAAACCCATTTGGTTTGAGGGGAGAAGTCAGCAGGGGCCAAACACTCAGGCCTAGGGCTCCCAGCACTTGTTTGGTTTTGTCCCACTTACTTTTATCCTCTTCTCTTTCACTTCTCACAGCAGCAAAAACATGTGCCAAGTCAACTGCAGTACAGGAGAGATGTGGAGGTGCTGGAGCAGGTCCAGAGGAGGGCAATGAAGCTGGGGAAGGGCCTGAAGAATAAATCATAGAATCACAGAATTAACTGGGTCAGAAAAGACCTCTGAGATCATCAAGTCCAACCTATCACCTAGGGCACCTTGCCTTGGGCACCCTGCACTTGCTCACTGGGGGAGAGCACCTGACTGAGGTCCTGAGGTGTGCACAAAACTCTAAAGCAAAGTCACAGAACCACAGAATTCACCAGGTTGGAAAGGAGCTCTGAAATCATCGAGTCCAACCTAGCACCTAACCCTTCTCATTAACTAACCCATGGCACTAAGTGCCTCATCCAGGCTTTGCTTCACACCTCCAGGGATGGGGACTCCACCACCTCCCTGGGCAGCCCATTCCAATGCCAATCACTCTTGCTGGGATGAACTTCCTCCTAACATCCAGCCTGAACCTGCCCTGGCACGGCTTTAGGCTCTGTCCCCTTCTTCTGTTGCTCAGTGTCTGGGAGAAGAGCCCAACCCCACCTGGCTACAACCTCCCTTCAGGTAGCTGCAGACAGCAATGAGCTCTGCCCTGAGCCTCCTCTTCTGCAGGCTGCACACCCCCAGCTCCCTCAGCCTCTCCTCACAGGGCTGTGCTCTCTGTGATGTCTCACCACATTTGTTGTGCCTCCCTGAGCCTCCATCAAGAAAAAAATACCTCTGTTCTAAGTGAAAGATTCAAACATTGTTTTGCAGAGGGAGATTAAAACTTGTTTCCAAATGGATACCCCTTCAATAATATCTAAAAATTCCTAAGTAAAGACATATTTGCTGGAGCTGATAAAGTGACAATTCAGGAATATACTTTCTTTTGCAGGACTAAGCATAGGCAGGTTTGGGGAAATCCTGTTCTATGCTGTGTTTAGAATCATAAAGTCATAGAATCAGTCAGGGTTGGAAAGGACCACAAGGATCATCCAGTTCCAACCCCCCTGCCACAGGCAAGGACACCTCACACTAGACCAGGCTTTGCCAGCCTGGCTGTATTTAAGGGTTATTTGGATGTGGTGCTTGGGGATATGGTTTAAGGTCAATCTCATAGAGTAGGGTTCTAGGTTGGACTTGGTGATCCTGAGGGGCTTTGGTACTCTGGATGTGTTTAAGAGTCATTTGGATGTTGTACTTAGGCACATGGTTTAAGGTGAATCTTACAGAATAAGGTTCTAGGATGGGTTTGATGATCCTGAAGGGCTTTGGTACCCTGGATGTGTTTAAGGGTGGTTTGGATGTTGTACTTGGGCATATTGTTTAAAGTGAAGCTTATAGAGTAAGGTTCTAGGCTGGGTTTGATGATCCTGAGGGGCTTTGGTACCCTGGGTGTGTTAAGGGTGGTTTGAATGTTTGGCACATGGTTTAAAGTGAAGCTTATAGAGTAAGGTTCTAGGCTGGGTTTGATGATCCTGAGGGGCTTTGGTACCCTGGGTGTGTTTAAGGGTGGTTTGAATGTTGGGCACATGGTTTAAGGTGAAGCTTATAGAGTAAGGTTCTAGGCTGGGTTTGATGATCCTGAGGGGCTTTGGTACCCTGGGTGTGTTTAAGAGTGGTTTGAATGTTGGGCACATGGTTTAAGGTGAAGCTTATAGAGTAAGGTTCTAGGCTGGGTTTGATGATCCTGAGGGGCTTTGGTACCCTGGGTGTGTTTAAGGGTGGTTTGAATGTTTGGCACATGGTTTATAGTGAAGCTTATAGAGTAAGGTTCTAGGCTGGGTTTGATGATCCTGAGGGGCTTTGGTACCCTGGGTGTGTTTAAGGGTGGTTTGGAAGTTGGGCACATGGTTTAAAGTGAAGCTTATAGAGTAAGGTTCTAGGCTGGGTTTGATGATCCTGAGGGGCTTTGGTACCCTGGGTGTGTTTAAGGGTGGTTTGGAAGTTGGGCACATGGTTTAAGGTGAAGCTTATAGAGTAAGATTCTAGGCTGGGTTTGATGATCCTGAGGGGCTTTGGTACCCTGGGTGTGTTTAAGGGTGGTTTGAATGTTGGGCACATGGTTTAAAGTGAAGCTTACAGAGTAAGGTTCTAGGCTGGGTTTGATGATCCTGAGGGGCTTTGGTACCCTGGGTGTGTTTAAGAGTGGTTTGAATGTTGGGCACATGGTTTAAAGTGAAGCTTATAGAGTAAGGTTCTAGGCTGGGTTTGATGATCCTGAGGGGCTTTTCCAACCTGGATATTTCTGTGATTCTGTGTAGCTACATCCACTGCTGTTCACACCTCACATCTGCACTTTCTGTCTGTTCCCTGCACTCAGCACCAGGTCAGAGCCTCTGCTTCATGTTCCACGTGGGAACCTCACCTCTCTCCCAGGGGTGAGAGCTGCAGGGATTAATTCAACCCTCTTTGGTCCAGGCCATTGCTCCAAACCATACAGCCAGGATTTGTGAAACCTTTCAAGGAGTGTTTACAAGGGGAATTATCTGCATTTAGCTGGCTGGCAAGTACCAGTCACTGGAATTCCTCCAAGGATTCTTTTTTTCTGTTGTTTTCCCAAAGTAAAATATTTGGAAAGCACATTTGCAATCAATTTAAGGGAAAGGCACATTTTCTGTTAAACCCCCTCAGACTCTGGCTAAAAACACTCACTTAGACTGTTCTAAAATGGAGTGTTACAAGATCCAAGCACAATACAGTGTGGTGAGCAGAGCAGAGTTAATAAACAGGGTAAGGTTTCACCAATGCAAGCTGAGATCCTGCTTCTCTTTAATTATTTCTCTTTTCATCCTGCCACTTTCCCACTACAAAGTGGAAAGAGAAGGGACTACATTAAATTCTGAAGGTCATTGAATCATAGAATCAGTCAGAGTTGGATGGGACTACAAGGATCATCTAGTTTCAACCCCCCTACCATGGGCAGGGTCACCCTACCCTAAATCAGGCTGCACAGAGCCCCATCCAGCTTGGCCTTAAACACCTCCAGGGATGGGGCCTCAACCACCTTCCTGGGCAGCCCATTCCAGGCTCTCACCACTCCCTTTGTCAGTGCCATGGACAGTGGCACTGAGTGCAGCCTCAGCAAGTTTGCTGAGCACACCAAGCTGTGTGGTGCAGCAGCCAGGCTGGAGGGCAGGGATGCCAGCCAGAGGCACCTGGACAGGCTGCAGAGGTGGGCACAAGCCAACCTCAGGAGGTTCAACAAGACCAAGTGCAGTGTCCTGCATCTGGGTTGAGGCAATGCCAAGCACAAATCCAGGCTGGGCAGTGAGTGGCTGGAGAGCAGCCCTGAGGAGAGGGACCTGGGGGTGCTGCTGGATGAGAAGCTCAACAGGAGCCAGCAGTGTGCACTTGCCTGTTCCAGTGTTCTGTCACCCTCACAGGGGGAAAAAAACTCCTCATTTTGAGACACTGGAGATATTCCAAACCCTCCTGGACACACTCCTGTGTGATCTGCTCTAGGTAATCCTGCTCTGGCAGGGGGGTTGGACTGGATGAGTTTTGGAGGTCCCTTCCAGCCCCTGACACTCTGTGAAGCCTGCTACATGACATGAGTGAAGACAGAGCATTGCTACTGTAGAGAGCACTTTGATCCCCTGAAAGGGAAAAAAATGGAATGATGAGACATCCTTACACTACATTTCACTTACATTTTGGAGGCCCTTAGTGCCCTTTGCCCCTAAAGAGGACGACCTCACCCAGCACAAGCTGACCCAGTGGGTGCTAGCACAGCCCTTATTAGTTGCAGCACTGCGTTAGTAAAGAGTTGAAGGAGAAATAACCTCTCTGGTTGAAAATGCAGTGGGAATTCAGGCAAACACACGTGGGAACCCAGCCAGAACTCAGGGACTGCCTCCCAAACTCTTCCAAAATGTGCTTGTGGGGTCACTTAATGAACACAGGCAGTTGCAGCAGAACAGTAGCTTTATGTTTGAGCACAGCCAGAAGCACACAGCCATCCAATTGTTAGGGGTCATGACTCAGAGATCCAGCCTGTTCCTGGGATAGGAATCCCTGGGTTTGGAGTCAGAGCTGTGCAGCCAGCCCACAGCTTGCACCTTGACTACAGAGTACATTTCAGCCCATTTAATCTCCACCCTCCTTCAGCTACTTGTGTGCTTGCCAGGCAGCCAGCAAAACTGAGAACTGGTCTGTGGCAAGGGACCAAACATATTTTACATATCATGGGGCTTAAGTCTTCTAGACTTGGTGGTTACTGAAGTATGTCTGGGTAAGTGGCACACCTAACAGCCAAGGCAACCTCCTTTCTGGCTTGTTTGGCTTCCAAACTTGTGGCTGAGGCAGACACTACCTGCTAGAACCCATCATGCCCCAGGAAAAGTCCATTTATTAAGCAAAACAACTCTTTGCTGTTCCAGTATTTTTCAAAGCAAGCAAAACTAATCTGGTTGCTTGGTTTCACCTTTCTTGTTTTCACTTACTCTGTATTGCATCTATCTGTAACTTAAGAGTAGACAATAAACCATGGCAGGCTTTGGAAGTGCTGAACCCTGTGGCTCAGCATCACAGCCATCACCTGCACCAAAGCTGTAAGGTCAATGGCATCCTGGCCTGGATCAGGAGCAGTGTGGGCAGCAGGACCAGGGAGGTTCTTCTGCCCCTGTGCTCAGCACTGCTCAGGCCACACCTTGAGTGCTGTGTCCAGTTCTGGTCCCCTCAATTCAAGAGAGATGTTGAGGTGCTGGAAGGTGTCCAGAGAAGGGCAACAAGGCTGGTGAAGGGCCTGGAGCACAGCCCTGTGAGAAGAGGCTGAGGGAGCTGGGGGTGTGCAACCTGCAGCAGAGGAGGCTCAGGGCAGAGCTCATTGCTGTGTACAGCTACCTGAAGGGAGGTTGTAGCCAGGTGGGGTTGGGCTCTTCTGCCAGGCAACCAGCAACAGAACAAGGGGACACAGTCTCAAGCTGTGCCAGGGGAGGTCTAGGCTGGATGTTAGGAGGAAGTTGTTGACAGAGAGAGTGATTGGCATTGGAATGGGCTGCCCAGGGAAGTGGTGGAGTCGCTGTCCCTGAAGGTGTTCAAGCAAAGCCTGGCTGAGGCACTTAGTGCCATGGTCTGGTTGACTGGCTAGGGCTGGCTGCTAGGTTGGCCTGGATGATCTTGGAGGTCTCTTCCAACATGAGTGATCCAATGATTTCCAAAGTCAACTATTTAAACATATGAAAAGTACAACATGACTTGGCAGTGCCTGGTACCAGCTTGCAGTGCCACAAAGCCTGCAGTGTACTGGGCCAGCATGTGTGATGTGTCCTATCTGTCACACAGGCATCAGCAATCTCTCTTACATTCGTGTTGGCTATGCCAGAGCATTCACACTGACATCAAATCATTTCACAGTCTGAGCTTGCAGGCTCTTATCACTGAACATCTGAACTTTCCTGGTCTCTGAAGGTGGAGGTTCCAGGCAGAATGTCAGGTGGAGTTCCTGCAATCAGGAAATAAGAGTCCTCAAATATTTATTTGTAGAGTCACAGACTCAGCCAGGTTGGAAGAGACCTCCAAGATCATCCAGGCCAACCTAGCACCCAGCCCTTTCCAGTCAACCAGACCATGGCACTAAGTGCCTCAGCCAGGCTTTGCTTGAACATCTCCAGGGACAGCAACTCCACCACCTCCCTGGGCAGCCCTTTGTAATGCCAGTCTCTCTCTCTGGCAACAACTTCCTCCTAACATCCAGCCTAGACCTCCCCTGGCACAGCTTGAGACTGTGTCCCCTTGTTCTGTTGCTGGTTACTGGCACAAGAGACCAACCCCACCTGGCTACAACCTCCCTTCAGGGAGTTGTAGATCTTGGGGCTAGTCCTGCCTGGAGGCAGAGCCCCAGATGAATGCCTCTGCAATTCAATTGGAATGAGCTGCCCAGGGAGGTGGTGGAGTCACCTACCCTGGCTGTGTTTAAGGGTGGTTTGGACGTGGTGCTTGGGGATATGGTTGAAGGTGACTCTTGCAGAGTAGGGTTCTAGGTTGGACTTGGTGATGCTGAGGAGCTTTGCCAGCCTGCATGTTTGTGTCATTCTGATTCTGTCTGCATGTTTTTGGAGCACCTCCAGGGATGGTGACTCCACTACTTCCCTGAGCTGCCTCTTTTCTTCCTGTGTGGTTCAAAGGCAGCCACACTGGGATGGAAGCTAATGGGACATGAGATTACAAGATATGAGCTATAGCTCTACACAAACACTTCATCTAATCTTGCATTGCTGTTAGTCATCAATGAGTGCCTGTGCTGAATTACATCAGGCAGAAACCATCTCTTTAAAGCCTTATTTCAGTGGCCTTCAGTATTTACCTTGAGGGAAGTAGCCCTTCAGGGCATTTACCTAAGGCCAAACCCTGTCACAGAGCCTGTGGTCTCATGGCTCAGAAGTTACTAAGGTTATGCTCTAAGGAATTTTAACCATAGAGAAAAGCTTCAGCCATGGGACTCAGCAACATCAAACTGACCCCATGAAGGAAGAGTTTGCAGACCACAACTAATGGACTGGAAATTATTCTGATCCAAGAGTAGATGAATCAGTCTGTGTTCAGGTGTTTCAGATGTTTGAGTGGTGGCTAGTTCTAGAGCTCCCACACAGGTCAACAAAATCATCTCCACCAGCCTCCAAGAGGCAGTCTCAGATGACAAAGAGACCACAAGAGCTGCATACTGGAAACAAAATGTTGTGCTTGTGCTTCTGAACTTCCCAACCACAGCAGCTGATCATCCATATTCAGCACAAGGGTTTCAGCTTTGGCAACACCAGGCCCTGAGGAGGTCAGCTGAGCCCTCCTGGGATCTGCTGAGGTGTATTCCTGGCACCTACAGGCTGGATATTAGGAGGAAGTTCTTCACAGAGAGAGTGATTTCCCATTGGAATGGGCTGCCCAGGGAGGTGGTGGAGTCACCATCCCTGGAGGTGTTCAAGCAAAGCCTGGATGAGGCACTTAGTGCCATGGTCTGGTTGACTGGCTAGGGCTGGGTGCTAGGTTAGACTGGATGAGCTTGGAGGTCTCTTCCAACCTGGTTGATTCTATGATTTAATTGCAGACAAATAACTTTATCTCTACACAAACACAGGTGAATTAGTCAAACTATACTGAGAAGCAGGAGGCTGAGCAGTCACTTTCTTCTGGAGTTAAAAATAACTGTCCTGAGAGCAGCCCTGAGGAGAGGGACTTGAGGGTGCTGGTGGATGAGAAGCTCGAGAGGAGTCATCAGTGTGCACTGGCAGCCCAGAGAGCAACCAGAGCCTGGGCTGCAGCAAGAGCAGTGTGGGCAGCAGGGCAAGGGAAGTGATCCTGCCCCTCTGCTCTGCACTGGTGAGACCTCACCCAGAGTACTGCATCCAGTTCTGGAGCCTTCATTACAAAAAGGATGTGGAGATGCTGGAGTGTGTCCAGAGAAGGGCCACGAGGCTGAGCAGAGGGCTGGAGCTGCTCTGCTGTGAGGAGAGACTGAGGGAGTTCAGTCTGGAGAGGAGAAGGCTCCCAGGTGACCTTCTTGTGGCCTTCCAGTATCTGAAGGGGGCTACAAGAGAGCTGGGAAGGGACTTCTCAGGCTGTCAGGCTGTGATAGGACTGGGGGGGATGGAACAAAGCTGGAAATGGGTAGATTCAGCCTGGGTGTTAGGAGGAAGTTGTTCAGCATGAGAGGGTGAGAGCCTGGAAGGGGTTGCCCAGGGAGGTAGTGGCAGTTTCATCCCTGGAGGTGTTCAAGGCCAGGTTGGATGAGGCCTTGAGCAACCTGTTCTAGTGTGAGGTGTCCCTGCCTATGTCAGGGGATTGGAACTGGCTGAGCTTTGAGGTCCCTTCCAACCTAAACAGTTCTATGATTCTATAAAACCAGAAGCTCTCTTTTCAAGCAGAAGCCATCACAAATCATACCGAAGTCAGTCTTTATCTCCAAGAACTAAAACCCCAAGCTGCCTTTCCATAGTTCTCACACATTTCCCTTGTTCCAGTGTGTGCCAGTATGCCATCCCAGCACACAGAGAGGAAATCAGCCTGAAGAGATGACACTGAAAGAGCTGCCAGCCCTGCTGCGATGCTCAGTGACCACAGTGTCCTACTACTGGAACGACACCAAGAGAGAAAGAGATCATTTTTAACCCACAGTACAGAGCTCATCAGGAGCATCTCTTAAACCAGGCACCAGCAATGACTCTGAATGCTACAGACCAGCAGCTCTGTGACCAGAAACGTAAACACTCTCCTCTAATTGAGGAAGGGGGGGGAAGACATTTGTGTTCTTGTTACAGCTATCTTAATTAAATGCAGCATCTGGAAAGGAAGTTCTACCCATAGGCTTCATTTCACAGCCAAATATTTCTGTCAGAAGAAATTCTTCTTCAGTTACAGAAGTGCAAAGTTCTACACTTTGGCCACAACAACCCCAAGCAGTGCTACAGGCTGGGGACAGAGTGGCTGAGAGCAGCCAGGCAGAGAGGGACCTGGGGGTGCTGGTAGAGAGTAGCTGAAGATGAGCCAGCAGTGTGCCCAGGTGGTCAGGAGAGCCAATGGCAACCTGGGCTGGCTCAGGAGCAGTGTGGGCAGTAGGACAAGGGAGGTTATTCTGCCCCTGTACTCAGCACTGCTTAGGCCACACCTTGAGTGCTGTGTCCAGTTCTGGGCCCCTCAATTCAAGAGAGATGTTGAGGTACTGGAAGGTGTCCAGAGAAAGGCACCAAGGCTGGGGAGGGGCCTGGAGCACAGCCCTGTGAGGAGAGGCTGAGGGAGCTGGGGGTGTGCAACCTGCAGAAGAGGAGGCTCAGAGGTGACCTCATTGCTGTCTACAACTACCTGAAAGGAGGCTGTAGCCAGGTGGGGTTGGGCTCTTCTGCCAGGCAAGCAGCAACAGAACAAGGGGACACAGTCTCAAGTTGTACTGGGGTAGATATAGCTGGCTGTCAGGATGAAGTTGTTGGCAGAGAGAGTGATTGGCATTGGAATGGGCTGCCCAGGGAGGTGGTGGAGTCACTGTCCCTGAAGGTGTTGAAGCAAAGCCTGGATGAGGCACTTAGTGCCATGGTCTGGTTGATTGGCTAGGGCTGGGTGCTAGGTTGGACTGGATGAGCTTGGAGGTCTCTTCCAACCTCCTTGATTCCCTGGACATGTTCCACTACCTCAGCATCTCTCTGGAATTGAAGAGCCCAGCACTGGACACAGGACTCAAGGTGTGGCCTGACCAGGGTTGAGTCCAGTCTTGCCTCCAAAGTCCCAGGCTCAACCTTGTGTTACCACTGTAACTCAGACTCCTAGATCACCTCCTTGCTGGGCAGGCCAGCAGCTTTTACCCATGAAGGGAAACTGGGAGAGCATTTCAGCAGGAGGCACTCTTAGTTCTAAAGCATCCTTTTAGCCATGGCTAAAAAGAAGCCTGTTGTTGGAAAGCCTGACTGCCTGCTGGAGTGGAAAACCTCCTGACCACTCATGGTGATTAATGGAAGCAGAATGGAAAACTTAAAAGATCTTATTCCACTTTTGACAAGAGCAGGGCTGTTAAGCTGAGTCCTGTGGCCAAATTCCAGGTAGCTACATCCAGCCTACCTAAATACTCCTAAAAGTTCTATTTGAATATACTGAGTTATTATTCTTAACCTCCTACCTTCCACTGGTATGCAGAATTTCTACAGGCAGCTGAACAACAGCTTCATTGTGTCTTGGGGCAGCACTGTGGCTGCACAGGGTGAGGAGGTTTCTTGGTGCATTGAAAGTGCTCTGAGGTTCTTGAAGGTGAAAGGATTGTGTACACACAGGGGAGTTTTACTCCCAGTTGTAACTGACCTGGGGAGGCTCGTCCTCACGTAGCTAAAATTCCACACACAGAGTTATTTGCACAGTTTTCTCCCCTTTCTTGAATGAAATGGGGAGAGATGTTGAGGCACTGGAATGTGTCCAGAGAAGGGCAGCAAGGCTGGGCAGGGGCTGGAGCACAGCCCTGTGAGGAGAGGCTGAGGGAGCTGGGGGTGTGCAGCCTGCAGAATCATAGAATCAACCAGGTTAGAAGAGACCTCCAAGATCATCCAGTCCAACCTATCCCCCAGCCCTATCCAGTCAACCAGACCATGGCACTAAGTGCCTCAGCCAGGCTTTGCTTCAACACCTCCATGGATGGTGACTCCACCACCTCCCTGGGCAGCCCATTCCAATGCCAGTCACTCTCTCTGCCAACAACTTCCACCTAACATCCAGCCTAGACCTCCCCTGGCACAATTTGAGACTGTGTCCCCTTGTTCTCAGGGCAGACCTCATTGCTGTCTACAACTACCTGAAGAGAGGCTGCAGCCAGGTGGGGTTGGTCTCTTCTGCCAGGCAACCAGCAACAGAACAAGGGGACACAGTCTTAAGTTGTGTCAGGGGAGGTCTAGGCTGGGTGTTAGGAGGAAGTTGTTGGCAGAGAGAGTGATTGGCATTGGAATGGGCTGCCCAGGGAGGTGGTGGAGTTGCTGTGCCTGGAGGTGTTTAGGAGGAAGCTGGATGGGGCACTTAGTGCCAGGGTTTAGTTATAATGGTGAGTTGGAGTTGATGATCTTGAAGGTCTTTTCCAACCTGATTAATTCTGGTTCTGACCCTCACAGAATCACAGAACTTAGTGCCATGGCTTAGTTGATCAGAGGGTGTTAGGTGATAGGTTGGGCTCAATGATCTCAGAGGTCTTTTCCAACTTGATTGATTCTGTGATCTTGGTCTACACATTTCTTGGGCCTCCCACATCTCAGCATCTACCTCTGTCTGGCTTCCCATCCCCGTGTTGGTCTCCCTGATAATGCCTCTCTTCAGAGACACTGGAATGCCTTTGTAATTCTGCAGCCCTGAGCTCAGATGGTTTGTATCAGCTCCTGGGGTGCTTCTGAAGAATGTAATGACCCCATGCTGCAGCACATCAGCAGCTCTGGCCCAAGGTTAGGCCACCTTAATTCTTCTTTTGTGCTTCCAAAAGGGATAGGATTTTAACACAGCTCCTGCCACTTTCCATTATTGGCCTTGGCAAGATCTTCTGTTGAGCCTTGATTGTTCCTCCTTTGGAAAGGACCACACCGGCACTGTGTCTTTGGAGCAGATGGGAACAAAGTGAATCGAGTAAGGGTGATTAGAAGATAAAAAGAAACTATGCTTGGAATGAGTCCACACTGGCTTGTGTTAGGCTCCTCTTTATCTCCTGCCTCTTGTGGTACTTTTGTAAAGTATCTCGTCTCCCTGGGGCCTCGGGTTTTGTTATCTGACATAATGACAGCCCTGGGACCAGGCAGCATTTTCACTGCTAATTATTCTCCCTGGGCACAGAGTCACTTTGAACAGGTTACAGCATCACAGAATAAACCAGGTTGGAAGAGACCTCTAGGATCATCAGGTCCAACCTATCACCTAACACCTGCTAATTAACTAACCCACGGCACTAATTAACTAACCATGGCACTCATCCAGCCTCCTCTTAACCACCTCCAAGGATGGATGTCCAAAGAGTCCAAAAGGAAGAAGGTGTGAGAACACTGCCCACTATCAAGAAGCCAGAGATGCCAGGACAGGCTTTAGCTGGCTGTGGTGCTGCTTTTGGAACACAACTCTGCAACACACAGCAGCAGAACAGAATAAAATTCAGGATGTGGTCAAACCTCTTGGGATTTCAAGGACCTGCCCTTCCATGCCCTACATCATTAAGTGCAGTTAAACACACCACAGAATCACAGAATCAACCAGGTTGGAAGAGACCTCAAGCTCATCCAGGCCAACCTAGCACCCAGTCCTGGCCAATCAACCAGACCATGGCACTAAGTGCCTCAGCCAGGCTTTGCTTTGCATCCCCAGGGATGGGGACTCCACCACCTCCCTGGGCAGCCCATTCCAATGCCAATCACTCTCTCTGCCAACAACTTCCTCCTAACATCCAGCCTAGACCTCCCCTGGCACAGCTTGAGGCTGTGTCCCCTTGTTCTGTTGCTGGTTGCTTGGCAGAAGAGCCCAACCCCACCTGGCTACAACCTCCCTTCAGGTAGTTGTAGACAGCAATGAGCTCTGCCCTGAGCCTCCTCTGCTGCAGGCTGCACACCCCCAGCTCCCTCAGCCTCTCCTCACAGGGCTGTGCTCCAGGCCCCTCACCAGCCTTGTTGCCCTTCTCTGGACACCTTCAAGCACCTCAACATCTCTCTTGAATTGAGATTACCATAGAGAAAGTAAATTTTGCCCTGAAATTTAACTCCTGCTTAAACATTCAGTCAACATTTTGTGACAGTTCCACCGTGTGTATGATACAAAATAAACACTTTCTCTACCACCACTTCTCTTTTTTCCCCCATGAACAACCAATTAAGATGTGGCCAAGCATTTTAAAAGACTCTATGGTAAGGAGCTCTAATAAATGATGAGGACTTCATGTACCACAGTCACCAAGAGCAATTTGAACAGTGGATGTCCAAAGTTATAGCCATTATTTCTTCCAGTCAAAACTGGAGCATTTATGTGGATGTTGCACTTACTCTTGCTTGCTTCTTATGCTGCCTTTAATTGCACCAATCACAGAAACATGCAGGTTGGCAAAGCCCCTCAGCATCATCAAGTCCAACTTACAACCCTACTCTACAAGATCCACCTTAAACCACAGCCCCAAGCACCACATCCAAACCACCCTTAGACACATCCAGGGTGGGTGACTCCACCACCTCCCTGGGCAGCTCATTCCAGTCCCTGACCACTCTCTCTGGGAAAAACTATTTCCTAATGTCCAATCTAAACCTCCCCAGCCTCAGCTTGAGGCCATTCCCCTTTGTTCTGTCTCAATTCCTTGTGAGAAGAACCCAGCAGCAGCCTCTCCACAATGTCCCTTCAGGTAGCTGTAGACAGCAATGAGGTCTCCTCTCAGCCTCCTCTTCCTCACACCAACCATCCTCAGCTCTTTCAGTCCTTCCTCCTCAGATTTATCTTCCAGGCCCTTCCTCAGCTTCATTGCCCTTCTCTGGACCTACTTCAGCATCTCCACATCTTGCATTGCAATGCCCAAAACTGAACACAACACTCAAGGTGTGGCCAAAGCAGCTCTGGGGAGAAAGAATCTTTCCTACAACTATCAGTCCAGTGCACAGCACATCCATCATCTGTTCCAGCTGCACAGTAATGCTTTCACTGACTTTAATCATTTCATTCTGTTCACATTTGCCATACTTCTTTATTTCTGTAATTATTTTCTTCTCCTCCTCCTCCTCCTCCTCCTCACAGCAGCCTCTGCTGCCTGTTTTTAATGAAACCGTTATCAACACTCATAGAATCAGTCAGGGTTAGAAGGGACCACAAGGATCAGCCAGTTCCAGCCCCCTTGCCATGCCCAGGGACACCCTACCCTAGAGCAGGCTGGCCAGAACCTCATCCAGCCTGGCCTGAAACACCTCCAGCCATGGGACCTCAACCACCTCCCTGGGCAACCCATTCCAGGCTCTCACCACTCTCCTGCTCAACAACTTCCTCCTCGCATCCAGCCCGAACCTACCCATCTCCAGCTTTGCTCCATTCCCCCTAGTCCTGGCACTCCCTGAGAGCCTAAGAAGCCCCTCCCCAGCTCTTTTGGAGGCCCCCTTCAGATCCTGGAAGGCCACAAGAAGGTCACCTCTCTGATGGTGAAGAACTTCTTCCTCACATCCAGTCTGAACCTACCCATCTCCAGCTTCACTCCATCAAAAGTGGGAAGCTGAAAATCCACTCCTGGAAAGTGGGAAGATAAAAATCACTCTAAGCATTTGATAATATAATTAACCTTTTCTTTCCCCTCCCCCCCCTTTTTCTTTCTTCCCTGCTCTTTTTAGTTTGTGCTTTCTACCATCCACAAGGTCCAGACCTAGCCTTAAAACAACGACAAGCTCAAAATCAGGCAGGTTTAAAAGGATCGGGAGCTTGGAGGTTTCCATGGTATGAAGCTTTCAGTCATATTGTCCATGTTTTAATTAAAGATGTTGGATCTGACAGGAAGAAATGAAAAGGGTTCTATTTGTCAGAGGAAATCTTGAAAAGCTCACAAAGGGATTTTCCAGTGGCAGGCAGCCAGCAGAGAAACTCGATCGCTCGGTCACTTTTATTAACTTTACACTTTTGACATCTGCCTTTCCCCAGTACAACTTCTTGGAGACAGGTAAGGGTAAGGAAATCAATGTACATAAGCAGAAGGGCAGATGGGGCAAAAGCCTGCCTTGTTGGTCAAAAATCAGCCTCGAGTTAAAGCAAATCTGCAATAGCTGCGCTGGACAAGTAGTGTATTACACACTCACAGCAGTAAGCAGGTTGGGAAAGACCTCTGAGGTCATTGAGTCCAACCTGTCAGCTAGCCCTGCTAATTAAGTAACCCATGGCACTAACTGCCTCAGCCAGCCTCCTTTTAAATATCTTTCCAAGCAGAGCCTGGGCTGCAGCAGCAGAAGTGTGGCCAGCAGGGCGAGGGAGGTGATTCTCTCCCTCTACTCTGCTCTGGTGGGACCTCGCCTGGAGTACTGCATCCAGTTCTGGAGCCCTCATTACAAGAAGGGTGTGAATGTGCTGCTTGAAAGAGTCCATCACAGAGGCACAAAGATGCTGCTGGCAGTGGAACATCTTCCTGCTGAGGAAAAGGAGCTGGGAGTCCTTAGCCTGGAGCAGAGGAGCCTGAGGGCTGCCCTCATGCCTGTTGATAAAGATGTGCAGGGCAGTGTGGAGAGGACAGAGCAAGGCTCTGCTCAGGGATGCCCAATGACAGGACAATGGGCACTGGGGGCAAGATGGAGCAGAGGAAGTTCCACATGGATGCAAGGGAAAACTTTTTCCCTGTGAGAGTACCAGAATCCTGGAGCAAGCTGCTTAGAGAGGCTGTGGAGTCTCCCTCTCTGAAGACACCCAAAAACCACCTGGATGTGTTCCCGTGTGACCTGCCCTGGGTGATCCTGCCCTGGCAGGGGGTTGGACTGGATGATCTTTGGAGGTTAGAATCATAGAATCAGTCAGGGTTGGAAGGGGCCACAAAGATCATCTAGTTCCAACCCCCCCTGCCATGGGCAGGGACACCCTACCCTAGATCAGGCTGGCCAGAGCCTCATCCAGCCTGGCCTTAAACACCTCCAGGGATGGAGCCTCAACCACCTCCCTGGGCAACCCATTCCAAAGTTCCTTTACAGCACACTTGAACTTCATGGGCAAAGCTTGGACTTAAAAGTTCTCAGAGCTGCAATCCAGCCTGACAGATCCAAGCTCCCTTTACAACACAGAAACCTGACCTGCAGCATAATACTGTGATTGCTCTAATGGCTAATCCTGCTCACAGGTTTCCCTCCCAGCATTCTATAAATCATTTAGATGTGCAAAGACTGACAAGCTGGACATAAAACTGCTTTCACAACAGCTTCCTCTCCAGCAGAACGAGGGATCAGGGTGGGGGTGATGCCTGCAATCCCAACTGTCTCCAGTCTCTTTTGAGCTTCCTAGAAATCACATGCCTGTTGCTGCATGCTGTGCTCTTCTACTGCTGAAAGCATCTGTCCTGCAGTGGAACTAATTCTGGAATCCTGTAGAGCTTGTGCCTAATTCCATCCAGCTTAGCAGCAGAGCACTTTGCTTGCAGCATGGGAAAGAGGCACTCGGTGGAATCTTGTTAAGCAAAGTACTTCAGGTGGTCAGAAGAGGATTTAGAGTCACATTAGTGAAAGTCTGTCCAGTTTAATAGGCAATAAGAAAGCATTAGGCAGGTTTTGATTGAATCACAGAATCAACTAAGTTGGAAGAGACCTCCAAGCTCATGCAGTCCAAGCTAGAACCCAGCCCTATCCAATCACAATAGAATCAAAGGATCAAACAGGTTGGAAGAGATCTCCAAGCTCATCCAGTCCAACCTAGCACCCAGCCCTGGCCAATCAACCAGACCATGGCACTAAGTGCCCCAGCCAGGCTTTGCTTGAACACCTCCAGGGATGGGGACTCCACCACCTCCCTGGGCAGCCCATTCCAATGCCAATCACTCTCTCTGCCAACAACTTCCACCTAACATCCAGCCTAGACCTCCCCTGGCACAGCTTGAGACTGTGTCCCCTTGTTCTGTTGCTGGTTGCCTGGCAGAAGAGCCCAACCCCACCTGGCTACAGCCTCCCTTCAGGTAGTCGTAGACAGCAATGAGCTCTGCCCTGAGCCTCCTCTTCTGCAGGCTGCACACCCCCAGCTCCCTCAGCCTCTCCTCATAGGGTTTGTGCTCCAGGCCCCTCACCAGCCTTGCTGCCCTTCTCTGGACATGTTCTAGCCCCTCAACATCTCTCTTGAATTGAGGGGCCCAGAGAGCTGACTCCTGCTGCTTCAGATAGCAAACAAGTGTCAAAATGTCCAATTACTTCTATTACATTCAGAAGCTTTTAGGAATCTCAGTGGCCTTCTTTTTACCTTTGGCCTGCAAAGTAACTTCAGCTTACAGTATTATCCTTCAGTAATAAAAACTGAGTTTATTCATGACTATATTTCTAATAAAGTGATTATAACTGAGACTCTTTGATACTGTAATTATTGAGCACTGTTATGACAATAAATACAGCAATAACACCACCAGTAGCACTCTGGAGCATAGCAGGAGATGCTGCTGCACTTTCTGGAAATGAAATGTGAAGCCAGGAAACCAGAATAGAAAAAAAAAAAGAGGCTTAATTTCATTTGCTTATGAACTTCTCAGACAGCTACCTGAAACCCAACACTGCAAAGAAGCTCTGATAGAGATTTTTGTGTGTGCGCTACAGGAAGAAATGAGGAGGGGATACAAGCCCAGGGTCTTAGGGAATTATAGACTCAACCAGGTTGGAAGAGACCTCCAAGATCATCCAGTCCAACCTAGCACCCAGCCCTAGCCAATCAACGAGAGCATGGCACTAAGTGCCTCATCCAGGCTTTGCTTCAACACCTCCGGGGATGGCAACTCCACCACCTCCCTGGGCAGCCCATTCCAATGCCAATCACTCTCTCTGCCAACAACTTCCTCCTAACATCCAGCCTAGACCTCTCCCAGCACAACATGAGACTGTGCTCCCTTTTTCTGTTGCTGCTTGCTTGGGAGAAGAGCCCAACCCCACCTGGCTACAGCCTCCCTTCAGGTAGTTGCAGACAGCAATGAGGTCACCCCTGAGCCTCCTCTGCTGCAGGCTGCACACCCCCAGCCTCTCCTCACAGGGCTGTGCTCCAGGTCTCTCACCAGCTTTATCACCTAGTTTCTTGCCAACTTCCTCCCCTCCCCCCAACCTTTACCACTCCAACTTTCCTGCATGCTGCTGGGTTTGCTTCCACAAGTGCAGCTCTGCATGATCAGTGGAGTGGGGTTTAGCAAAGTGGACCTCCTGCTCCTGGCAGCTGCTTGGGGTGGTTCTCGAATTGAGGCATAGAGCTGTGACAGTGCTAAAATTAGAAGGTCTGATGGCCTCAGAGACAGCTGTAGATCACCAAGGCAGTGCAGCTCTGCAGCAGAAAGCCTTTGAACTCTGAGGGGAAGGGGAAAAAAACCTACATGGAACGAGAGCAGATGGAAATTTGTCAAAAGCTTATAAATCATCACCCCCCCTGCTCTCTGGAGCTTCAGTATAGAAGCAACCTACATAAGCCTGTGTTTGACTCCAGAGCAGACTCGCCCTGCTTCTGCTGTCTTCATCCCTGTGCTGTTAAAAGAGCTGAGCTAACAGGGAGTAATGAGAAGCCTTTTACTGGCACAGAAATTAACATCCAATGGGAAGAAAAGTTTCCCAGGAAGAAAAGAGCCATCTACACCACTAGACTCAAAGAGTGCCTGCTCAGAACAAAACAAGGCTCCTGTTTAGGGCACCAAGGTTGGTGAAGGACCTGGAGCACAGCCCTGTGAGGAGAGGCTGAGGGAGCTGGGGGTGTGCAGCCTGCAGAAGAGGAGGCTCAGGGCAGACCACAACTACCTGAAGGGAGGTTGTAGCCAGGTGGGGTTGGGCTCTTCTGCCAGGCAACCAGCAACAGAACAAGGGAACACAGCCTCAAGTTGTGCCAGGGCAGGTTCAGGCTGGATGTTAGGAAGAAGTTCTTCCCAGCAATAGTGATTAGCATTGGAATGGGCTTCCCAGGGAGGTGGTGGAGTCCCCATCCCTGGAGGTATATCATAGAATATCATAGAATCAAGCAGGTTGGAAGAGACCTCCAAGATCATCCAGTCCAACCTAGCACCCAGCCCTGTCCAGTCATCTAGACCATGGCACTAAGTGCCTCAGCCAGGCTTTGCTTCAACACCTCCAGGGACAGTGACTGAAGAGTCTGTCCTTGAAACTTCACAAGCAACCACAGAAACCCCAAGGACAGCCTTTGATACTTCCTTTGCATCCTATGGCTCTAGACAACCTGATCTAGTGAGGTGTCCCTGGCCACGGCAGGGGGTTTATCACTAGCTGATCCTGGTGATTCCTTCCAGCCCTGACTGATTCTGTGATTCCATAAAGTAACAGAACAAACAAGAGGCTGAAAACAGAGCTCTGAAGCATCATTCTGTTAAGGCAAGTGCTGTCTAAAGCACAGCTTTAGTTTAACACTGGGCAAAAGGAACTCCTGCACCCCTCTCTCTCTTGGAGAAGCAACCTATAGAGGTACCTCTAGACCTCTCTATTAATCAAGAAGCAGAGAAACATGAGCTGCTGAATGGGGACTTTCAGGAGGCATACATAACACTCAGCTTTCCCTGGAAAACTTCTGACTCTCCAAGGCACCACAGCTCTGTAAGCACTTTTTGTTCTGGTATCCAGAAGGACAAGCAAAGAGCAAGCCTGCAAAGCAACTGCCAGCATTTATTTGCATTCCCCTTCCCTTCTGCCTTCTCTTCTTGTGTGTTTAGGGCAGGAAGGAAATGTTCAGTCCTCAGCTTTAAACTGGGTCACACCACAGCTACTTTTGTGGCTTGCTGTATTTGTAACCTTCTACTACCTGGATCCCATCTACAGTTCTCCTCACCTCTCTGCCTTAACATCTCAATTCTGCACTGTCATTCTGAAG
Source organism: Pogoniulus pusillus (assembly GCF_015220805.1). Taxonomy (NCBI): domain Eukaryota; kingdom Metazoa; phylum Chordata; class Aves; order Piciformes; family Lybiidae; genus Pogoniulus; species Pogoniulus pusillus. The sequence goes on along the minus strand of NC_087269.1, from coordinate 3,458,541 downwards.
CACTTACTGTGTGTTTCCCTTGCACCATGCACAAAAGCAACTCCGAGGTATGGTTCATGACTATTGTTAGCAAGGAGTGTGTTTCTCAAAGTGTTAACTGCTCCTGGCTTCCTTTCCTGATGCTTAGCAGACTAGCAGGTCATTAACCAGTGGAAGTGGCCAGAGGTTTATGGATTAGGCTCTAGGAATTGGAATTCACACAGTCCACACACAACTCATGCTGATGAGCATTTTACTTTTGGCCTTCTTACAAAATAAGAAAGTCTCCTTCTTGGGCCTCTCTCGTGGTCTTCTTCTCTTGAGACTTTCAAGGCCTGTTTGGATGTGTTCCTCTGTGACCTGGGCTAGATTGTATGGTCCTGCCCTGGCAGAGGGCTTGGACTGGATGATCTCTTTGGGTCCCTTCCAACCCCTGACATCCTGTGAGCTGTGATCTGTAATATTCTAGATTTTTTAATACCATGGGAAGAGGTCATAGAATCAAACAGGTTGGAAGAGACCTCCAAGATCATCCAGGCCAACCTAGCACCCAACCCTGTCCAGTCAAACAGACCATGGCACTAAGTGCCTCAGCCAGGCTTTTCCTGAATACCTCCAGGCACAGCACCTCTCTGGCACACCACCTCTCTGGGCAGCCCATTCCAATGCCAATCACTCTCTCTGACAACAACTCCCTCCTAACATACAGCCTAGACCTGCCCTGCCACAACTTGAGACTGTGTCCCCTTCTTCTGTTGCTGGTTGCTTGGGAGAAGAGCCCAACCCCACCTGGCTACAGCCTCCCTTCAGGTAGTTGTAGACAGCAAATATAGAAAGACAGACTCATAGTATCAACCAGGGTGGAAGAGACCTCCAAGCTCATCCAGTCCAACCTATCTCCCAGCCCTGTCCACTCAACCAGACCATGGCACTAAGTGCCTCATCCAGTCTTTTCCTGAACACCTCCGGGGATGGTGACTCCACCACCTCCCTGGGCAGCCCATTCCAATGGCAAATATAGCTCCAACCCCTCCCTTTACTTCTGCCTAGTAAAAGAAATAGAGTTGTACAGCCAGCTGAAGTTAATGACACTCCCTCTTAAGCTTACAAAAGGCAAAAGCAAGAGTAGTTTGATCACAGTGTTTGATCATTTACACAAGAAAGAGAAAACACTGCTCTGGGAAAGAAAAATAAGAGGTGATGACAGGAGGATGAAGCCAAAAGGAGGGAAAATGGCACAAAGCAACATGTTTAAAACACTGAGGATAACTAACAGTTGGAGCATGTTAGTCATAGCCTTCAAATGGAGATCAAACAGCCCTCTTTAGCCAAAGATGAATTTATTGGCTTGTGGGAAAATGTTACAAATCTGCCCTGCAGAGAAGGTCAGGCCAGACATGCTAATGCTGCTGGCTGGCTTTAAACGTTATTGATCAGATGCTGAAGTGCTCACTTGTGCTGGGCTTAGTGGGGCTGAGGGCTTGGCTTCCAAGTGAGCAGAATGGGCAGCATCTTGTGCACAGGAACAGGCTGTCAGTTTCTGAGGTGAGCTGGGTGATAGGCTGGGCTGGATGATCTTGGAGGTCTCTTCCAACCTGGCTGATTCTATGAATCACAGAACATCAGGGGCTAGAAGGGACCTCCAAAGCTCATCCAGTCCAAGCCCCCTGTCAGAGAAGGATCACCCAGAGCAGGAATGTGTCCAGGTGGGTTTTGAATATCTCCAGAGAGAAAGACTCCACAGCTTCCCTGGGCAGCCTGTTCCAGTGCCACTCACAGGGAAAATAATTCCTCTTCACATTCAGATGGAACTTCCTATGCCTCAGCTTCCACCATTGCCCCTTGTCCTGTCACTGGGCACCACCCAGCAGAGCCTGGCTCCAGCCTCCTGGCACTCACCCCTTGCATATTGAGAGCCATTGCTGAGGTCACCTCTCAGTCTTCTCCTCTCCAAGCAGCACAGCCCCAGCTCCTGTCCTGTCAAGATATGGACATCCTGCACCCAGGCTTGCAAAGGAATCCATTGCCATGGTCTGCCACAGCACCTGCACTACAGAAACCCTACCCAGGCAGGAGAACAGGCAGTCCTAGCTCATGGACACCCCATCCAAGCCTCTCACTTGAATAGAATAGAATCAACCAGGTTGGAAGAGACCTCCAAGATCATCCAATCCAACCTATCCCCCAGACCTATCCAATCAACTAGACCATTCCCTTCAAGTAGTTGTAGACAGCAATGAGCTCTGCCCTGAGCCTCCTCTGCTTCAGGCTGCACACCCCCAGCTCCCTCAGCCTCTCCTCACAGGGCTGTGCTCCAGGACCCTCACCAGCTTTGTCGCCCTTCTCTGGACACCTTCCAGCACCTCAGCATCTCTCTTGAATTGAGAGGCCCAGAACTGGAGTCTCTCTAAAAAGGGAAGAGAAGGGTTTGTGTGCTACAATTATGGTCACACAAAAGTAATGAGAGAGAGAAGAAAGGGAGACAGAAAGGTATTAGTTAGATGCCTAAGGGCACACAATAAATCAATAGAAAATACTCAGCTAGGAATCCAGAGACTCACTGAATCACTCACTGAGTCCCAGTCTGCAGCCCTGACTACTAGATAGGCTTCCACCCAGAGCAGCATTTGTTTGTGCACAACATGCCCAAAACACATTCTTGATCTAAGAAAGAAAAAGGGGAATGATACAAAGCAGGTTGCCTAGTAAAGAGAGATTTAACCCAGTGTCCTCCATCTGTGCTCTCAGACTCTCTGGGGAGTCACAAATCAGAGCTGTGAGGTGATGTGAAGGGGAACAGCATCAGAAAGATAACTTGGATGGGCTATAAAAATAAAAGGAAAGCCCCTTTGGGAATGAAAGCTTCTACCAGACTCCCATCCAACCCTCTCACAGCAGGAGCTGATGTAGCAGTGTGGTCAAGCTACCACACACTGCCCTGTCAGCATCCTGGTGGGAATTTGGGATGACAGGGAAACAAGCACCTGAAGGGCTGCAGCAGCTCTGCTATGAGGACAGGCTGAGAGAGTTGGGGCTGTGCAGCCTGGAGAAGAGGCTTGGAGGAGACATTGGAGTGGCCTTCCAGTATCTGAAAGGGGCTAGAGGAGGGCTGGGGAGGGACTACTGAGGAGGTCTTGTAATGAGAGGATGAGGAGGAATGGGTTTAAAGTGGCAGAGGGGAGACTGGATGTTAGGAAGAAGTTGTTTGCAGTGAGGGTGGTGAGACACTGGCTCAGGTTGCCCAGAGAGGTTGTGGAGCACAGAATGATCTTTGATCACATTCTGTCATTCTGTGCTCCACAACCTCCCTGCAGGTGTTCAGGACCAGGCTGGATGAGACCTTGAGTTACCTGTTCTAGTGGGATGTCTCCCTGCCTGTGGCAGGGGGTTGGAAGTGGATGAGCCTTGAGGTCCCTTCCAATCTAAACCATTCTATGATTCTCTAAGTACTTCTCCCTCCATTCAAGTATTCAGGAAGAAAACCTGAAGGTTAAACTCCCATTCATACCCTTTGCAATCCTTTCTTTAACCTGGGCTCTGCTGGGCTAGCTCTGAACTCCTCCTGTTGAACTTTGCTAAGAGAAGAGCTGCTGCAAGCATCTGCTTTGCTCTTAAACTCTGTGTGTTGCAGCATGAATCCATCCTTCAGCTCTCCCTCACTGCATGTTCCTCCCATCCAATCTCCATCTGCTCTGCTCTAATTTGAAGTCATTGTCCTTTATCCTATCACTTTACAAACAGACTCTCTGGAGCCTTCTTATAGCCCCTTCAGGTACTGGCAGACTGCTATTAAGTCTCCCTGGAGCCTCCTCTTCTCCAGGATGAACAATCCCCATTCTATGATTCTAAGATTCACCTTAAACCAGGCTGGACATGAGAAGGAAGTTGTTCAGCATGAGGGTGATGAGAGCCTGGAATGGGTTGCCCAGGGAGGTGGTTGAGGCCCCATCACTGGAGGTGTTTGAGGCCAGGTTGGATGAGGGCTGAGCTCTGGTCAGCCTGCTCTAGGGTAGGGTGTCCCTGGGCATGGCAGGGGGGTTGGAACTGGATGAACCTTGTGGCATCAGAACTAGATGTCTGAGTATCTCTGAGGAATGCACAAAAACCTACACTGCAAGAAAAATATCTAAGCAAAAAGAGAACTCACAAAGTGAATTAGGGACCTGTAGCTGCTCTCAGTCTATTACCATCCAAATCACAGAGTCAGGGAACAGTTTGGGTCGGAAAGGACCTCCAGAGGTCATCCAGCCCAACACCCTCTGCAGTCAGCAGGGACATCTTCAACTAGATCAAGCTGCCAAGAGCCCTGTCAAGCTTCACCTTGAATATGTCCAGGGATGAGGCCTTGACCATCTCCCTGGGCAACTTGTTCCAGTGTTCCACTACCCTCACAACTCCTTCCTCACATCCAATCTAAACCTGCTCTGCTCTGGTGTGAAGTCATTGCCCCTTGTCCTGTCACTTTGCAAACAGTCTCTCTGCAGCCTTCTTGGAGTCCCCTTTGGGTACCAGCAGGCTATTAGGTCTCCCTGGAACCTCCTCTTCTCCAGGCTGAACAACCCCAAATCCCTCAGCCTGTCCTCATGGCAGAGGTGCCCCAAACCCCTGATCATTCCAGGGCTCCAGCCTCACAGTGGAGAAGCCTCTCTAAACATTGACTAGTATCTGTCAGCATATTAGAGTGCAGCCATAAAGTAGTTTCCTGACTTCCCAAGACCAGTCAAAACCAACCATTTGCTTTGACAGCAAGAAAAGAGTGTAGGGGAAAATGAAGTGTGCAAACCTCCTGCCTTGAGCTGCCAAAGTCATCCACCTTGGATATGCACACATTTGGCTGTATTTTGGCTGCTACAGATCCTCTCTCAACACTTTGAAAGTCTTCTGCTGGTATTTATTCATAATCATTGCAGCTCTGCATCATGTCTGAAGGTTCCTCTAATATGAATTTTTGTGAGTATTCATGTTTGCCTGTTGAACTTTGCTAAAGAGCTCCTGCAAGCAGCTGCCTTGCTCTTAGACTCTGCTTGTTGCAGCATGAATTCATCTGCCAGCTCTCCCTGCACCGCTTGTCTCCTTCATCCACCTGCTTGACTTTACCTGACACCTCGATTATGAGCCTCCAGAGAGCTGGGCAGCACTTCTGCTTTAAGCTCTTCTGCTATATCTCATGCATGCAGCCAAGCATTTCTCTCAGAATCCTCAGTGCTTCTGTAAAATTCTATCATCGTGGCTGTCAGGCTCTGAGCTTTCTTAAGCTCCATGCTTGAGTACATGCAATGTGCCCAAGAGGGCCAATGGGAGCCTGGGGTGCATTAAGCAGAGTGTGTCCAGCAGATGAAAGGAGGTTCTCCTCCTCCTCTACTCTGCCCTGGTGAGACTTCATCTTGAGCACAGTGTTCAGTTTTGGGCTCCCCAGTTGAAGAGGGACAGGGATCTGCTGGAGAGGGTCCAAGGGAGGGACACAAGAATGATGAGGGGACTGGAGCACTGCCTGATGAGGAGAAGCTGAGGGACCTGGGGTTGCTTACTCTGGAGAAGAGAAGACTGAGAGGGGAATCTAACAAATGTTTATAACTGAGGACTGGGGGCCAGGAGAGGATGGAGAGGTTCTGCTCACTGCTCCCTGGGATAGGACAAGGAGCAATGGATGCAAGCTGCAGCATAGGAGGTTCCACCTCAACACAAGAGGGAACTTCTTTACTGTAAGGGGCACAGAGCACTGGCACAGGCTGCCCAGAGAGATTGTGGAGTGTCCTCTGGAGCCTCTGAAGGCCCTGTCTGGATGTGTTCCTGTGTGACCTGAGCTAGATTGTATGGTCCTGCTCTGGCAGGGGTGTTGGACTGGGTGATCTCTTTGGGTCCCTTCCAACCCCTGGCATCCTGTGAGCCTGTGATATACATTTTGTCCCCATCTATGTTGAAAAAAACAACGTTGGACAGATTCTGCTCTTCTTCTTCATACCAGTGCATAAACCAGCAACATTTCAACAGCTCTTTAGGTCTTTAACTTTGGCAGCAGTGTTCTTGTGCAACAACATAAACCACCACGCTGCTGCTGCTGCTGCTGCTCCTGTAACACATCTGAGTCTTTCACACAGGAAAAAGAAAATAGAAGGAAAGATGATCCAGTGTATTGCTGCCTCTAGCTGAACATGGGAGGAAAAAAATGTTCTTCTCCATCTAGAGACTTGGATTCTAAAATGGGTCTTTTATTGGCCATGGGTGATGTGTGAATGATTACAATCTGGTAGGTATTTAAGGGTAAAGTCCAAAACTGCAGAACAAAAGCTGGTTTCTATTCACATTTGGCTTCAAATCCCTCAAATGGAAGGGACCACCCACAAGCTGACACTTGAAGCTGCAGAGCACTGAGTCTGCTGAGAGCCAGCTAGGAGAAGTGATCCAGTAGGATCCTGCTAAATGCAAAAGGAACAAACGACCTAATGAGTGTACTAAAAGGAGAAGTCTGTTGACCTCACAGGAACATCTGCATGTGACAGCTGGAACTTCTGGGCAAGCCTCTTTGTGATGAAAGGACATTACATGGATCAAGTCTCCTCCAGGCAGGAAGAGCACCATGAAGAAACCTTACAGAATCACAGAATGTCAGGGGCTGGAAGGGACCTCCAAAGCTCATCCAGTCCAACCCTCCTGCCAGAGAAGGACCTCCTAGAGCAGATCACACAGGAATACATCCAGGCAGCTCTTGAATATCCCCAGAAAGGGAAACTCCACAACCCCCCTGGGCAGCCTGTTCCAGTGCTCTGTCACCCTCACAGGGAAAAAATCCTCCTTATGTTTCCATAGAACTTCCTATGCCTCAGCTTCCACCCCTTGCCCCTTGTCCTGTCACTGGGCATCACCCAGCAGAGCCTGGCTCCAGTCTCCTGGCACTCACCTTTACACACTGATAACCACTGCTGAGGTCGCCTCTGAGTCTACTCTTCTCCAAGCAGCACAGCCCCAGCTCCCTCAGGCTCTCCTCATAACAGAGATGTTCCATTCCCTCCAGCATCTTGATGGCTGTGTGTTGCACTCTCTCAAGCAGTTCTATGTCCCTCTTGAACTGGGGGGCCCAGAACTGGAAGCTTGTTTCATGCATAGATCTCACCACTCCTACTACCTTCATGATAAACCTGAGCTTCAAACATGGGCAACCTGACACATGCTGCTCTATTGCAGAGACACCAACCTGTGAGTCCTAGCAGCATGAGATCACTGCTTAGCATGTCTGCAACTGCTCAAGGGAAGACTGCTAAACAACAAATGCGCTGGAAGAGGATGGAGGAAAAGGAATCTCTCTCCCATCAGAATACAAAGTTGGTTTGGAAGATGGTGCTCCCTGTAGTCAGCACTGGCCAGGCCACAGCTTGAGTGCTGTGTCCAGTTCTCTGGGCCCCTCAATTCAAGAGAGATGTTGAGGTGCTAGAACATGTCCAGAGAAGGGCAGCAAGGCTGGTGAGGGGCCTGGAGCACAGCCCTGTGAGGAGAGGCTGAGGGAGCTGGGGGTGTGCAGCCTGCAGAAGAAGAGGCTCAGGGCAGAGCTCATTGCTGTCTACAACTACCTGAAGGGAGGCTGTAGCCAGGTGGGGTTGGGCTCTGCTGCCAGGCAAGCAGCAACAGAACAAGGGGACACAGTCTCAAGTTGTGCCAGGGCAGGTCTAGGCTGGATGTTAGGAGGAAGTTGTTGGCAGAGAGAGTGATTGGCATTGGAATGGGCTGCCCAGGGAGGTGGTGGAGTCCCCATCCCTGGAGCTGTTCAAGCAAAGCCTGGATGAGGCACTTAGTGCCATGGTCTGGTTGATTGGCTAGGGCTGGGTGCTAGGTTGGCCTGGATGAGCTTGGAGGTCTCTTCCAACCTGTTTGGTTCTATGATTCTATGACTCTGATTGCATTCTGAACCTGTTATTAATTAAAAATAAGCAGGAGGCCTAAAACTCACCATCCCAAGGAAGCTAGACTGAGTTTTTCAGGGAGCAATTGGTAGCACAATTGCTGCCCCCAAAATATTTCCTTTTCCCTTATTGCTGTGTGTGTCCCTGTGATTAGTCTGATCAGCTTAGTCTTGCCTGATGTGGGATGCTCTGATGTGTGTTAACCTTCAGCAGGAAAGCCACTTAGGAGCTTGAGACTGAGCTTGTGCTGAATTAGAGCATTAAACTAAGACTCACAGTCAACATTTCTGCACATGCAACTCTAGTTTGCCTTTCAAATCCCCTCTAGCCATTGCTGCCCAGACATAAGACATGTGATTAAATAACTCTCCTTCACTATAAACCCTGCCACCCACTGTCTTATGCAGATGTGCTTGGGTACAGTGAGGTCCTTCTGCCCCAGCTGTAGTGAGACCTATGCAGTTTTCATAGAGTCATAGAACGTTCTGGGTAGGGAGAGAGCTCCAAAGGTCATCTAGAATAGAATAGAATAGAATAGAATAGAATAGAATAGAATAGAATAGAATAGAATAGAATAGAATAGAATAGAATAGAATAGAATAGAATAGAATAGAATAGAATAGAATAGAATAGACCAGGCACCCAGCCCTAGCCAATCAACCAGATCATGGCACTAAGTGCCTCATACAGGCTTTGCTTCAACACCTCCAGGGATGGAGACTCCACCACCCCCCTGGGCAGCCCATTCCAATGCCAATCACTCTCTCTGCCAACAACTCCCTCCTAACATCGAGCCTAGACCTGCCCTGGCACAACTTGAGACTGTGTCCCCTTGTTCTATCCCTGGTTGCCTGGCAGAAGAGCCCAACCCCACCTGGCTACAGCCTCCCTTCAGGTAGTTGCAAACCTCCTCAGCAAATGAAGCCTCCCACAGACTCTCAGCAAGCCCAGGCACCCAACATTTATGACAACTACTTCCAGATATGAGGCAGGAAGAGTAAGTGACAACAGGTTCCCTAAACAACCAGCCCATTCCCTAGGTCTTATTCTTCCTCCTGTCAAGAGCTTAAGACCCTCCTTCCTTACAGGCTGCTGACAGGCAGAGAAACCAAGCTGAATGCAGCATCTATGTGCAAATCGTTTCCTCGGGCAAGTGATTATGGGCTCTGTTGCTTCTCTGGAGTGGTAATGGAGTCCCTAATTGCTCTCCTGACTGATTATGCCGTTCCTGGTGTTTCATTTTCAGAGCAGTTAAAGTGGAGGTAAATCACACTTGCCACACGACCTCTGCTGCTTTATGACCCTGTGTGCTGGGGAAAGGCAAAGCCATAGACGTTTCCTTTCTGCTGCTGCTGTTGGTGCTAGCTGGGGATTTCGAGGTGGAGAAGCACAAGGAACTATTCTTGTTAAGCTGTTTTGTTGCTGTTAAGTTAATCTTCTGTGTGAGCCCTTTGCTAGTTAGTGCAGGCACAAGCATGTGTTTACAATTAAGCCTGTGCTTAAAAGCTTGGTGCAAAGGAAAGCTTAATGCTTGTCAGCCCTTCCACTGGCTTAAATTCTGGTGAAGTTTGCATTTCCTTCTGGGTTTCTTCTTCCTGCTCTGGGAAATGTACCTCTGTTTGCAGCAGCTGCTGCTGTAACCTCTCTGGTACACAACCTTTGCACACACAGAGCCCTGGTGCTCTCTCTCCAAAGCAAAGCTGTCCTTTCTACACAGAATGCCAGGGCCTGGAAGGGTCCTTCAAAGCTCATCCAGTCCAACTCCCCTGCCAGAGCAGGATCACCCAGAGCAGATCACACAGCAACACATCCAGGCAGGTTTTGAACATCTCCAGAGAGGGAGACTCCACAACCCCCCTGGGCAGCCTGTTCCAGTGCTCTGTCACCCTCATGGGGAAAAATTCATCCTCATGTTTAAATGAAACTTCCTCTGCCTTAGCTTCCACCCAGTGCCCTTTGTGCTGTCCTTAGGCATCACCCAGCAGAGCCTGGCTCCAGCCTCCTGGCACTCATCTCTACATCTTCACAAAGGTTGATGAAGTCACCTCTCAGTCTCCTCTTCTCCAAGCAGCACAGCCCCAGCTCCTTCAGGCTCTCCTCATAACAGAGATGTTCCATTCCCTTCAGCATCTTTGTGGCTCTGTGCTGGACTCTCTCAAGCAGTCCTATATCCCTCTTGAACTGAGTGGCCCAGAACTGGACACAACACTCCAGATGCAGCCTCAGCAGGGCAGAGTAGAGGAGCAGGAGAAGCTCTCTCCACCTACTAACCACAGCCCTTCTAATCCACCCCAGAATGGCATTGTCCCTCCTGGCCACCAGAGCACATTGCTGGCTCATGGTCACCCTCCCATCCACCAGGACCCCCAGATCCTTTTAGCCTTTGCTGCCTTCCAGCAGGTCAGTCCCCAACCTCTCCTGATCCCTGGGGTTGTTCTTTCCCAGGGGCCAGACTCTGCACTTGCCCTTGGTGAATTTCATTCAATTTCTCCCTCTCTCCCCCACCCCAGCCTGTCCAGGTCTGGCTGAATGGCAGCACAGCCTTTTGGGGTGGCAGCCACTCCACCCAGTTTGGTGTCATCAGCAAACTTGCTGACAGTGCCCTCTGTGCCCTCAGCCAGGTCACTGATGGATACACCAACAGACACAAACCCTAGCCAGCATTTACTGCTGCAGACATGATTTTGGCAGAGGGACAGAACGACAACACAGTTGACAACTCCTCCTGCACAGAAAACTCCTAAGGCATTTCATAACAACCACCAACATTCTCATCACTTCACATGACCCTGCAAGAGGAAAGGGTCTAAACTTCTCATGCAAAGATGATTCCCCCTCTGATAAACCCATGGGGCTCAGAGAGCAATTTACACACAGCCTTGTGAAATACCTAACCGGTGTTCTTGATGTACAAGCCAACAACATGCTCTCATGGCCAAGACTTCCTGGGGTGCATTCAGAGTGTGATCAGCTGGTTGAGGGAGGTTCTTTTTCCCTTCTATTCTGCCCTAGCAAGCCCACATCTGGAGTACTGGGTACAGTTCTGGGCTTCCCAGCTCAGTAGACACAAGAAACTACTGGAGAGAGTCCAAAAAGGGTGATGAAGACATTAAGGGGACTGGAATATCTTCCATCCAAGCCAAGAGACTTGGAGCTGTTCAACCTGGAGCTGAGAAGCCTGAAAGAAGATCTTCTTAATGCCCATAGATAGTTAAATGATGGGGGGCAAGAAGATGGGTCTGACTCTTTTCACTAGTGCCCAGCAACAGGACAAGGGGCACAGACTAGAACACAAGAAGTTCCATCTGAACATGAGGGACAACTTTGGTGTAAGGGTGCCTGAGCACTGGAACAGGCTCCCCAGAGGCATCCTAAAGGGAGACTGTAGCCAGGTGGGGTTGGTCTCTTCTCCCAGGCAACCACCAATAGAACAAGGGGACACAGCCTCAAGTTGTGCCAGGGGAAGTACAGGCTGGATGTTAGGAGGAAGTTGTTGGCAGAGAGAGTGATTGGCATTGGAATGGGCTGCCCAGGGAGGTGGTGGAGTCACTGTCCCTGGAGGTGCTCAAGAGAAGCCTGGATGAGGCACTTGGTGCCATGGTCTAGTTGACTGGCTAGGGCTGGGTGCCAGGTTGGACTGGATGATCTTGGAGGTCTCTTCCAACCTGCCTGATTCTAAGTTATCACCAAAGCTAACCAGAACTATGCTCAAATGCTTAAAGGCTTTAAAATGCAAGGAGATGGCTCTATAATATTTAATCCTTGCATCCCATCCCTGCAGGGAGCTTTGAACAGTGACAGCAGTTCAGAAAGGTGTTGTGAATTCCAGTTGAAATCACAAACTGCAAAGAAGACAGAGGACTGTGATCATTTTACAGGAGAATCTGCAAGATGTCTGAACTAAATGGCAGCATAGTAAGACTCAGTCAAAAAAAAGCCACCAAAACTCAAAAAGGAAGAGAAAAAAAGTTTCAATTAAAGCAATATTAAAGAGCTGCTACAGTGACTCAGCTCTGTGTACAGAGCCCACAGCTAGAGAGCACAGAGGTTGGACTTGATGATCCTGAGGGGCTTCTCCCTAACCTAGATGCGTGATTCTGTGATTTTCAACTGCTAGAACTAAAGAGTGATTGGCATTGGAATGGCCTGACCAGGGAGGTGGTGGAGTTGCTGTCCCTGGAGGTGTTCAAGGCAAGACTGGATCGGGCACTTAGTGCCATGGTCTAGTTGATTGGATAGGGCTGACTGCTAGGTTGGACTGGATGATCTTGGAGGTCTCTTCCAACCTGGTTGATTCTAAGTTATCACCAAAGCTAACTAGAACTATGCTCAAATGCTTAAAGGCTTTAAAATGCAAGGAGGTGGCTCCATAAGAACATTTCATCCTTGCATTCCATCTCTGCAGGGATCTTTGAACAGCAACAGCAGTTCAGAAAGGTGTTGTGAATTCCAGTTGAAATCACAAACTGCAAAGAAGACAGAGGACTGTGATCATTTTACAGGGGAATCTGCAAGATGTCTGAACTAAATGGCAGCATAGTCAAGAGAAAAAAAACAAAAGGGAAGAGAAAATAGTTTCAATTAAAGCAATATTAATCAGGTGCTCTATGTAAAGAGCCCAGGTGCTAGAGAAGAGCTGGAAAGCAAAGTCACAGGGACATACAGCACCTCCATCACATTTCCAGATCTATTCTGATCCCCAAACTATGCCTCTCTTTAATGTAAAAGGTAAGCTGTTTCCCTAACACAGCATTTCCCTTTGAGGGTTCTTTGCTCCCAAACTGGACTAAAAGAGCTGAAAAACAAGAACACAAAAAGCTCTATTTTTACTCTCAGCTCTTGCCTCAAAGGGCTGCTGGAAATCTCTCTGCTTCCTTAAGTCTTAATACATCAGAAATAGGCAACTCTGGCTAAGGCTAACCCCAGTCTTTAATTACCAATTAACTGTCCACCAAATTATATCACAATCAAAGTTATGCTTTTGCCCCTTCAATTTGTGCTTTATTTAATGGGCTCTTTTGTAGGGAGTGAGAAACAAAAGTGTCAGGCAGACAAAGGCAGAGCTTCCATTTAAACCAGCTAAGAATGTGTACACAAACCATGCCCCCTCCAACCAATGCACAGCACATCTCTAACGAGCTCATTGTTCCCAAACACAGGATTTGGCATTGTCCCCTGACAGATCAGATTGTTTTCACTTTTAATGCTCCACTTCATCTGTTCACACTTTGTACTCCTAAATAATTCTAGTGTCAGGTTTTGTGGTGCTGTAATTTAGAGGCCATGTTGTAATTGCTCCAACGAGGGCACGCAGCAAAGAGGAAGGATTCTGTGATCCACAGCTTCCCTGGAGGTGTTCAGGACCAGGTTGGATGAGGTCTTGAGCGACCTGTTCTAGTGGGAGGTGTCTCTGCCTATGGCAAGGGGGTTGGAGCTGAGGTTGTTTAGCCTGGAGAAGAGGAGGCTCAGGGGTGATCTTATTACTGTCTACAACTACCTGAAGGGGCATTGTAGCCAGGTGGGGGTGGCCTCTTCTCCCAGGCAACCAGCAATAGAACAAGGGGACACAGTCTCAAGTTGTGCAGGGGTAGGTCTAGGCTGGATGTTAGGAGGAAGTTGTTGGCAGAGAGAGTGATTGGCATTGGAATGAGCTGCCCAGGGAGGTGGTGGAGTCACCATCCCTGGAGGTCTTCAAGAAAAGACTGGATGAGGCACTTAGTGCCATGGTCTGGTTGACTGGATAGGTCTGGGTGCTAGGTTGGACTGGATGATCTTGGAGGTCTCTTCCAGCCTGGTTGATTCTATGATTCTATGATCTTTGAGGTCCCTTCCAACCTAAACCATTCTATGATTCTAAGTGCTGGTCCAGGCAGGTTCATTCAACAAGAACTCTGCGAGGACTTCAGGTGGTGTCCTGCTGAGCCAGGACAAGAGGATCTCAGCCACCAATGCTTTCTTAGATGTTTTTACTCAGCTAGCCCTGCAAGAATTTCCTGGGGTGTTGTAACACTACTTTTCTGCCATCACATTTGTCCTTTTGTTCCAGGGGCTTGCTTGGCACCGAGCGTGGGTTCCTCTGCCCATCTGATTAGCTCCAGTGGCATGCTTGTACTGTTCCTACAAGCCAATGCACCAGACCTACAATTAAGTGTGGAATGGTGCAGGGTCTGAATGGAACCAATGTCTGGCCCTAGGAAATATCCCAGGCCCATTTTTTTTTTTTCACTCCTCCCCTTTAAATTGATATTTTTTTAGGCTCTTTTCCAAATGCTAAGCCCCTGAAACAAGTCCAAACAGCGAACCAACTCACCCTAGCTGCAATTATTGCTGCTCCCAAGCCTTTCCCAGTATCTCTGACAAATCACTCCGTGCACAATATTGCCCTTGTAAGGGAAGAACGACCTGGAAGCAGCACTGTGATGTCATTCAGCTTGTATAATGTCAGCATTTAGGGGGGAATAGGTTTGTTAAGGGCGACCACGGGAGAAAGCTGAACACTGCAGCTTTGTTTGCCTCTGCTTTGAGAACGGAACAGGAGAAAATCCTCCAAGGGAAAGGAAACAAACCAAAAAGCAACCAAAAGAAAAAAAAAATATAAACCAAAAGAAAACACAACCTGAAAAAGCAGAACCACCCCTAGAAGCCCCTCCTATCCTGGCAGGAAAGCAAGAAAATAGCAGAGGTGTTAGAAGCCCTCTGGCACTGCAATTCCTGACGTTATGACAGAGCCCTCGAATTTGTTCTGGCTAGTTAGTCTGAAAACTTCCTAGAGGGAAGGAGATAAATGGATAACGAGATGATTATTGCCCAAAGGCCCCAGATGGAAAAAAAAGGCTGTAATTTCAGTGCACTGATATGATTAGACTTAATTTGCTGGCTGTAGGTTGCAGCATGCCGAGCGCTGAGGAGGACAATCTGATAACTCCGAGCGGTGCTCATGGAATTTGGATCTGTTGGCACCAGAGCTGGAGTGAAGATTAATGGCAACGTGCTCCACTTTGCCTCCAAGCAGGTTTGCATCTCCTTCCACTTTAACAATGATCCTAGGAACATTATTTAAACAACAACAACTGAGGATCAAGAAACCTGGCAACTGAGCTCTTGTTTGCATGCATCCTCCTGAGTGCTGCTTGGGGTTCAGTTACTGAGCACTCTGTGCACTGGAGTGAGCTGCCCAGGGAGTCACCCACCCTGCATGTGTTTAAGGGTGGTTTGGATGTGGTGCTTAGGAATTAGGGATATGGTTTAAGGTGAATCTTGTAGAGTAGGGTCCTAGGTTGGACTTGGTGATCCTGAGGGGCTTTGCCAACCTGCACGTTTCTGTGATTCTGTGATTCTTCAGCTCAGCTTTCAACAGAGCAAGAGAAAAACTTTCTGGAAGATGCTCTGGAAGCCTCAGACTCAGCCACAACTTAGCCCCATCCACTGAACCCTTGAGGCAAACCAGCAGCTGAATTTTGTCTCTTGGTGCAAGTTCCCAAGAACCTTGTCTCACACTGTGCTCACTTCACAGAATCAACCAGATTGGGAGAGACCTCCAAGCTCATCCAGTCCAACCTAGCACCCAGCCCTAGCCAATCAACCAGACCATGGCACTAAGTGCCTCAGCCAGGCTTTGCTTGAACACCTCCAGGGATGGTGACTCCACCACCTCCCTGGGCAGCCCATTCCAATGCCAATCACTCTCTCTGCCAACAACTTCCTCCTAACATCCAGCCTAGACCTCCCCTAGCACAGCTTGAGACTGTGTCCCCTTGTTCTGTTGCTGCTTGCCTGGCAGAAAAGCCCAACCCCACCTGGCTACAGCCTCCCTTCAGGTAGTTGTAGGCAGCAGTGAGGTCTGCCCTTAGCCTCCTCTTCTGCAGGCTGCACACCCCCAGCTCCCTCAGCCTCCCCTCTCAGAGCTTCTCTTTCCCTCGCTCCCTCTGCTCCAAGCTTTGTGTGTCACATTTGCTAATGAATTGGAGATTTCTCCCCAAGTCAAACTACTTCTTTACCTTTGTGCTACTGGGAAGCTTGATTTTCCCAAGAGGGCTGTGTTTTAATTCCCCCTGCTATCCACTCAACACCTCCATGTCCTGTAGCACAGCAAAACCACCACGAGTGTCATTTCCTGCGCACGCTCCGAAAGCGCCTGTGCCCAGTGTCCAATTAAATCACAGCTGATTGACTGCTGAAACCACAAAGAGTTCATCTAAACCCTTCTCTCTCTTCACCCTGGAGACCTGCCTGTGTGTAATTATTTTCCATGCCCACCACTTCAAATTGTTGGACCTTTTCCAGCTAGGTCCAACTTTCACACTGCGTTCTCCTACTTAACTCCTCTGTGACAGAGCCTCCCAGGTGAGCAGCCAGCCCAGTCCTTTCCAGTCTTGCTTTTGGTTTTGGGAACCCCACCCTGGGTAAGATCCGTACCCTTCAGCTATTCCACTCAACAGGAAAAGATTTTTTTGTTGTTGCTATTGTGCAACCTGCCCTCTGGGGCTTGAGGCCGTCCTAAGGTCTGATCTTGTCCCCAATCTCTCAGGCACAGTACATAGAATCAACCAGGTTGGAAGAGACCTCCAAGATCATCCAGTCCAACCCAGCACCCAGCCCTATCCAGCCAACCAGACCATGGCACTAAGTGCCTCACCCAGTCTTCTCTTGAACACCTCCAGGGATGGTGACTCCACCACCTCCCTGGGCAGCCCATTCCAATGCCAAACCAACAAAACCAACAAAAAGCTTTGCCTTGGCTTCCAGCACACTCCACTGAGACACCAAGGCCTGTCTGGTCCCTTTTTCTTTCTTCCCTTTCCTTGAAAACCTTTTACAGTGGAATAAGCTCAAGTACTGACAGGGATTTGAGGTTATCTTTATTAAAGATGTCATTTCTCTGGACATGTAGGATACTTTGAGAGGAAGGGAAGATAAATGTGGTCTGGTAGAAGTTTGTTTTCCTAAGCTAAAATGAGATATTAGTCTTTATTTGTTCTTCATTCACTCATTAATGTCATATATAATGTTCAACTTCCATTTCCAGACCATGCAACTTTAGATACTAAAATGTGGTCTGGGGGAAGACATTGGAAACTAAATGTGGTTGGGCTTTCCAGTAACAAATTCCTGCTAGGATTCTGCTAGCTCTGGTGGTGTCAGACTTTGAGGATCACTTTTTCCTTCTCTTCTCTTTGAAGGAACTCTTAATTTTAACTGTGTGCCACTAAAGGCACACAAGATACAAGCAACTCAGTGTCAACTCAAGGCACTCTCTTTCCTTCTGCATTCCTCCTTCTAGTCAACTCTGGCTGCCTACAGTCCTATTCCTTTTCTTGTTGTTGTCCTAAACTCTTTAGATGTCACCCACACTGCAGGGGAAAAATGAATGACAGGCAAAATGTGGTCTGATGGAAGACACTGGGAACTAAACGTGGTTGGGCTTCCCAGAAACAAATTCCCCCCAGCATTCTGTTAGCTTTGGTGGTGTGAGACTCTCAGAATCCTTTTTTCCCCTCTCTTTTCTCTGAAGGAATTCTTTTTTAACTGCATGCCACTAAAGGTATGCAAGGTACAAACAACTCAGTGTCAACTCAGGGTACTCTCTCTCCTTCTGTGTTCCTCCTTCTAGTAAAAAGTGGGTGCCTACAGTCCCTTTCCTTTTGTTGTTGTTATCCTAAACTCTTTAGATGTCCCCCACACTGCAGGGGAAATTGAATGACAGAAAAACCTCTGAACTGACTTTATTTGACCATACAGGCTGGGCAGTGAGGGGCTGGAGAGCAGCCCTGAGGAGAGGGACTTGGAGGTGCTGGTGGATGAGAAGCTCAACATGAGCTGTCAGTGTGCTCTGGCAGTGCAGAGAGCAACCAGAGCCTGGGCTGCATCAGGAGAAGTGTGGCCAGCAGGTCAAGGGAGGTGATTCTCCCCCTCTGCTGTGCTCTGGTGAGACCCCACCTGGAGTACTGCATCCAGCTCTGGAGCCCCCATTACAAGAAGGATGTGGAGATGCTGGAGTGTGTCCAGAGAAGGGCCAGGAGGATGCTCAGAGGCTGCAGCAGCTCTGCTGTGAGGACAGACTGAGGGAGTTTGGGCTGTTCAATCTGGAGAAGAGGAGGCTCCAAGGGGACCTTCTTGTGGCCTGCCAGCATCTGAAGGGGGCTACAAGAAAGCTGGGGAGGGACTTTTTAGGCTCTCAGGTAGTGACAAGTCTGAGGAGAATGGAACAAAGCTAGAAATTAGTAGATTCAGCCTGGATGTGAGGAGGAAGTTCTTCAGCATGAGGGTGCTGAGAGGCTGGAAGGGGTTGCCCAGGGAGGTGGTTGAAACCTCATCCCTGGAGGTGTTTAAGGCCAGGCTGGCTGAGGCTGTGGGCAGCCTGATCTAAGGTAGGGTGTCCCTGCCCACGGCAGGAGGGTTGGAATTAGATGATCCTTGTGGTCCCTTCCAACTCTAACTGATTCTATGGTTCTATTTCAGAGATGTGGTAGAGGTTTTCTGAATCCTATCTTTACCAAAGACATTGAGCAGAGCAATTTTAGCTTTACACTTTCTCCAGCCTCTCTCTTCAGAGTTTCACTGATTTCAGAGACTGTGCAGTTCTCTGCACATCAAAATTAGTATTCCAAGGGCAAAATTATGCAGCCTTCTCTTTCACCATATAGGTTATATCTCTCACTCTTTGGGGAAAGAAACACTCTTATCACTGTCCAAATAAATGATCACTAGAAAAATAAACCTGAACCACAAACAGATTGTTGGACAGAGGTGTACATGTGGGACTCAGAAGCCATCTGTTGAGGTCTGCTCTTTTTCTGTTTGGTTTCTCTTGGTCTGTTAATACACAGAGGAGTGCAAGAGCAGAAAAACTCTTAGGAGGGAGACTGTTTATCTGAAGCAATCATTTTGCCTAGAGGCTACTGGAAAGTTCCTTTTTCTTGCTCTTTTGATGATATGATGACAGGATGCAGCTATATTTCAAGACAGTTTTTGATGTGCTGTTCATAGAATCATAGTCGGGGGTGGAAGGGACCACAAGAATCAGCCAGTTCCAGCCCCTCTGCCACGGGCAGGGACACCCTACCCTAGAGCAGGCTGCCCACAGCCTCAGCCAGCCTGGCCTTAAACACCTCCAAGCCATGGGGCCTCAACCACCTCCCTCGGCAACCCATTCCAGGCTCCCACTACTCTCATGGTGAAGAACTTCTTCCTCACACCAAGTCTGAACCTACCCATCTCCAGCTTTGCTCCAATCCCTCCAGTTCTGGCACTCCCTGATAGCCTAAAAAGTCCCTCCTCAGCTTTTTTGTAGCCCACTTCAGATCCTGGAAGGCCACAAGAAGGTCACCTGGGAGCCTCCTCTTCTCCAGACTCAACAGCCTCAACTCTTTCAGTCTGTCCTCACAGCAGAGCTGCTGCAGCCCTCTGAGCATCCTCCTGGCCCTGCTCTGGACACACTCCAGCATCTCCACATCCTTCTTGTAATGGGGGCTCCAGAACTGGATGCAGGACTCCAGGTGGGGTCTCAGCAGAGCACAGCAGAGGGAGAGAATCACCTCCCTGTCCCTGCTGGCCACACTTCTGCTGCTGCAGCCCAGGCTCTGGTTGCTCTCTGCACTGCCAGAGCACACTGACAGCTCCTGTTGAGCTTCTCATCCACCAGCACCCCCAAGTGCCCCTCCTCAGGGCTGCTCTCCAGCCACTCACTGCCCAGCCTGTATTTGTGCTTGGGATTGCCCCGACCCAGATGCAGGACACTGCACTTGGTCTTGTTGAACCTCCTGAGGTTGGCTTGTGCCCACCTCTGCAGCCTGTCCAGGTCCCTCTGGCTGGCATCCCTGCCCTCCAGCCTGTCTGCTGCACCACACAGCTTGGTGTGCTCAGCAAACTTGCTGAGGCTGCACTCAATGCTTCTGTCCATGTCACTGACAAAGATGTTGAACAAGACTGCTCTATCACTGTGAAGCAATGGAGAAGAATTCCCTACCAAAATTAGTGCAGTCAACTGAAAATGTTGTGATTGCCTTGGAAGAAGCAGAGAGCCTGGCTGCTATGTCTGCCACCTTCCCTACTACAGAAATAATTCATCTAACAACCTGACCAAAGCTTTGCAATTTATTTGCTCTTAAAGAAATGGACAATCCAGGAATCACTTTCAATGTTTATCTGAGCCACAGTGATAAGGAGAGTCAAAAATGCTCTAGGAAATGTGTGTTTTCTTTTAGGTATTTTATGACAAAGTAATATTTTGCCTCTTGACATGCAAGTTAGCTCAATTTATCTTTTCCCCTCTCATTTTCTTATTCACATAACTGGAATATTCCTTTCTGGGTCAACTGCATCAAACTATTTCACTTTGTAGGCTGCATGATACTGTTTTTTCTAAGTCAGCAGCTCAGCAAACTTTATCTGTCATGCTGGTTCACAGAACATGTAGCTCAGGTGATAGATAGCTTCTCTCTCTAAGGAGATGCTGTCTTGGGCAAAGCATGAGACACTGGCAGGGCCATATGATCACAGATGTCAAGGGTTGGAAGGCATCCAAAGAGTACATCCAGTCCAAACTCCCTGCCAGAGCAGGACCACACAATCTAGCTCAGGTCACACAGGAACACATCCAGACAGGCCTTGAAAGGCTCCAGAGGACGACACTCCACAACCTCTCTGGGCAGCCTGTGCCAGTGCTCTGAACCTCACAGTCAAGAAGTTCCCCCTTTCTGGAACCTGCTGTGCTGCAGCTTCCATCCATTGCTCCTTGTCCTATCCCAGGGAGCAGTGAGCAGAGCCTGTCCCCCCCTCTCCTGACCCCCAGCCCTTAAATATTTATGAACATTGATTAGATCCTCTCTCAGTCTTCTTCTCTCCAGACTTAACAGCTCCAGGTCCCTCAGCCCCTCCTCACCAGGCAGTGCTCCAGTCCCCTCATCATCCTTGTAACCCTCCCTTGGACACTCTCCAGCAGCACCCCCTGTGCCTCTTCAACTGGGGAGCCCAAAACCAAAGGCAGTAGTCAAGATGAGGCCTCACCAGGGCAGAGTAGATATGATGGAGCAGTTGAGTCACTATTACCTCACTGAAGCTGTGCTATAGTTCACAGGGACTCCACTGCATGAGGTACTCTGGTACCTACTTTGCTGGCAATACTGATTCTGTACAGACTATTACAAGAGGTTAGTTGGGGATTGGGGGAAATTCATTCCTATGTGACCTAGTAATGAAGTTGGCTGTTTCCCAGGTGGTCTCTTCCCTCCATTCCAGACCACTCTACATAGCAGTTTCATTAAATCCTTACCAAAGGGAAATCTGGCAGCCACAGAATCACAGAAACATGCAGGCTGGCAAAGCCCCTCAGCATCACCAAGTCCAACCTAGAGCCCTACTCTACAAGATTCACCTTAAACCATAGCCCTAAGCACCACATCCAAACCACCCTTAAACACATCCAGGTTGGCAAAGCCCCTCAGCATCACCAAGTCCAACCTAGAGCCCTACTCTACAAGATTCACCTTAAACCATAGCCCTAAGCACCACATCCAAACCACCCTTAAACACACCCAGGTTGGCAAAGCCCCTCAGCATCACCAAGTCCAACCTAGAACCCTACTCTACAAGATTCACCTTAAACCATAGCTGTAAGCATCACATCCAAATGACTCTTAAACACACCCAGGTTGGCAAAGCTCCTCAGGATCACCAAGTCCAACCTAGAACCCTGCTTTACAAGATTCACCTTAAACCATACTCCCAAGCACCACATCCAAACCACCCTTAAACACATTCAGGCTGGGTGACTCCACCACCTCCCTGAGCAGCTCATTCCAGTCCCTGACCACTCTCTCCATTAAAACCTTTTTCCTAATGTCCAATCTCAACCTCTCCAGCCTCACCTTGAGGCCAGATAACCCCACAGCATTCCTCCACTGAAACTACAGCAGCATTCACCACAGCAGTTTGCATCCATCCAGTGTTCCTCAATGCATCTCCATAGAGTTTCCAAGCCTATTTCCATCAGCTTTATGATGCAGCTGATTAATAAAATTAGCACCAAAATTAATGAATAAATGTTTGTCTCTCACCATTGGAAATTCCCTTAGGAGTCTCTGAAATCAGAAAGCTGTTCAGCTGTTGCAGTCAAAGGTGTCATGAGTTAAAGACCACGGATGGTACATGCACAAACAGAAGGTAACCCAAACAAAGAAGTTCATAGGATCACAGGATGTTAGGGGTTGGAAGAGACCCAAAGAGATCATCGAGTCCAACCCCCCTGCCAGAGCAGGACAATACTATCTAACACAGATCACAGAGGGACACATCCAGACAGGTCTTGAAAGGCTCCAGATAAGGAGACTCCACAACCTCCCTGGGGAGCCTGTTCCAGTGCTCTGGGATCCTTACAGTAAAGAAGTTCACCTTATGCTTGCTAGCTCACTGCCTTGGATAGGGCCCTCCTGAGTTCTCCTGTCTGCTTTATTCTTCCCTTGACAGCAGTGTGGAGACAATTATTACCAGTTGAATTTGTGGGAGAAGAATTCCTTGAGAGAGCCAATGTCTCCATCCTTGAAATACACAAATACATCCACACATAAACAGCTTTTACTGTCATTCATGCAGCCACAGGTGTGCTGGATGGAAGGGACTGATGAGGAGAGGCTGAAGGAGCTGGGGGTGTGCAGCCTGGAGAAGAGGAAGCTCAGGGCAGAGCTCATTGCTGTCTACAGCTACCGGAAGGGAGGCTGTAGTCAGATGGGGTTGGTCTATTCTGCCAGGCAACTAAGGACAGAACAAAAGGACACAGCCCAAAGCTGTGCCAGGGCAGGTTCAGGCTGGATGTTAGGAGGAAGTTCTTTTCAGGAAGAGTGGATTTGCCATTGGAATGGCCTGCACAAGAAGGTGGTGGAGTCCCCATCCTTAGAGATGCTTAAGAGGAGGCTGGATGAGGCACTTAGTGCCATGGCTTAGTTAATGAGAAGGTGTTAGGTGATAGGTTGGGCTTGATGATCTTAGAGGTCTTTTCCTACCTGCTTAATTCTGTGGTAAAGCCAAATAAGAAGAGGACCTTTGCTTGACACAATCCCATAGGAGCATCTCCTGCAACCTGAGCACCCTACACAGTCTTTTAGCAATGTATAGATCTACTAAAGTAATCTGGCAGTGTTAGGTGATAGGTTGGACTCGATGGTCTCCAACCTGGTTAATTCTGTGATGCTGTGATTAACTGGATGGGGCACTTAGTGCCATGGTCTGGTTGACTGGAAAGGGCTGGGTGCTAGGATGGACTGGATGAGCTTGGAAGTCTTTTTCAACATGTTTGATTCTATGATTATGATTGGATAGGGCTGGGTGCTAGGTTGGACTGGATGATCTTGGAGATCTTTTTCAACCTGTTTGATTCTATGATTATGATTGGCTAGGGCTGAGTGCTAGGTTGGACTGGATGACCTTGGAGGTCTCTTCCAACCTGCTTGATTCTATGATTATGATTGGCTAGGGCTGGGTGCTAGGTTGGACTGGATGACCTTGGAGGTCTCTTCCAACCTGCTTGATTCTATGATATGATTCTAGGGTCTAGTTGACTGGATAGGACTAGGTGCTAGGATGGACTGGATGACCTTGGAGGTCTCTTCCAACCTGCTTGATTCTATGATATGATTCTAGGGTCTAGTTGACTGGATAGGACTAGGTGCTAGGATGGACTGGATGATCTTGGAGGTCTCTTCCAACCTGCTTGATTCTATGATATGATTCTAGGGTCTAGTTGACTGGATAGGACTAGGTGCTAGGATGGACTGGATGACCTTGGAGGTCTCTTCCAACCTGCTTGATTCTATGATATGATTCTAGGGTCTAGTTGACTGGATAGGACTAGGTGCTAGGATGGACTGGAGGATCTTGGAGGTCTCTTCCAACCTGCTTGATTCTATGATTCTATAGATGGTGACAGCAGAGCCATCAGCAACACTAGCTCAGGCAGCAGGTGGCTACCCTGAATGACTCCAGGCTGCACGAACAAGCAGAGCTCACAGGACTAAGACACATTTAAACACAACCTGACACGAGACCTGCCTGCTCACTTCCCTTCTCCTTTTTAAGCAGGAGCTGCTTTACTCATGCTGTCCCCTTGAAAAAAAAACAATCAACTTGGCTTTCAACTCAGCTGCCCCTTTATAAAACAAAGCCAGCCTGGTGCCAAATACCAGCACAAGAATGCTGGCAACACTGTTTAACAAAGGGCAAGCCCCACTTAGCCCTTTTGATGCTCATTTTAGGTGCATCAATCACAACCAGCTCCTTCTGCATGTCGCAGGACTGCTGGGTGCAACTTCTCAGGAATTCCATTTCTCATTTAGCATTAATTAAAGAGCAGCTAATACAGCCTTACCAAAATTAATTCCTGCTCCTGCAGCCCTGCCTGCCAAGTTTCAACCTTCAGCAAAATTATCATGGGTGAGTTATAGACCCTGGGAAAAGAAGAAAATGAGGTCTTGTAATGGAATATTAAGGGTTGGGAGGCTTCGTCACTACGTCACGGCAAGGGCAGGGGATGGGCAGGCAATCAGCTTCCAAAACAATGCACACCTTGAGTGCTGTGTCCAGTTTTGGGCTGCCCAATTCAAGAGAGATGTTGAGATAGTGGAATGTGTCCAGAGAAGAGTGACAAAGCTGGTGAGGGGCCTGGAGCACAGCCCTGTGAGGAGAGGCTGAGGGAGCTGGGGGTGTGCAGCCTGGAGAAGAGGATCAGAGCAGACCTCACTGCTGTCTACAACTACCTGAAGGGAGGCTGTAGCCAGGTGGGGTTGGGCTCTTCTCCCAGGCAAACAGCAACAGAACAGTCTCAAGTTGTGCCAGGGCAGGTCTAGGCTGGATGTTAGGAGGAAGTTGTTGGCAGAGAGAGTGATTGGCATTGGAATGGGCTGCCCAGGGAGGTGGTGGAGTCACCATCCCTGGAGGTGCTGAAGCCAAGACTGGATGGGGCACTTAGTGCCTCTAGTTGACTGGCTAGGGCTGGGTGCTAGGTTGGCCTGGATGATCTTGGAGGTCTATTCCAGCCTGGTTGATTGTATGATTCACTCTGCAATCCTACTCCTGTCTAGCCCTTTAAAGAGAGCTATTGGAGCCCATAAGCACTGCAAACAGCAAGCCTGTTGAATCCCATTTGGTTTGTGAGCTGCTCTATGCTTCTTACTTGGAGTCTGTTTGATTATGATCAGACTCAGGAGATTGCCTCTTTGGCAATCCAGCTTCCAGCTGCTGAGGCTGCACAGACACCATGGCAGTGGTTTTGATCCAGCCCAGCAGAGCAAACTGTCATTCATTAAAGGAAGATTTATTCACCTGCATCTGTCTTGAAGCTGTCATATTTTCCCCAGAGGGACTCAGACCTTAAATATGTCTTTCTTTTTTCCCACCTGTGACATTCACCATGGAGCACATAATCTCAGCTTTCCCCTGTTTCCAGCAGGAAAAGAGCAGGTTTGTGTATCTTAAAAGGATTTTGCTGTATCCTGTTTTTGCAAGACACCCTAGTGAGGCCATGAATTATATAACAGACCTGCCAGGAGGAGGGAAAAAACTTTGGGCATTGCTTTTTCCTCTTGCCTTATGCAAAAAGTTCACACACCATTAGTTGGTCCCTTGCTCTGGCATCCCTCCTACAAACTTCTGAGCAGCTCCAAAGCCTTCATGCTGAGGGAAAAAAAGTAAATAAATCTAGGCAAACAGAACAATTCTTCTGCCAGGCCTGGGACAGGTTTTTGGTTAGCTTCTTTTAGTGTTTGCTTGGTTTGGGAATTTATTTCCATTTGCTTTTTTGTTGTTGCTGTTGTTCTTGGTTTATTGTTTGCTTGCTTTATAAACCTGGATAGGTTAAAATATCTTTTAATATCTTTATTGATGATCTGGACCAGGGGATTGAGTCCAGCATCAGGAAGTTTACAGATGACAGTAAGCTAAGAGTAGGCCTTGATCTACTGGAGGGTAGGAGAGCCCTGCAGAGGGACCTAGACAGGCTGGATGGGTGGGCAGAGGCCAATGGGATGAGATTGAACAAGGCCAAGTGCAGGGTTCTGCACTTTGGCCACAACAGCCCCAAGCAGTGCTACAGGCTGGGGACAGAGTGGCTGAGAGCAGCCAGGCAGAGAGGGACCTGGGGGTACTGGTAGAGAGCAGCTGAACAGGAGCCAGCAGTGTGCCCAGGTGGCCAAGAGAGTCAATGGCATCCTGGCCTGAATCAGGAACAGTGTGGCCAGCAGGACAAGGGAGGTTATGCTTCCCCTGTACTCAGCACTGGTCAGGCCACACCTTGAGTGCTGTGTCCAGTTTTGGGCTCTTCAATTCAAGAGAGACGTTTAGATACTGGAACATGTCCAGAGAAGGGCAACCTGTGCCAGTGTCTCACCACCCTCACTGTCAACAGCTTCTTCTTAACATCCAGTTTCAATCTCCTCTCTGCCACTTTAAACCCATTCCTCCTTGTCCTGTCATTACAAGACCTTGTCAATAGTCCCTTGTCATCTTTCCTGTAGCCCCCTTCAGATCCTGGAAGGCCACTCCAAGGTCTCCTCCAAGCCTTCTCTTCTCCAGGCTGCACAGCCCCAACTCTCTCAGCCTGTCCTCAGAGCAGAGCTGCTGCAGCCCTCTCAGCATCTTCACAGCATCCTCTGGACTGGCTCCAACAGTTCCATGTCCTCCTTCTGTTGAATGACTCTGTCCAAGCCACGAGCTGCCAGCTTTGCCAGGAGCTTGTTGTGGCAGACAGTGTCAAAGGCTTTGCTGAAGTCCAGGTAGACTACATCCACAGCCTTCCCTACATTCACCAGGTGGGTAACCTGATCATTAAAGAGCAGTTGGTGGAGTCGCCGTCCCTGGGGCTGTTCAAGGCAAGATTGGACGTGGCACTTGGTGCCATGGTCTAGCCTTGAGAATTGTGGTAAAGGGATGGACTTGATGATCTGTGAGGTCTTTTCCAACCTTGTTGATACAAAAAAAAAAAAAGGAGAACAGCAATGAGGTCTGCCCTGAGCCTTCTCTTCTGCAGGCTGCACACCTCCAGCTCCCTCAGCCTCTCCTCATGGAGCTGTGTTCCAGGCCTCTCACCAGCTTCATCTTCCTTCTCTGGACACATTCCAGTATCTCAACAAGGTGAAGGGTTGAGACTGTGATTACCAGACTGAACACACCAAAATCCAGCATGCCCTCACTCAGAAATCAATGATTAACTACTAAGCTATTACCTCCTTGATACATGTTTGCTTTTTCCACTGTGTGAAAAAAAAAAAAAAGGAAGGGAAAGTTTAAACAAGACCCAGATAAAAATCCATCAGCACTGAGTCACAGCAGTGCTGCCATTCAACAGCCTTTCAGACTCTGACTACACACATAAAGAATCTTTGCCTCTTTTTTCACAAGGTGACATCCATCACACTCAAGCAGCAGCTTGCAAGGTTTCTCTCAAGCACATTTGGTGAGTAAATGCTGCAGGTGAAGTTCAAAGCACACAGCAGAGGGATCTGGGTCATGCACAAGCACACATCTGGGAGAGAGGAGAGGTCTTGGTGACATTCTCACGTAAGAGCTTCTTATGTACCTTTCATAGAAGCATAGAATCAAGCAGGTTGGAAGAGACCTCCAAGCTCATCCAGTCCAACCTAGCACCCAGCCCTATCCAGGCATCTAGACCTTGGCCCTAAATGCCTCACAGGTTTCCTCTGAGCCCTGCCAAACTCTGCCTACACTGTCCCATGCCTTTGGTGGGAATGAAAGGCTCAGCTGAGAACGTGGATCTGTTTCTAGCAGGGAACATGCTGCTACCTGGTGACTCACCCCAATAACATCTCCATCAAGGATGTGAGCTTCACAATGATTCTGTGAACATATTTCACTCCACTGTCAACTGTAGTCCACTCCAGGCTCCTGAGTGGCTGGGCAAGCACTTAGTAGAGGTTATTGCTAATCTAAATAGATTCTTAGTTGCTCACAGTATCACAATTTCATTAAAAATCAAATATAGCAGGTTAGTGAAACAATGAAGAATAAGGTCAAATGCTACCATCATAGAATCATTTCAGGTGGAAAAGACCTTTAAGATCATCCAGTCCAACCATTCTCTAACTCAACCAAAGCTGGGCCTATGTGGTCCTTCAGCAACATATCTATGCATCTTTTAAACACCCTTAGGGACAGGGATTCAACCACTTGTTACTAGGGAGAAGAGACCAAACATCTACCTCTTTACAACCTTCTTTCAGGATATCATGCAAGAACATCATGCATTGGGCTCCAACATCACCATCATGCATTGAGCTCCAACATCATCACGCACTCAGCCCCAACACCATCATGCACTGAGCTCCAACATCACCATGCACTGAATTCCAACATCATCGTGCATTGAATTCCAACACCATCGTGCATTGAATTCCAACACCTTCATGCACTGAATTCCAACATCATCATGCATTGAGCTCCAACATCATCATGCATTGAGCTCCAACACCATCATGCACTGAGCTCCAACACCATCATGCACTGAGCTCCAACACCATCATGCACTGAGCTCCAACACCTTCATGCATTGAATTCCAACATCATCATGCATTGAGCTCCAACACCATCATGCCTTGAGCTCCAACACCTTCATGCACTGAATTCCAACATCATCATGCATTGAGCTCCAACACCATCATGCATTCAATTCCAACACCATCATGCACTGAGCTCCAAGACCTTCATGCACTGAATTCCAACACCATCATGCATTGAGCTCCAACACCATCATGCATTCAATTCCAACACCATCATGCATTGAGCTCCAACACCTTCATGCACTGAATTCCAACACCGTCATGCCTTGAGCTCCAACACCGTCATGCCTTGAGCTCCAACACCGTCATGCCTTGAGCTCCAACACCGTCATGCCTTGAGCTCCAACACCGTCATGCCTTGAGCTCCAACACCGTCATGCCTTGAGCTCCAACACCGTCATGCCTTGAGCTCCAACACCGTCATGCCTTGAGCTCCAACACCGTCATGCCTTGAGCTCCAACACCGTCATGCCTTGAGCTCCAACACCGTCATGCCTTGAGCTCCAACACCGTCATGCCTTGAGCTCCAACACCGTCATGCATGCATGTATTGAGCTCTGTACCAGGTTAGAATGGATTCCTCCCCAGTAGAGTAAACTCACCACAATGTGGATTTTTCTTTAAGCCAGGAAAAATGAAATTGTATTTCTTATAGTTTAAACTAAATATAACAGTATAAGGAGAATAAACTACTGCAGAAATATATATAATCACCCTAAGAAAGATGGGGAAGGGGTCAAGCAGAGGTGAAGCAGCAAAGCAGCAGCCAAAAGAGCAGCGAGGGAAGATGGCAGTGGGCGCAGCAGAAGCAGCAAGGGAAAAGGTCTAAGCTGTGCTTCCAGACATAAAGCTCTTGGTGCTCCAATGAAATGATATTACCTTACCCATTGTTGCCATTATATGGCCTATCACTAAAATGTTCACCTCTCTACTCAGAGCTTTCATTTCTAAGTTTCTCTGTCCCCAGTTTTTCCAAGTCTGAGCTGGAGATCTAGCTCAAACAGCCACAAGCTTCAACATCATGCACTGAGCTCCAACACCAGCATGCCTTGAGTTCCAGCATCACCATGCCTTCAGCTCCAGCACCACCATGCATTGAGCTTCAGCATCACCATGCCCTCAGCTTCAACACCATCACACATTGAGCTCCAGCATCATCATGCCTTCAGCTCCAACACCATAATGCATAGTCTTCATTGCCTATAGCTCTCCATAAAGTCTCACTCTGCAAGTGAGTAGTTTTGAGACAAGTGACAGAAGAGTTGTAACATCAAAACTCAGCTACTACAATAATGTAGCACCTTGGAGGTGGCAACTGCCTACAAGCAATTATCTCATTGCTTAATTTTAGATGAAATATTAGGACTTTATGCTCTACAATTACTTGGGAACAGTCATTTGGTAGACTTTGAGGGCCCTGAACATTTCAAAGAACTCAAGCCACTTTTTCACAGGTTCATAGAACAGCTTGGGTTAGGAGGGACCTTTAAAGATCCTCTAGTCCAACTTCCCTGCAGTCAGTAGGGACATCTTTGACTATATCAGGTTGCTCAGAGCTCCATCCAGCCTGATCTGAGATTTGGTGTCTGAATTGATTCTAAGAAGCCATCAAGAATCATAGAATCAACCAGGTTGGAAGAGACCTCCAAGATCATCCAGGCCAACCTATCCCCCAGCCCTGTCCAATCAACCACACCATGGCACTAAGTGCCTCATCCAGGCTTTGCTTCAACACCTCCAGGGATGGTGATTCCACCACCTCCCTGGGCAGCCCATTCCAATGGCAAATCACTCTCTGTGTTTCAGAACCTGTCATTTCCCTTGGGGCTACTTCAAAGGAATCCTAGGAAGTTTATAAATGAAGACTATAAAGTGGCGATTGCTTGAAGGAATTACTGCTGGAATCACCTTCAAAACTAGAGGGGTGGTGAGCTTGTGGCTAGGCACAGCTGAACACTCCCATTTAACTCACCAAAAAAAGGGAAATGCAAAGGAGTCAGCTGCCAAATGGTTGTAAATCACACCAACCCAGACACTGGGCTGCAGTGAGGAGCACTAAATTCAGCTCTTTTCATTTTTGAAGCTGAGAGCTTTTCCACAGAAGCTGAAGAAAATGTAGCGCTTAATGAACATTGAATTTCCATTTCTCTGACATTTCACCATGAGCATTAGCTTGTTGTGGAGCTATTCCTTATTTCCCTTTGCAAATCCTGGTTCCTGAGAATACAGAGTCTAAAGTTCCCCCTCTGGATGAAGATCAGAGCAGTTTAAAGCAGACTATCTCCCTTAGGTTGACTGAAAGACACAAGTCTTTGATGGAGCCAAACCAAGACCTCCCAAGCTGTGCTTTCTGGTCTGTGTAAGCTCTTCAGAGACCAAGCTACTTCCTCTGCAAGGGACTGGTGACAACTGATTTAACTGGTCCAGTTCTCTAGCTCCTGTTACAAGAGGGCTATGGCTATGCTGGAAGGTGTCCTCAAGCAATCACAGAATCAACCAGGTTGGGAGACCAAGATCATCCAGTCCAACCTAACACTCAGCCCTATCTAATCAAACAGACCATAGAATCAAGCAGGTTGGAAGAGACCTCCAAGATCATCCATCCCAACCTAGCACCCAGCCCTATCTAATCAACTAGACCCTAGAATCTTATCATAGAAGCAACTAGGTTGGAAGAGACCTCCAAGATCATCCAGTCCAACCTAACACTCAGCCCTATCTAATCAACTAGACCCTAGAATCATATCATAGAATCAAGCAGGTTGAAAGAGACCTCCAAGATCATCCAGTCCAACCTAGCACCCAGCCCTGTCCAATCAACCAGACCATGGCACGAAATGCCTCATCCAGTCTTCTCTTGAACACCTTCAGGGACAGTGACTCCACCACCTCCCTGGGCAGCCCATTCCAACTGCAGGCAGGGAAACACCAAAGGGATTCTCCAGGCCAGTGCATTAAATGGGCTCGATTTGGTATCACAGAGGCCAGGGAGGCTCTGACTGACCTGCTTCTTTACTGAGTAGGTGGTCAGGCACTGGAACAGGTTAGCCTAGCCAGAGAGGTGGTGGAGTCACCATCCCTGGAGGTGTTTAAAAGGAGAGTGGAAGTGGTGCTTGAGGCTATGGTCTAGTGATTAAGGATGCTGGGATGAAGGTTGGACTGGATGTTGCTGGTGGTCCTTTCCAACCATAGTGACTCATAGTAATTGTTGTGCTGAGGGATTTGGTTTAGTCTAGGACTTGTCAGTGTGGAACTAATGACTCCATGATCTTGAAGGTCTTTTCCAATCTAAGAAATTCTGTGATTCTGTGACAATCTCTCCATTCAGCTGTGAGGAATAGGAGCTCTCTCCTTGCATGGAGCCAAGCCTGAGTGAATCAGAAGATGTACTGTTTGGAGATGTGCTTTGACTGGTGCAGTTGGCAGCAGCGTGGTGGTGTTTTGGGTTTCTTCCATTTAGCCAATTGCTAAGAAATCTGTTGGGGCAAAACTCTTTGTCTTTGGCAAAAGTTCTACAGCTATTCCTCAGGATTCCCTAAAATAACTTTTCTCTCCCTCTTATTTCTTTTTTCCAGCATTTCAGCTGCATATATGCAAACATTTTTCTCCTGCCTGCCACTGGATGTAAGGTTTTGCAGCTCCCAGCTCTTCCCACCTGGCTCCCCTTGACAAAACAGCATTTTGTGCATTAGGAAGGAGGAGAAGCGACTTGGGAATTGTGGTTGTGTGAGAATCATCCATCCCAGCCATGGCACAACATCTGCTGACACTGCACTGGGCAGTGACACATCACTGATTTCATCCCTCCATCACCACGCTTGGTTTGTGATTCCTTTTCCAACACAGAGTTTGCTTGCAGTAAAAGATGAAAACAAGGAGCTCACTTCCACCCTGCAGCATCCCTCAGAGCTCCAAACTGACCACTTTTCCTTGGCATTCATCTTTCCCAGAGGTGTCCAGCATCTATCAAAGTGCCTTCTATAAACAGGATTAGCTTTCTGTGTTTCCTAAGGGTTTTTTTTCATACCATTTCAGGTAATGCTTCTTGACTCACTCAGGAACGTGCCTGGGAGTCTGGTGAGTGTTAGGCTTGTTTGGCAGAGAGGAAGTGACTGCACCATTAACACTATCCAGAAGTGAGTGGTGATAAACCCTGGCATGGCAACAGAAAGAGGAGCCAGGCAGAGTGACACCAGAACCTGGGGAGTACATTCTTGTAGTTGAAGGTAGAAACCCACATGAACTCCAAACATAACCAACCCAAATAAACCTTGTGCCTTGCAAGCTGTAAACAGAGTTCAAGCCTGAGTGTGGTGGGTATGGCATGGAAGTGAAGTGAGAGAAGATCTTTTCTTGCACTACTACTTCTCATAATAGATTAAGCTTGTTTTATAGAATCACAGAACCTTAGAGATTGGACAGAACCTTAGAGATTGGACAGAACCTTAGAGATTGGAAGGGACCTCCAGAGATCATCCAGTTCAATCTCCCTGTCAAGGCAGGATCCCCTAGGGTAGTTCACACAGGAATGCATCCAGGGGGGTTTGGAAAGGCTCCAGAGAAGGAGTCTCCACAACCTCTCTGGGCAGCCTGCTCCAGGGCTCTGTCACCCTCACTCTAAAGAAGTTTCTCTTCTTATTGAGCTGAAGCCTTCTCTGTTCCAGTTTGTAACTGCTGCTCCTTGGCTTATTGCTGCTGACTACCAAAAAGAGCTTGGCCCCAGGCACTTGACACCCACCCCTCAGATATGTGCACACATTGAGCAGGTCTCCTCTCAGCCTTCTCTCCCCCAGACTAAACAGCCTCAGGGCTCTCAGTCTCTTTCCACAGGGGAGATGCTCAAGTCCCAGATCATCTTTGTGGCTCTGCCCTAGACTCTTTCCACCAGGTCCCTGTCTCTCTTGAGCTGGGGAGCACAAAATTGGACACAGCATTCCAGGTGTGGTCTCACAAGGGCAGAGCAAATTTCATCTTTACTGTAATGCAGTTCACAATGTAATTAAACCTGCAACCAGTTGAGAGAAGTCCAATTCATCATAGAATCAACCAGGTTGGAAGAGATCTCTAAGCTCATCCAGGCCAACCTAGCACCCAGCCCTAGCCAATCAACCAGACCATGGCACTAAGTGCCTCAGACAGGCTTTGCTTGAACACCTCCAGGCATGGGGACTCCACCACCTCCCTGGACAGCCCATTCCAATGCCAATCACTGTCGCTGGCAGGAACTCCCTCCTAACATCCAGCCTAGACCTCCTCTGGCACAGCTTGAGACTGTGTCCCCTTGTTCTGTTGCTGGGTGCCTGGCAGAAGAGACCAACTCCACTTGACTGCAGCCTCCCTTCAGGTAGTCATAGACAGCAATGAGGTCTGCCCTGAGCCTCCTCTGCTGCAGGCTGCACACCCCCAGCTCCCTCAGCCTCTCCTCATAGGCATTGTGTTCCAAGCCTCTCACCAGCTTTGCTGAATCTACCTGCCATGAATTCTCTGCTGTTCTCTTCCAGCTCAGTTGGGAGCCCACAGCAGCTGTCTGGTAACAAACACAACATCAGACTCACAGGAACAGATCTGCTCCAAGGGAATTCCTCAGATTCTGGTGTGCTGCTCCTGTTTTGACTTGGAGCTCCACAAACTGCACTACTTTCTACACAGTGTTCACACTCCTCTCTGCTGCTTAGGATGAATTATTGCTGTCATTCCCCTTCTACTGTGAAATATGAGTCAGTTAATGGATTTAACTTATTTCCTCTCAAGATAGAAACTCAGAAAGGACTGAAAGAAAAAAAAAAAAATCTAGCTGGAAGTGATGAAATACCAAATAAAATATTTGTATCTGAGAATGTGTTCATAAATTAAGCCATTTTTGAGGTTTCTATAAGGAAGTCTTAAGTTCCCATGGATGCTGACCTGCTTTGGGCATGAATTTCATCCACCCTAATCTACCCATCTATTCTGCTCTGGACTAACAGCTTGCATCCCATCACATCTGAAACAAACTTTTGCTAATGAGTTCAAGGAAATTGGACTATTTGCTTTGGCATCCTGCATATTTATATTCCCCAGACTTGGCCCATTCTGACATAATCAGCAGCAGGAGGACACATTAACCTTTCCTCAGTGTTCCTAACTCAGCCAGTCTGATAGCCAAGCACAAAGCCAGGTAGCCCAGATAATTATTTAGGAAAACAAGAATCAAAGCCTTCAAGGAACAATCTGAGACTGTAACCTATGCAGAGAAAGGTTAAGTACAGATAATATTTGAACTAGAATTGCACTGCCCTGGGTCAAACTCTTTCTTCTATCTCAACAGTTAACCATGTTTGTTTCTCTAAGCAATGGCTGATTGAGTTCTCGTGCCAGCACACTGAGACATAAAATCAGAATGGGCAAGACTAAATTGGTGGCAAATACTGATGGTACCAGTAATGCAGAGAAGTCTGCAAAGTCAGCTCACAGCACGTTGCCTAATTCGTAGTTTGGAAGCTCAAGCACAGCTTTCCAGCAGCTGTTGATAACTGGGAGGAAGGAGGAGTTAAATGGAAAGCCTTAATCTCTTCAATTATCAGAAACATCTGACTCCAGGGGCTCAGCTCCTCAGAAGTCTCTCAACTCCCAGTGAACTGGATCCTGGCTCTCCTTCAGTTTCTGGGCATGTAACATGGCAGTGCAATCCACTTACCAAACAGCTCCTTGAAGGTACTGAAACTCAGCAGCAGAGCAGCCTCAGTACAGCCAGATCCTTTTCTCTTAGTTTGCAGGTTAACCCAGGATCAGCTCTACATTATCAACACCTCATTGCCCTGAGATATGAGGGCATCCTCCTGGCATCCAGACACCTGCCCTTTCCCTCTGTAAATCCCATCCTTGGAATCCAATGCCTCATGATAAAGTTACACACATCAAACCTCTGTTATTTTCCTTCACAGAATCACAGAATGTGCTGTGGGCTGGAAGGGACCCCCAAAGCTCATCCAGTCCAACCCTCCTGCCAGAGCAGGATCTCCTAGAGCAGATCACACAGGAATGCATCCAGGCAGCTCTTGAATATCTGCAGAGAGGGAGACTCCACAATTCCTCTGGGCAGCCTGTTCCAGTGCTCTGTCACCCTCACAGGGAAAAAATTCCTCCTCAAGTTTCCATGGAACTTCCTATACCTCAGCTTCCACCCAGTGCCCCTTGGCCTATCAGTGGCATCACCCAGCAGAGCCTGGCTCCAGCCTCCTGGCACTCACCTTCACAACTTCATAACCACTGTCGAGGTCAACTCTCAGTGTCCTCTTCTCCAAGCAGCACAGCCCCAGCTCCTTCAGGCTCTCCCTGAAATAGAGATGTTCCATTCCCTTCAGAATATTTGTGGCTCTGCACTGGACTCTTTCAAGAAGTTCCCTGAGGTTCTTTTAAACTGGGGGGCCCAGAACTGAACATTTATGCATGCCTAAGGAAGGTGGAGAAGGTGTTACTGTTTGGAGGGATAGGATGTCTAGGGACTTGATGGCTTCTGGAGCCAGACTGGGGTCTCACACATAACTATGTGCCCACCATAGAATCAATCGGGTCTTGTCTTGAACACCTCCTGGGACAGTGACTCCACCACCTCCCTGGGCAGCCCATTCCAATGCCAATCACTCTCTCTGCCAACAACTTCCTCCTAACATCCAGCCTAGACCTCCCCTGGCACAACTTGAGGCTGTGTCCCCTTCTTCTGTTGCTGCTTGCCTGGCAGCAGAGACCAGCCTCTGCCTGGCTACAACCAGCTTTAATGCTTCAGGCCCCTCACCATCTAATAGCTGTTGACCAAATAACCTTTGCAAACATCAAGGACAGCATCACTGGGTCTAAAACAACCTGGGGAAGCATTTCTCTTTTGTGAGGCCTCCTTTCTGCTTTGTTTCAAACTTCTCAAGAGCTACAGCAAAACAAAGAGCCACCACAGATGGAAGTGCTGTTATTTGTGCCCCTTTGAAATCTCTACTGCTTTGCACAGTCCTCCTCAGCCCAGGGTTTGTCTCCAATTGGAAAAGTATTTCACACTCAAATCTCTGCTGCAGCAGCTTTAAATGGCTATGCAATAACAAGTATGCAAAGCATCAAGACAGCTCCCTTAGATCATCAAAAGGAATTATGCCACAAAGAGGCCAGCATTTATCTAAGCTGAAACAGGGTCCTGAGCTATTCCTTCTCTACTGCTGAGTGAATTAGTCTTGGGGATTTTTTTTTCCCCCTTCACTGCTGGCTTTCATTGAGAGCTTTCTGCAGCTATTTTCAGCAGTTGGTTTGCAAAAGTTGAGGTTCTATTTTTTCTGGCAAGCATTGTTGATATAAACAATCTCCTGATCTAATCCTGCAGTAGTCCTGTGCTTAATTAAATTTATAGTGCATCTGCACATTAAGGGATTGGTTTAGCCCATGAAACTTGCTTTAAAAGCCCAAATCTTGGCCTGATGGAAAGGTATCACAGTATCACCAAGGTTGGAAGAGACCTCACAGATCATCAAGTCCAACCCTTTAGCACAGAGCTCAAGGCCAGACCATGGCACCAAGTGCCACGTCCAATCCTGCCTTGAACAGCTCCAGGGACGGCGACTCCACCACCTCCCCGGGCAGCCCATTCCAGTGTCCAATGACTCTCTCAGGGAAGAACTTTCTCCTCACCTCCAGCCTAAATCTCCCCTGGTGCAGCCTGAGGCTGTGTCCTCTTGTTCTGGTGCTGGCCACCTGAGAGAAGAGAGCAACCTCCTCCTGGCCACAACCACCCCTCAGGTAGTTGTAGACAGCAATAAGGTCACCCCTGAGCCTCCTCTTCTCCAGGCTAACCAATCCCAGCTCCCTCAGCCTCTCCTCCTAGGGCTGTGCTCAAGGATGTGGTGGTTTTTTGGGTTTTTTTTTTTTTTTTTTGAGGGAAAGGAAACAATTCAAAAAGGGACCTGGGGGGAATGGTAGAGAGTAGCTGAAGATGAGCCAGCAGTGTGCCCAGGTGGCCAAGGAGGCCAACGCCATCCTGGTCTGGATCAGGAACAGTGTGGCCAACAGGACAAGGGAGGTTATTCTGCCCCTGTACTCAGCACTGGTCAGGCCACACCTTGAGTGCTGTGTCCAGTTCTGGGCTCCTCAATTCAAGAAAAATGTTGAGGTCCTGGAACATATCCAGAGAAGGGCAGCAAGGCTGGTGAGGGGCCTGGAGCACAGCCCTGTGAGGAGAGGCTGAGGGAGCTGGGGGTGTGCAGCCTGCAGAAGAGGAGGCTCAGGGCAGAGTTCATTGCTGTCTACAGCTACCTGAAGGGAGGCTGTAGCCAGGTGGGGGTTGGCTCTTCTGTCAGTAACCAGCAATAGAAGAAGGGGACACAGTTTCCAGTTGTGCCAGGGGAGGTTCAGGCTGGATGTTAGGAGGAAGTTGTTGGCAGAGAGAGTGATTGGCATTGGAATGGGCTGCCCAGGGAGGTGGTGGAGTTGCTGTCCCTGGAGGTGTTGAAGCAAAGCTTGGATGAGGCACTTAGTGCCATGGTCTGGTTGACTGGCTAGGGCTGGGTGCTAGGTTGGACTGGATGAGCTCAGAGGTCTCTTCCAACCTGGTTGCTTCTATGATTCTATGAACATGTGAGATTTCAAAGGGTTGCCACACAAGTAAATAAAAAGCTTTACCTCCTCTGGGAAACATAATGGGTTTAAAAGATGAACAAAATCCCAGTGTTTATGCAGCCTAATGGATAAAAAGGGACAGACTCCCTGACTGATCACAATGGTCAATTGTACAAGGAGCTGCAACAGGCTGCTCCTGACAGCCAGTGAAAAATAACATTTGTGCCCATAAACAACAAAGCCCTCATGTTGTATGTCTCATAGAGAAGCCAAGAGGAGTCCCTGGCCAAGCTCTTTTTGTTTTTAAATCACCAAACTATCTTGATTTATGCTTTGCTTGAAGTTCTCAAAATGAAGCTTTCAGTCCCTCCCTCACTAAAAATAAACCTGCCCTAGCTGGTCAGGAGGCAGCTGATGCAGGCACAGTCTGAGCAGTCAGTCCTTAGGAGGATAACAACTGAGGGATTACTCCTTCCCTTCCACAGAAAGCCAGCAGGACCTCCAGATGTTTAAGCTTCAGGTTCTGCAGAGTCTGAGCAATTAATAGCCCAACTGAAGCTGATTTGTGAAGTGAGTTTGTGGAGTCTCCTTCTCTGAAGTCTTTCAAGACCTACCTGGATGCGTTCCTGTGCCAGCTACCCTGGGTGATGCTGTCTTGGCTGTGGGGTTGGGCTGGATGGTCTCTGGAGGACCCTTCCAACCTCTAAGGTTCTGTGATTGGCAGAACCTGACTATTTGCTGAGGAATCCAGCACTACCAGTAGAAAAATGAACAGCTCTAACTACACAGAATGGTTTAGGATGGAACTGCAGAACACTGATACTGTGAATCATAGAATAGAATCATAGAAACAGTCAAGGTTGGAAGGGACCACAAGGATCATCCAGTTCCAACCCCCCTGCCATGGGCAGGGACACAGAATCACAGAATTTCTTAGATTGGAAAAGACTTTCAAGCTCATGGAGTCCAATCATTAGTTCCACACTGACAAGTCCTTGACTAAACCAAATCCCTCAGCACAACACCTAAGCACTATGAGTCACCATGATTGGAAAGGATCACCAGCATCATCCAGTCCAGCCTTCATCCCAGCATCCTTAATCACTAGACCTTAGCCTTAGGCACCACATCCACTCTTCTTTTAAACACCTCCAGGGATGGTGACTCCACCACCTCCCTGGGCATTCTGTTCCAGTGCCTGACAACCTGCTCACTAAAGAACTTCCTCCCAATGTCCAACCTGAATCTCCCCTGATGCAACTTGAGGCCATTTCCTCTTGTCCTATCATTAGTAACTGGGGAGAAGAGACCAGCTCCAACCTCACTATGACCTCTTTTTAGGTAGTTGTAGAGGACAATAAGATCAGCCTCCTCTTCTCCAGACTAAGCAACTCCAGTTCTCTCAACTGCTACCCATAGGTCATGTTTTCCAGACCTCTCACCAAGCTCATTGCCCTTCTCTGTACCCACTCCAGCACCTGACATTAGATCAGGCTGTCCAGAAACTCATCCAGCCTGGCTTTATGGTTTGCAGTAGCTGACTTCTTTGGGTCTAGATGACCTCTCCAGGTTTCCACTTAGCCTGTCAAGACTCTGAGAGTTTCTCCACTGGAAAAGATGTCACTTGTGCAGCTAGGTACAGCACTGCTAACCCAAACCTCATTTAGATTGTCGGTGCTGAACTCAGACTAGGCTGGCAAAGACTTTCAGACCTGCATGCTAGCTCCTGAGCTGCTCCTAAAGACATATCCTAACCTCTCTGCAGAAAGGCATTTGGAGAGAACAAATCAGTGACCTGCAGGATAGGAAAGCTAGATTGTTTCAGACCAAAAGAAGGGGACTGTTCATAAGAGTAAAGACTTCACATTTCCTTTCTCATCTCTGATCTCAGAATGATCACACCTGAGTAGCTACGTGGACTTTGGAAGGTGGAGTCAAGCAGTTTGGTCTAGAATCATAGAATCAGTCAGGGTTGGAAGGGACCACAAGGATCATCTAGTTCCAACTCCTCTGCCATGGGCAGGGACTCTCTACCCTAGATCAGGCTGGCCAGAGCCTTGAATGAGCCTTGATGAGTAATACATCAAAGCCAAGGCATCTTTGTGCCTCACATTTAGTTAGCCTTTCTCTCCCAAGTGTTAGGAAAAGAAACCTGGAAGGAGCCATCATTTACTTTCCCCTCCCCCCTATTAACATTAAACTTATCACAAACAACAAAATCCATGACAAATCCATTCTTAATCTGGCAGACATTGTGCACTGATTCCTTCGGATCTACTCTAGCTCCATAGAGGTGTTGTGCTGAGGCCAGTCCTCAGGGGCTCTAATATGGAATGGACTTTAATTAACTTATTCTTTGCAGCCAAATATATATATTTTGAAGCCACTAAAGTACTATGGAAAAAATGTATCCTGTTAATAAAGGAGTTAGTTTGTCACTTAGGTAGTGATAGGACTGGAGGAGATGGAACAAAGCTAGAAATAGGCAGATTCAGACTGGATGTTAGGAAGAAGTTCTCTAGCATGAGGGTGGTGAGAGCCTGGAATGAGTTGCCCAGGGAGGTGGTGGAAGCCTCATCCCTGGAGCTGTTTAAGGTCAGGCTGGATGAGGCTGTGGGCAGCCTGATCTAGTGTGAAGTGTCCCTGCCCATGGCAGGGATGTTGGACCTGGATGATCCTTGCAGTCCCTTCCAACCCCGACTGATCATATGATTTTCTATGCTTCAGTTATCCTGGGACACTATTTCTTAACTCAAAAGCAATAAGGAGTTGGAAGATCAAAGTGGGAAAAGCTTCAGTTCATTGGAACCCCTTTATGTACCACAGGGCCTGAAATTCCTCCCTGCCATAGAATCAAGCAAGTTGGAAGAGATCTCCAAGATCATCCAGCCCAACCTGGCAGTCCATTCCAATGCCAACCCAGCCCTAGCCAATCAACCAGACCATGGCACTAAGTGCCTCAGCCAGGCTTTGCTTGAACACCTCTGGGGACGGCAACTCCACCACCTCCCTGGGCAGCCCATTCCAATGCCAATCACTCTCTCTGGCAGGAACTTCCTCCTAACATCCAGCCTAGACCTCCCCCAGCACAACTTGAGACTGTGTCCCCTTGTTCTATTGCTGGTTGCCCGACAGAAGACACCAACCCCACCTGGCTACAACCTCCCTTCAGGTAGCTGTAGACAGCAATGAGCTCTGCCCTGAGCCTATCTCACTCAGGATTCTGCAAAGCAGACAATGAAAAGGAGAGAAGATAAAGACATGAGAATTAAAGCCTGAGTGTTTAAGTATCTTTTGCTTATGCTGGGGGCTCATTTTAAGCCTCAGTATTGACACTGTTAGACCTAAAATAACATTTAAATTAAAAAAATCAGCTCTTGAAAGTTTTTAGATCTCAAAACTGGGACAAATCACACCAACTGCCACAAAAAAAAAGGTGGAAGCTGCCTTGGTGTGAATGCACTCCAAATGGAAAAGCACAAGGAAAGTATTGTGCTTGCATTCTGCAGCACAAAGCCTGTGTTGTAGAGCCCATTCCTCAATAACTCACACTGTAAAAAAAAGGCATTTCGAGCCTTAAAACAACAACAGCTCCACTCCTGCAGAGGTTGTACCACATGGGGGTGTTCATTTCCCTTTGTCTTAGCTGCATAAACTCAGCATCAGCCCTCTGCAGTAAATGATGGCTGCCCTATTGTCTTGTATAAACATTCTTTTCTTTCCCTTTGGTGAAAAAGCTGTGTTTAAAGCCAGCTCTGTCCCAGTTCCAATAAAGAGAGCAGTGTAAGAGAGCTGGGTTGACAAAGTGAACTGGAACAGCTCTGCTCTTACACCACCGGTGCTGGGGAGCCAGCAAAAAGTCAGATCATATTTTATTTGGAGCCCAAGTGAACTGTTGTGAACTCTGACAAAGCAGCACTTCAAAGCATTCTGAACATAGTGCCACTAGCACGGGGGAATTTATCATGACTAAGAGCCTGACTCTGCTCTTATTTACACCGTGTTTACTCTGCTGACCTCAGCTGGGTGGAAGATCAGGATTAAGACATTCGCAGCTGGCTGGAGCACTGCCCTGTGACGAGAGGCTGAGGGAGGACCTGAGGGGTTTTGATCTGGTGAAGAGAAGATTTAGAGGGGATCTAATGAATGAGGGGCTGAGGGAGGAGGAGGAGAGGCTGAGGGAGGTAGGGGTGTGCAGCCTGGAGGAGGCTCAGGGTAGACCTCATTGCTGTCTACATAGAATCACAGAATCAACCAGGTCGGAAGAGACCTCCAAGCTCATCCAGTCCAACCTAGCGCCCAGCCCTATCCAGTCAACTAGATCATGGCACTCCTTGTGGAGCTAGAGAAACATGGGAGGGGGAGGGAAATAAGGAGGGCATCATACTTAACATATCTATTCCCCTCCCACCAAAAGGCAGCTCAGAAAAACCTCAGACAAAACCTTGCACACTTACACAACTTCATGGGTGGCCTATCACGGAATGAAAAGAAGTGATGAAAAGTAAGATGCCAGATTAGGTGATAGAACCAGAGAATTATAGAATCAAACAGGTTGGAAGAGACCTCCAAGATCATCCAGGCCAACCTAGCACCCAGCCCTAGCCAGTCAACTAGACTATGGCACTAAGTGCTTCATCCAGGCTTTTCTTGAACACTTCCAGAGACAGCAACTCCACCACCTCCCTGGGCAGCCCATTCCAATGCCAATCACTCTTGCTGGGAAGAACTTCCTCCTAATATCCAGCCCAGACCTCCCCTGGCACAACTGGAGACTGTGTCCCCTTATTTTGTTGCTGGGTGCCTGGCAGAAGAGCCCAACCCCACCTGGCTACAACCTCCCTTCAGGTAGTTGCAGACCGCAATGAGGTCACCCCTGAGCCTCCTCTTTTCCTGGCTAAACAACCCTGTTTTACAACAACAATATTGCTGAACCTTGAGGAATTGATGCTTCCCGGGCCTGGGATGCAGCCAGCATCATGCCATTGTTTTCACTGGACCTTAGAAATACATCAGGGTGGGCAAATCAAACCATAAAACTGCAGCAGAAGCATTTGGAGGCTTTAAGATGTGGATTTTTACAGCCTCAAGGCCATGACAGATTTCATGGAGCCCAGCATGTAGAGACCTGACATCATTACAATGATAATTTATTAGTGATTTGTATCTTTCAGTCTCCTCCTTGTTCTGCTGAGACAGCATCAAGACTGATCCCTGCTCTGTGTTTCACTGATGCAAGGAACGAGCTGCTTGGTCCCCATAAATCATCAGAATCATGCCCTTGCTGAAGGCACATAAAAGCCAGAACACAAGTGGACTGTATAATCTGTACAGGGACTTATCCCTAAATGTTCCCTTCTTTTAGATCTCTGCAGGGTTTTTTTCCTCCCTGTCCTGTGTGTAGATGCTCCTCAGGCTGGAGGTGAGGAGGAAGTTGTTGAGCATGAGAGTGGTGAGAGCCTGGGATGGGTTGCCCAGGGAGGTGGTTGAGGCCCCATGCCTGGAGGGTGTTTGAGGCCAGGCTGGATGAGGCTGTGGGCAGCCTGATCTAGGGTAGGGTGTCCTTGCCCATAGCAGGAGAGTTGGAATTAGATGATCCTTGTGGTCCCTTCCAACCCTGACTGATTCTGTGAAGGAGAAGAGTTGAAGCTTGTGAAATTCCTTGAGGGTGCACAAGCAAGCAAGGAGCAAGAGTAGCACAGCCAGCAAGAGCTCCTCCAAGGGCTCTGAACCTTTAGATCTGCTGTGTAACTCAGCTGACACGTGGCATGAGAAACCTAACACAGACTCATGCAAATTGGTTACAGAAATGCATCTCAGGAGGAAAAAAAAGTGAGGGGGTGGGGAGGGGAATACAGTACAGAATACAGTCTTTAGTAACCCTGGACACCCAATAAAACAATCATAGCAACTGGCCTGCTGCCAGCACAGTACAAACAGCACAGCCATGAGGCTGACAGAGCAAGAATCCCACCAGCAACCCACAGGGGAGCAGTTTGCATCTTAGCCGTGGCTATGATGTCATCAGAAGGCTGTTATTTCATG
Organism: Pogoniulus pusillus; assembly: GCF_015220805.1. Classification (NCBI taxonomy): domain Eukaryota; kingdom Metazoa; phylum Chordata; class Aves; order Piciformes; family Lybiidae; genus Pogoniulus; species Pogoniulus pusillus. The sequence goes on along the minus strand of NC_087269.1, from coordinate 3,414,491 downwards.
CTCCTTTTTCCTCCCCTCCCCAAAAATAAAAGTCATACAATCAATCAAGTTGGAGGAGACTTCCAAGCTCATCCAGTCCAACCTAGCACCCAACTCCAGCCAATCAACTAGACCATGGCACGAAGTGCCCCAGCCAGGCTTTGCTTCAACACCTCCAGGGATGGCAACTCCACCACCTCCCTGGGCAGCCCATTCCAATGCCAATCACTCTCTCTGCCAACAACTTCCTCCTAACATCCAGCCTAGACCTCCCCCAGCACAACTTGAGACTGTGTCCCCTTGTTCTATTGCTGGTTGCCTGGCAGAAGAGCCCAACCCCACCTACAACCTTCCTTCAGGTAGTTGTAGACAGCAATAAGGTCCCCCCTGAGCCTCCTCTTCTGCAGGCTGCACACCCCCAGCTCCCTCAGCCTCTCCTCACAGGGCTGTGCTCCAGCCCCTCCCCAGCCTTGCTGCCCTTCTCTGGACATCTTCAAGCACCTCAACATCTTTCCTAAATTGAGGAGTCCAGAACTGGACACAGTACTCAAGGTGTGGCCTGAACAGTGATGAGCACAGGGCAGGAAGACTTCCCTGGTCCTGCTAGCCACACTGTTCCTGATCCAGGCCAGGATGGCATTGGCTCTCCTGGTCACCTGGGCACACTGCAGGGCCATTGAGATTTGATTTAGTCTGATCCCTTCAACCCCCACCAGATAGTGTCTCCCAGTAAATGCTACTGCATTACTGACTTCTTTTTAAAACTTTCTTAGCCAAAATGCTTTTCCAGTTCTCACTGCCCCACTCTCCCTTAAATATTTGGAAGCACAGCCTGTGATGCCCAATCCAGCAAAACCATCTTACATTCCTGCCTGCTTAACCCTGCCTCTCTGCAATGCATCCCCTTGAGAGTTCAAATGTTCCTTTCTTCGGCCACTGCAATGCACTTCTGAAAAGCCCTTGATGAATCCCAGGTTAGTTGAACTGTTCAATTATAGCTTTACCCTAATCCTGCTAGCTAAGTATTAATGCTAACAACCTCCCACATGCTAATCCTGTCCCACTTGACACTGACCCAGGCTGAGCCCTGGGTGATGTGTGTGCTAGCATAAAGCCCTGCAAACAACTTATTCATCAGGAGCGCTACGAGGAAGTGAGAGATCTCTTACAGAGCAGGGCTGAGTGCTTCAGCAAAAGGAGACACTGCTCTTTCTCCAGGCTGGGCACACTCAGGTGAAAACACAACTCCCAAAGCCCAGATGTAAATGCAGGCACAATGATGTTGAATTCACAAAATCAACCAGGCTGGAAAAAGACCTCTGAGATGATCGAGCCCAACCTTGAGTGCTGTGTCCAGTTCTGGGCTCTGCAGTTCAAGAGAGACGTTGAGGTGCTGGAAGGTGTCCAGAGAAGGATGACAAAGCTGGTGAGGGGCCTGGAGCACAGCCCTGTGAGGAGAGGCTGAGGGAGCTGGGGGTGTGCAGCCTGCAGAAGAGGAGGCTCAGGGCTGACCTCATTGCTGTCTGCAGCTACCTGAAGGGAGACTAGCCAGGTGGGGGTTGGTCTCTTCTCCTAGGCAACCAGCAACAGGACAAGGGGACACAGCCTCAAGTTGTGCCAGGGGAGGTCTAGGCTGGATGTTAGGAGGAAGTTGTTGTCAGAGAGAGTGATTGGCATTGGAATGGGCTGCCCAGGGAGGTGGTGGAGTTGCCATCCCCGGAGGTGTTGAAGCAAAGCCTGGCTGAGGCACTTAGTGCCATGGTCTGGTTGACTGGCCAGGGCTGGGTGCTAGGTTGGACTGGATGAGTCTGGAGGTCTCTTCCAACCTGGTTGCTTCTATGGTTCTATAATCCTTTGACGTTCCATCAAAAACAACTTTTGACCCTAGAGACACAGAGGCAATCACCCAGGTACTGAGCTTGTTTTGGATCCAAATTACCTTTGTGAAGTTAACTGTGCAGAACAAACAACAGGAGAAAATTAGACACAGACATAGCAAAATGGAAAGCCTTTTTGTGTGTGATAGGCTCCCATCCCCTGTAATGCACTGCAGATTGGCAAAGCAATTCCTTCAGATCTACTGCTGACAGCTTAATATTCCCAGCAATAACGTTGCCAGGTGATAACAAAGAGCCAGCCTCTGTGCTTTGATCTGAGTGAAAGGTTTGCACTGACAAACATTTTGGAGAGAGATTCTGCTTGGGGGGTGGTGGTGGTAAATAACTAAAACAGAAAAACCAACCTCATCTAGGCTGAAATGCAACCTTGGAAAGCACTTAATTGCAAAGATAGAAGTGTGTTGGCTTTGGAAAGGTCCAAAGTGCCTTCTCTGAAAACACAGAATCATAGAATCAGTCAGGATTGGAAGGGATCACAAGGATCATTCAGTTCCAACTCCCCTGCCATGGACAGGGACACCTCACACTAGATCAGGCTGCCCACAGCCTCAGCCAGCCTGGCCTTGAACAGCTCCAGGAATGAGGCTTCCACCACCTCCCTGATCAACCCCTTCCAGGCTCTCACCATTTTGATCCTGAAGAACTTCTTCCTAACACCCAGGCTGAATCTACTCATTTCCAGCTTTGTTCCATTCCCCTCAGTCTTGTCACACCCTGAGAGCCTAAAAAGTCCCTCCCCACCTTTCTGGTAGCCACTTTCAGATACTGAAAGGCCACAAGAAGGTCACCTGGGAGCCTTCTCCTCTCCAGACTGCACAGCCCCAACTCCCTCAGTCTCTCCTCACAGCAGAGCAGCTCCAGCCCTCTGCTCATCCTTGTGGCCCTTCTCTGGACACCTTCCAGCACCTCCATAGCCCTCTTGTACCCGGGGCTCCAGAACTGGGTCCAGTAGAATCATAGAATCAACCAGGCTGGAAGAGACCTCCAAGATCATCCAGGCCAACCTATCCCCCAGCCCTGGCCAGTCAACCAGACCATGGCACTAAGTGCCTCATTCAGGCTTTTCTTGAACACCTCCAGGGATGATGACTCCACCACCTCCCTGGGCAGCCCATTCCAATGCCAATCACTCTCTCTGTGAAGAACTTCCTCCTAACATCCAGCCTATACTTTCCCTGGCATAACTTGAGACTGTGTCCCCTTAGTACTCCAGGTACATCCTGAAGAGCAACTGAAATTCTCCTTCCAGAAAAAAACCACAGTATTCCTGAGGCAGCCAAGAGGCACAGAAGAACCTTCAAGTCCCTCCTACCCAGTTTAAAGCGAGTGCCATTGTCAAATGTTTCCTCTCCAGTTTCAGGAAGATGAATACATGCCTTGTACAAAGCCTTGGTTTGAATGTCTCCTTGCAGCTTTCTTCAGCTAACCACAAGACCAAAGAAATTCCTCCAGCTTTCTACATCCACACAGCTAAATATGCTTCCAATTATTTTCCTGGCACGGTTCAAGAAGAATTTTGATAGTCTGAGGGCTTTATGTCAGGATAGTAAAACTCTGCATTTCAGAATGATATTGATACTGCTCTGTTGCTGCCTGATGTGGTGATGGCAACAGCAAGAGGCTGTCCCTGAGAGTACATAACGGGAAGGGAAGAGCTGAGCAGCTTTCCCCACCAACACAGGGAGAGTGAGGGCAGTGGTTCCCTGCCCCAAGACAAGGGGCAGAAAAGTGAGACAGAAAAGAGTGAAGTGATGCAGGGACATGGATTTTTCTCCTCTGGTGATACTGTGGTTGGACTTGATGATCTATGAGGTCTCTTCCAACCTTGGTGATACTGTGGTTGGACTTGATGATCTATGAGGTCTCTTCCAACCTTGGTGATACTGTGGTTGGACTTGATGATCTATGAGGTCTCTTCCAACCTTGGTGATACTGTGGTTGGACTTGATGATCTATGAGGTCTCTTCCAACCTTGGTGATACTGTGGTTGGACTTGATGATCTATGAGGTCTCTTCCAACCTTGGTGATACTATGGTTGGACTTGATGATCTATGAGGTCTCTTCCAACCTTGGTGATACTGTGGTTGGACTTGATGATCTATGAGGTCTCTTCCAACCTTGGTGATACTGTGGTTGGACTTGATGATCTATGAGGTCTCTTCCAACCTTGGTGATACTATGATACTGTGGTTGGACTTGATGATCTATGAGGTCTCTTCCAACCTTGGTGATACTGTGGTTGGACTTGATGATCTATGAGGTCTCTTCCAACCTTTGTGATACTGTGGTTGGACTTGATGGTCTATGAGGTCTCTTCCAATCTTGGTGATACTGTGGTTGGACTTGACGATCTATGAGGTCTCTTCCAACCTTGGTGATACTGTGTGTGCTATCAACCTTTGAAAAATGTAGGAGAAAACCTGCAGTGTGTTTGGAAGGAAAAAGATTCATTTCCCCATCTCCTGAGAAGCTCTGAAGTTTACTGGGAAAGGCCATATAGGAACAATCAGGTTTTGCACTGTGCTCAAGACCAGTCCATTTACACAGGCACAAGTTAGAATCATAGAATCAAGCAGGTTGGAAGAGACCTCCAAGATCATCCAGCCCAATCTAGCACCCAGCCCTATCCAATCAACTAAACCATGGCACTAAGTGCCTCATCCAGGCTTTTCTTGAACACTTCCAGGGTCAGGTACTCCACCACCTCCCTGGGCAGCCCATTCCAATGCCAATCACTCTCTCTGCAACAACTTCCTCCTAACATCCAGCCTAGACCTCCTCCAGTACAAATTGAGGCTGTGTCCCCTTCTTCTATTGCTGGTTGCCTGGCAGAAGAGACCAACCCCCAGCTGGCTAAAGGCTTTCAGTCCAGCGATGCTCATTCAACCTGAAATAGTAGCCAGAGGTGGCCACTTCTCCACCAGGCTAATGCAAAGTAAGACACAAAGCTGGAGGGTTTCTTTTCTCCTAGCAGCCAGTGGCTGAGGCAGCTTCTGGGCTGCAGATAGCCACCAAACACTGTACTAACTCAGGCACTAACTGACACTAACTCAGCTGTCCAGAGAAAAGCTGTTGTTACAATCCAAGATGCTTTTGGCCTCACAATATGCTGTGTAGGTGTGAAGTTTGTTGTCATCACAGAATGTCAAGGGTTGGAAGGGACCTCCAAAGCTCATCCAGTCCACCCCCCCTGCCAGAGCAGAATCACCCAGAGCAGATTACACAGGAAGACATCCAGAAGGGTTTGAAATATCTTCAGAGAGAGAGAGACTCCACAATCTCCCTAGGCAGCCTGTTCCAGTGTTCTGGCACCCCCACAAGAGAAAATTTCTTCCACATATCTACATGGAATTTCCTATGCCTCAACTTCCGCCCAGTGCCCCTTGTCCTGTCATTGGGCATCACCCAGCAGAGCCTGGCTCCAGCCTCCTGGCACTCACCCTGCACATATTGATAAACATGAATGAGATCCCCTCTCAGTCTCCTCATCTCCAAGCTCCAAGCCCCAGCTTCCTCAGGCTCTCCTCATAAGATCTTCCACTCCATCATTTTCATGGCTCTGCACTGGACTCTCTCAAGCAGTTCCCTGAACTGACAGGTCCAGAACTGTTTGCTGTAAACCTGCTAGGCAAGTACAGTAAATGATCATCCCTAATCATCACCTCAGCACCATGCAACAGTTGTGCTGGGAGAGGTCTAGGCAGGATGTTAGGAGGAAGTTATTGGCAGAGAGAGTGATTGGCATTGGAATGGGCTGCCCAGGGAGGTGGTGGAGTCTCTGTGGCTGGAGGTGTTCAGGAAAGGCCTGGATGAGGCACTTAGTGCCATGGTTTAGTTGACTGGATAGGGCTGGGTGCTAGGTTGGACTGGATGAGATTGGAGATCTCTTCCAACCTGGTTGATTCTATGATCCACAAACAGACCTCTGTCACATCCCAGTCTTAGGCTGCATAAGAACATGAATGCCCCAATTGTCACAGCCTCATTTTCCACATCAGGTTTGTGTTTCCAGTGCATTCTGACAGCTTGCACAGAAAATTACAACCTTGTCCCTACAGCACACCTAAGCAGCACCTGCTGAACATGAAGGGATTTAAGGTGGCAAGGAACGTGGCACCACTGCTCCAACACTACCAGCACAAACAGGAAACTGGATTGGAAAATTAACCTGCTTTGGGGATTAGAACTAAGGGAATGATTTGAAAAGTGCTGTCAAGTATTATGTTTACCAAAATTGCTTTCCTGCCTGGAGTGAATTGCAGAGTTGTTATCACCTACCACACAGAACAGATAACCGCAGCCACTGTAATCTGAGCAGTGGCCACACAATAAAGGGTCTCATTAAGAGCTTCCCTGCCATACTCTGGTGTTTATAGCTGCACACATGTGCCCCATTGGTCTGTGTGTGCATTATGAAATCACTTTCCTTTTAATTGCAAAAATTAAGGATGGCTTTGTGCTGAACAGAGGTGTTTTGGAGCTATCACTGCCTTGGGGATCAACAACAGCAGAAGAATCATAGAAGCAAACAGGTTGGAAGAGACCTCCAAGCACATCCAGCCCATCCTAGCACCCAGCCCTATCCAATCAACCAGACCATGGCACTAAGTGCCTCATCCAGTCTTCTCTTTCCCTATTTCCACTCCCACCAAAAGGCAGCTCAGAAAAACCTCAGACAAACCCCTGCACACTTAGACAACTTCATGGGTGGCCTATCATGGAATGGAAAGAAGTGAAGAAAAATAAGATGCCAGATTAGGTGATAGAATCATAGAACTGTAGAATCAACCAGGTTGTAAGACACCTCCAAGATCATCCAGCCCAACCTAGCATCCAGCCCTAGCCAGTCAACTAGACTATGGCACTAAGTGCCTCATCCAGGCTGGACTCTCTGATCCTAGAGGTCTTTTCCAACCTGATTCTGTGATCATGTAGTCCAACTCCCCTGCTAAAATGGGCTCACTCAGAGAAGGCTGCAGGATGGTTAGGTCATGGGTTGGAATCTCTAATCCTAGAGATCTTTTCCAACCTGTTCAATTCTGTGGTTCTGCCAGCAAGTCTCTGAAGAGACCACACTTGAATGAGGCATCCAACCCCTCCTCAGCCTGCCACTGAAACAGCTGCCCTCCTCTAGCTGTTTAGCCTGGACTTAACTTGCTTTTATTTCTCTTGCCACCTTTACAGGTGCTCTACAATTTGGAAACTCTCATATCTTGCCCAATTTACCCCAACAATGATGGCCTAGGGGTGGCTGCCTACACATCATCAGTCTCTCAAGGAGCACCAGAGAACAGGCTACAGAGATAGAGATGTCAAGCCCACACCAACTCAAGTACAACGTGTTGCTCTCATGCAGAGATGATAAAAAGCCTGTGGAGCAAGGGTAGGTCATGCATCACTGAAAACTACACGTGAAAGTTGTCCCTAGCACAGCTCTCCCCTCCAGCAGCCCATTCTTTATCATAAATACACCTTATGTCACTACCTATGTCACCACCGCCAGCCTGCTCCTGCTGATCAAAACCAGACTGACCAAGCACTGCTCTGACATTCACCAAGCATCCACCCAATCCCAGGCATGTCCAACAGCACTGCTTTAAACATGCACACATGCTGTGCTGCTCCAGGTTTGAGAGGAACTCCTTTTCTTTTTTTAATAGGGTTTTCTTCTTCCAGGTGGCCTTAAGTTTTCAAGCATGCAATGAACTTTTCCAAACCCATATTAAAATCACTGAGCCACAGAGCTGACCAGGTTGGAAAAGACTTCAGAGATTGTCGAGTCCAACCTATCCCCCAACCCTTCTAATTAACTAACCCCAGGTACTAAGTGTCTCATCCAGCCTTCCCTTAAACACCTCCAGGGATGGGGACTTCAACCACATTCACAGGCAGTCCATTCCAATACCAATCACTCTTGCTGGGAAGTGCTTCCTCCTAACATCCAGCCTGAACCTGCGCTGGCACAGCTTGAGGCTGTGTTCTCTTGTTGTGTCCCTGGGTGCCTGGCAGAAGAGACCAACCCCACCTGGCCACAACCTGTCTTCAGGCAACTGTAGAAAGCAATGAGCTCTGCCCTGAGCCTCCTCTTCTCCAGGCTGCACACCCCCAGCTCCCTCAGCCTCTCCTCACAGGGCTGTGCTCCAGGCCCCTCACCAGCCTTGCTGCCCTTCTCTGGACACCTTCCAGCACCTCAACATCTTTCTTAAACTGAGGGGCCCAGAACTGGGCACACTACTCAAGGTATGACCTAACCAGTGTTGAGTACAGGAGCAGAATAACCTCCCTGGTCCTGCTGGTCACACTGTTCCTGATGCAGGCCAGGATGCTGTTGGTCTTCTTGGCCATGTGGGCATACTGCTGGCTCCTGCTTCCACCTCACTCCTCAGATGATCTGGTGTGTATGTGTTCTGAGCACTAGCTCTCAGTCTTCTCTTCTCTAGGCTAAACAGCCCCAGGCCACTCAGCCTCTCCTCATCAGGCAGTGCTCCAGTCCCCTCATCATCCTTATAGCCCTCTGCTGGACCCTCTCCAGCAGATCCCTGTCCCTCTGCAACTGGGAACTCCAAAACTGAACACAGTACTCAAGATGAGGTCTCAGCAGGGCAGAGTAGAGGTGGAGGAGAACCTCCCTCAATCTGTTGGACACACTCTAAACATGAATGTCCGACAGCTCCTCCTGCCACTCTTCCACGTTCCCTTTCAACTTTCAAGCCTATGCTTTGCTTCCTTTCCCTCAAAACTTATCCACAGGCTTTTGGAAACGTTTCTGTTCCTGGCAGGGCTGCCAATATCTGCTGACAACTTGTGCATGGGCAGAAGTTGCCCGCAGGGCCATGGCAGCGTTTCTCTTTTCCCAGGCTATTTTGTACCCTGGCTGTTCCGCTCAGTGTGGGGTTCCTGGCCAGAAGAGCATTTTGTCCTGTGTGTCATCCACTTGAGCCCTCCCCTCTCTTCCTGCTTATAATCAGGAGATTACTGTTAACAATAATCATGTCAACAGTATGAGTTTACAAAACAAAAGGAAGAGAGATTAAGCCCTTTAATTAATCCGCTGAGGGAAACAATCCCTGGGCTGCTACCAGAGATAATTTGTAACAGAGGGGGAAAAAAAATAACCCCCAACCCTTATTTTAAATTAATTTCTAGGTTATTAAAAATGACTCAAAAAAAACCCAACCTGAGTAGCAACCAAAGCTCACAGTGCTCTTCAGCAGATGTAGCAGGGCACTGCTGGAGAGGGTCCAGTGGAGATGATTAGGGGATTGGAGAAGTGCCTGATGAGGACAGGCTCAAGGACCTGGGGCTGTACCAGAGTACCTCATGCAATGGAGTCCCTGTGAGCTGGAGCACAGCTTCAGTGAGGTAATAGTGACTCATCTACTCTGCCATCCTCTGCTCTGCCCTGGTGAGACCTTATCTCGAGTACTGTGCCTTCAGTTTTGGGCTCCCCAGTTTAAGAGGGACAGGGATCTGCTGGAGAGAGTCCAAGGGAGGGATACAGGGATGATGAGGGGACTGGAGCATTGCCTGATGAGGAGAGGCTGAGGGACCTGGGGCTGCTTACTCTGGAGAACATAAGACTGAGCATGGATCTAATAAATGCTTCTAAATATCTGAGAGCTGGGGGTCAGGAGGGCAGGGACAGGCTCTGCTCACTTGCTCCCTGGGATAGGACAAGGAGCAATGGATGGAAGCTCCTGTGCTGCAGCTTCCACCTCAACACAAGAGGGAAATTCTTGACTGGAAGGGTCCCAGAGCACTGGCACAAGCTGCCCAGAGAGGTTGTGGAGTCTCCTTCTCTGGAGACGTTCAAGGCCTGTCTGGATGTGTTCCTGTGTGACCTGAGCTAGATTGTATGGTCCTGCACTGGCAGGGATGTTAGACTGGATAATCTCTTCAGATCCCTTCCAACACCTGACATCCTGTGACTGAGAAGCAGCAGCTGCTCAGAGCAAACCCAAACCCCCTTTCACCAGGCCATGCTCTGCCATGATGCAGAGAAAAGACAGGTGAACACAGGCTCACAGGATGTCAGGGGCTGGAAGGGACCCAAAGAGATCATTGAGTCCAACCCCCATGCTAGAGCAGGGCCATACAATCAGCTCAGGTCACACAGGAACACATCCAGACAGCCCTTGAAAGGCTCCAGGGAAGGAGACTTCACAACTTCTCTGGGCAGCCTGTGCCAGTGCTCTGGGACCCTTACAGTAAAGGAGTTCCTCCTCGTGTTGTGGTGGAACTTCCTGAGCTGTAGTCATAAAATGTTTGCAAAAACAGATCTTACTCCTGCATGTTCCTGAATCACAGAACCCTTGAAGCTAGAAAAGACTGGCTTGGCAAGGATGAACTCTGCCACCACAAAAAAACCCAAACAGAGGCTGCCATGGCTGTGATAAGCACTCTTCCAAACACAGCAGGAGAAAGCATCAGCAGAGATGATTCAGGGGACTGCTCACAGTCCCATCCTGCTCAAGTGCAATCCTGAAGGAGCTCAGTGCTCTCCACAGCCACCGAGATGCTAACACTCCTGCCCAGAGTTTCCTTAGAAAGCACAAACCATCTTTCTCTGCAGTGGGCAGAAGCCTTGCTCCTGTCCTTTAATGAATCAAGTCTTTTCTCACCCAGCTCCATGACTCGCTCTGAGTAAGAACATTACATCTTCTTTTAAGAGCATTTAGTCACTGTTGACTTTTCCAGCACTGCTGCCAGCCTTTCCCATCTTGTCAGGAGAAAGAAAAAAGCCTCAGCGTGAAGACCCTAAGCAGTGCTGCTATGATGCAGGTTTCATGGTTGGGGCAATCCTGAAACCATCCTGTATTCTTCTAACACATGTGGTGGGGAGCACTGGAGCACTGACTTCACCCACAAGTAGTTCAGCACTTTACAAAGTTCCACTTCCTTGCCCTCCAGAGTTTTCTGTCCTAAATGGCAAAACCAAAAGCAGTGAAAATAACAGACAAAGCTCTCTCCAACAAGGACTCTGGTCCTTTGTTTCACCATTTCTGTCAGCTGTTTTACTGTATTAATTGGTGTGTGTGTGTGTGTCTGTAAAATAGACTCGTTTAGCACCCACACTGTTTTACTGTTCACTAAGCCTTTCTTCTGACCCTCAGCAAAGGTTGAACAGGTCCAGGAATTGCTCCACAACCTCTGTCAGGAGTCAAACTTTCATTCACTTCAGACCCCTAAGTCTTATCCTATGAAACAAATGGAATTAATTCCTGGAAAGAGGGCAAGCCTCCAGCCTTTGATTCAGGAAGAAATAGTGCAGCATTAGATACAAACCTCATCCCATCTGAGTGAGGCTGGGGAGCACTTCTCACCCTACAGCTGTAGTGCATTTCTACACTGAAAGTAAACCCCAACACTCCTCTGCTTCATCTGTCAGCAGATGTTAACACGAGGCCTGATGCTATTAATAGCAAGGGGGGAAAAGAAAACCCATCTCACTAAATTAAAGGTATGGAAAGAGTTGAGACTTGGCATTTGCTCATTCAAGCAGCTACGTTTAAGGGTGCTGGTATTAAACTAAGGAATGCACTATCGCTACTGATGTACTAAGAGCAGCTGCTCTGCTTAGAAAGCAATGGTGGTTAAGTTGGAAAAGAAACTAGCCCAAAGTGACAAAGGCAAGGGGCAGTGGAGGCCATGGAGGCTTTTGAGGCCTGTCTGGATGTGTTCCTCTGTGATCTGTGTTAGATAGCATTGTCCTGCTCTGGCAGGGGGGTTGTGTGGAAATGCAAAGTGAAGAAGGATGTGGGAACGGAGCAAAGAAGGATAATAACAGGGGGATGCTGACCTTGGTTCCCACCAGCTGCTGGCTACCTTATCTCAGAAAGGATAGATAATGGACACCTCATTAATGAGAACAACAAGGCGTGGTTTATGCTGATGGAGTGGGTTGTCCTTGACTAATTATGCTAATGTGCCTTGTGGCCCTGAGGGTATTTCTGGAGGGCCAAAATGATCACTAAAGGTCTCTGGCATAACTCACATTGAATGGTCTGGAGTCCATGTGGCATTGCCTTTGATCACATTGGTCCATGGGGCCTTGACCACATTTCCCATGGCAAGCTCATCAGGCTTCTGCAACACCTGAGCTAATCCAGGTGTTTTGCAACAGGGTTGGACTCCATGATCTCCTTGGGTCTCGTCCAACCCCTATCATCCTGCAAGCCTGGGATGGGTGGAAGTTGAGGCATAGGAAGTTTCATGTAAATATGAGGAGGGATTTTTTCCCCTTATGAGGAGAGCCTGAGGGAGATGGAATCTGCAGTTTGGAAAGGAGAAGCCTGAGGGGGGACCTCATCAATCATTTATTAATATTTGAAGGGTGAGTGCTGAGAAGAGGGGCTTGAGCTCTACTCATTGATGCCCAATGCCAGCACAAGAACTGTTGGAAGTTGAGGCATAGGAAGTTCAATGGAAACAGGAGGAAATTTTTCTTTCCTGTGAGGGTGACAGAGCACTGGAACAGACTGCCCAGGGGAGTAGTGGAGTCTCTCTCTGTGGAGATATTCAAACGCCCTCTGGACATGTTCCTGTGCAATCTGCTCTAGGTGATCCTGCTCTGGCAGGGGGCTGGACTGGATGAGCTTTGGTGGTCCCTTCCAGCCCCTGATACTCTGTGATCCTATGAAGACATTCTCAGGTCAGCAACAGAAAGCACAGCGCCTACAAACCTCACTTTTTGAAAGGCCTCACTTCACATGGTTGACCTATGAGGGGGAGAAGTGACCAGACAGACCTGATGCCACAGATGGGGAGAAGTGACCAGACAGACCTGATGCCACAGATGGGGAGAAGTGACCAGACAGACCTGATGCCACAGATGGGGAGAAGTGACCAGACAGACCTGATGCCACGGATGGGGAGAAGTGACCAGACAGACCTGATGCCACGGATGGGGAGAAGTGACCAGACAGACCTGATGCCACGGATGGGGAGAAGTGACCAGACAGACCTGATGCCACGGATGGGGAGAAGTGACCAGACAGACCTGATGCCACGGATGGGGAGAAGTGACCAAGCAGACCTGCTGCTGTGGATGGAGAGAAGTGACCAAGCAGACCTGCTGCTGTGGATGGAGAGAAGTGACCAAGCAGACCTGCTGCTGTGGATGGAGAGAAGTGACCAAGCAGACCTGCTGCTGTGGACCAGGGCAGGAGTCTCAGGGTGCTTTTTGCTCTACCACTCAGAACAGTAGGATTTGAAAGCATTTTTTTTTCCCCCCATTAAAAAAACAAAACCCAATTAAAACCACACAAAAATAGCAAGAGCAAGACCCAGCCTTCAGGAACATATAAACATCAGTGCCTGGGTTTGAAACTCGCAGCCCTTTAAACCCTTAACATTTTATTTTCAAACATCACCCCCCTTGCCAAGAAGTTACATTCCCCCCCCCCTCTGCCCCCTCTTTAAATAAGCAGCCAGGGTAATGGCAGGATGAACAAACTTCAGTTCTTTCTGTCCAGCTTTTTCCATCTTCCAGGCAGCCTGCAGCGGGCCAGATGGCAGCGCTGCAATTGCCAGTAAGTCAATACATCTGGCGGCATTCCTGAAATGACAAATCTGATGGATAGAGCCCCGGCTCCTATAACAAAGCCTCTTTTCAGAAGGCTCTCCCTGGTACTTGTCTGCTTTAAGCAAAACCTAATGTGTGAAAACAAAATAAAATTGAGCTCTTTCACCACCCCTCGGTAAGGTTTCGCTGGCAGTGTTTGCGTTAGCGCTGCCCCGCTCCCTGCCCTGCTGCCGGCCCCACGCTGCCCAGCGCGCTCCTTTTGGCACAAGGCTGGCTCTGTTCGAAGACCTCCCTCCTTGGGAGCTGCTAACAGTTCAGGGCAGGTTACAATAAACACTCTGGGCTCCTCTTGTTAGGAGCAGCAAGACTGTTTGGGAAGTTGTCGTAGAGTAGAATTGTAGAATGGCTTCGGTTGGAAGGGAACTCAAAGACCAACCAGTGCCAACCCCCTGCCAGAGGCAGGGACACCTCCCACTAGAACAGGTCACTCAAGGACTCATCCAACCTGGTATGAAGAGCAATTTAACCTTCAAATTTTCTTCCTAAATACTTGAATGGAGAGAGAAGTACTTAGAGAATCATAGAATGGTTTAGATTGGAAGGGAACTCAAAGCTCATCCACTTCCAACCCCCTGCCATAGGCAGGGACACTTCCCACTACAACAGGTTGCTCAAGGCCTCATCCAACCTGGCCTTGAACACCTCCAGGGAGGTTGTGGAGCACAGAATGTGATTGGAAATCACAACCTCCTTGGGCAACCTGAGCCAGTGTCTCACCACCCTCACTGCAAACAACTTCTTCCTCACATCCACTTTCAATCTCCCCTCTGACACTTTAAACCCATTCCTCCTCATCCTGTCATTACAAGACCTTGTCCATTATCCCTCCTCTAGCCCCCTTCAAACACTGGAAGGCCACTCCAAGGTCTCCTGGAAGCCTTCTCTTCCCCAGGTTGCAGAGCCCCAACTCTCTTAGCCTGTCCTCATAGCAGAGCTGCTGCAGCCCTCTCAGCATCTTTGTGACCCTCCTCTGGACTGGCTCCAACAGTTCCATGTCCTTCTTGTGCTGGGGGCTCCAGAACAGTATAGTGCCCCCCAAAAGAGAACAATCTGAGAAAAAAGAAGGAACCTGAGAAGTGAAGGAATTGTTTCTTTCCACCTCAGTGGTACCTTGCTGGGCAAATTAGGAGTTCATACGATGTTAGAGTTTGGAAAGGACCTCCAGAGATCAAGTCCAACCTCTCTGCCAGAGCAGGACCACACAATCTAGCACAGGTCACACAGGAACACATCCAGACAGAGCCAGAAAGGCTCCAGAGGAGAAGACTCCACAATTTCTCTAGGCAGCCTGTGCCAGTGCTCTGTCACCCTTACAGTAAAGAAGTTCTTCCCCATGTTGAGGGGGAACTTCCTTTGCTGTAGTTCACATCCATTACTCCTTGTCTTATCCCAGGGAACAACTGAGAAGAGTTTGCCCCCTCCCCATTGGAGCCATGGGTGACCTCTTGCCATCATCAGAGCAGCAATCTGCCAGCAAGGCACTGTGCTAGCACTGATGCTTCAAAGCCCTCTATGTAAGATGCAGTGCCAGCAGATGTAAGGTGTGAGGGATTCCACAGCCCTGCACAGCAGCAGTGGACCATTCC
Source organism: Pogoniulus pusillus (assembly GCF_015220805.1). Lineage (NCBI taxonomy): Eukaryota > Metazoa > Chordata > Aves > Piciformes > Lybiidae > Pogoniulus > Pogoniulus pusillus. The sequence continues at coordinate 3,399,443 of NC_087269.1, read as the reverse complement.
TGAGCCCACAGATAAATATCTGGAGGCAGCTGGGCAGACCAACAAAAAGGTGTACAGCAGAAAACTACAGACCACTGCTCATCAGGTGTTAACCTCCTCAATCAGTTTGGAAGAGACCTCCAAGCTCAGCCAGTCCAACCTAGTACCCAGCCCTAATCAATCAACCAGACCATGGCACTAAGTGACCCATCCAGGCTTTGCTTCAACACCTCCAGGGATGGAGACTCCACCACCTCCCTGGGCAGCCCATTCCAATGCCAATCACTCTCTCTGGCAGGAACTCCCTCCTAACATCCAGCCCAGACCTCCCCTGACACAACTTGAGACTGTGTCCCCTTGTTCTGTTGCTGGTTGCATGGCAGCAGAGCCCAACCCCACCTGGCTACAGCCTCCCTTCAGGTAGCTGTAGACAGCAATGAGCTCTGCCCTGAGCCTCCTCTTCTCCAGGCTGCACACCCCCAGCTCCCTCAGCCTCTCCTCACAGGGTTTGTGCTCCAGGCTCCTCACCAGCTTCATTGCCCTTCTCTGGACACATTCCAGTACCTCAACATCTCTCTTGAATTGAGGGGCCCAGAACTGGACACAGCACTCAAGGTGTGGCCTGAGCAGTGCTGAGCACAGGGGCAGGAGAACCTCCCTTGTCCTGCTGGCCACACTGTTCCTGAGCCAGGCCAGGATGCCATTGGCTCTCTTGGCCACCTGGGCACACTGCTGGCTCCTCTTCAGCTACTGTCTACCAGTACCCCCAGCTCCCTCTCTGGCTGGCTGCTCTCAGCCACTCAGTCCCCAGCCTGTAGCACTGCTTGGGGTTGTTGTGGCCAAAGTGCAGAACCCTGCACTTGGCCTTGTTCGATCTCATCCCATTGGCCTCTGCCCACCCATCCAGCCTGGCAAGGTCCCTCTGCAGGGCTCTCCTATCCTCCAACATCTCCACACCTACTCCTAGCTTGGTGTCAAACAGTGGGGCTGACTCTTTCCAGGTTAAAAAAACATCAGTGGAACATCAATTCTTAGCTTACAGGAAAACAGCCTTGTCTCAAACCTGCTTTGATCAAGCCAGAGAAAGTCAGCAACAGTTCACAAACTGCTTTTAGACTAAAAAATAAAATTCAGAAGCTCAGCATTAAAATTTAAACCTGACCTTGATGCTGGAACATCAGACAATACAATCTTCACTTATGTATTTTGGGGGTGGAGGAAATCTAACATTAGATAAATGCAGAAACACAAAGAGATGGGTTTGTGTTTATCAGGATATTCTAACCAATGCCAAAGAAGAACTTCTTCCCCCCAAGGACTGCTTGGTTTACCCCCAGAGCTGTTTAATGCAATGAAGCACCACGTGAGGTATGGTGTTCCTAACTTGTGGTGTGTTTATTCACCTCTGACAGATTCCTGACAAGGAAGAAGTTATCTCTGTGTTAGCTGCAGTCACAGCTGTGACAAATATCAAACAACTGAAGGGTTGGAGTCACAAACCCCAAGTTACTTCAACAAGTAGTAACTTGGTCTGAGAAACCTTCACTGTTAAAATTAGGGGGTTTGCCTGCTAAGGAAACCAACTGAAGTCACTGAGGTAGCTCAAGGAGTAATGAAAGCATAAAGAAATCAAAGCACACATTTATAAATGATCTATAAATCATTTATAAACACTAATTATAGCAATTAGCAACAAGAGAGAAATGTGCAATGCCCAAGGGGGTTAAAGATGAAATAAATCCATCCCCAGCACAAGTCCTGCTGGTGGGTTTCAGCAACTCCACCAGAAGCATTTCAGTCTGCAGCCTGAGCTGAGCACAGACTTGAGCCAGAAATCTGAGAGTTCTTCAGACTAAGATCTCTGATTTATTTGGTACAATCTTTGGGCATAAGAACAAAAATGATGACAGTGAAGCTTTTCCAACCCTTCTGCTATGCACCCAGGCAATGACTCCTTCAGAAGCAGTTTTTCTTCTTAAAGGGGCAAAACAATTCAGGCTGAACAGTCCAGACAGACCCCAGAGAAGCAGCATTGGGTGCTCAGGGCCAGATCCCCTCTCAATTGCCCTGCCCTATAATTCTTCAAGGCTTACAGGATTTATTCTGTTTTAACTGTATCAACTCCTGGAGAATTCACACAGTATCACAGTATTATCAGGGTTGGAAGAGACCTCACAGATCATCAAGTCCAACCCTTTACCACACAGCTCAAGGCCAGACCATGGCACCAAGTGCCACGTCCAATCCTGCCTTGAACAGCTCCAGGGACGGCGACTCCACCACCTCCCCGGGCAGCCCATTCCAGTGCCCAATGACTCTCTCAGTGAAGAACTTTCTCCTCACCTCCAGCCTAAATCTCCCCTGGTGCAGCCTGAGGCTGTGTCCTCTTGTTCTGGTGCTGGCCACCTGAGAGAAGAGAGCAACCTCCTCCTGGCTACAACCACCCCTCAGGTAGTTGTAGACAGCAATAAGGTCTCCCATGAGCCTCCTCTTCTCCAGGCTAACCAATCCCAGCTCCCTCAGCCTCTCCTCAGTCACTTGCAAAGGAGCTTTTTGCATAGCTCTGTAATACTCTGTCTTACAGGCTGGAGACAGAGTGGTTGGAGAGCAGCCAGGCAGAGAGGGACCTGGGGGGTACTGGTATAGAGTAGCTGAACACGAGCCAGTAGTGTGCCCAGGTGGCCAAGAAGGCCAATGGCATCCTGGCCTGGATCAGGAATGGTGTGGCCAGCAGGACCAGGGAAGTCCTTCTGCCCTGTGATCAGCACTGGTCAGGCCACACATTGAGTACTGTGTCCATTTCTGGGACCCTCAAGAGAGATGCTGAGGTACTGAAAGGTGTCCAGAGAAGTGCAACAAAGCTGGTGAGGGGCCTGGAGCACAGCCCTGTGAGGAGAGGCTGAGGGAGCTGGGGGTGTGCAGCCTGCAGAAGAGGAGGCTCAGGGCAGAGCTCATTGCTGTCTGCAGCTCCCTGAAGGGAGGCTGTAGCCAGGTGGGGTTGGTCTCTTCTCCCAGGCAACCAGCAACAGAACAAGAGGACAGAGTCTCAAGTTGTGCCAGGGGAGGTCTAGGCTGGATGTTAGGAGGGAGAGAGTGATTGGCATTGAAATGGGCTGCCCATGGAGTTGGTGGAGTTGCTGACCCTGGCAGTGGTCAAGTAAAGCCTGGATGAGGCGTTTAGTGCCATGGTCTGGTTGACTGGATAGTGATGTGTGCTAGGTTGGACTGGCTGAGCTTGGAGACCTCTTCCAACCTGGTTGATCCTATGAAACATAAGGAGCTCTAGGAATGAGAATATTAACCCAGAAGGAGCTTTGTTCTCCGGGTCTTGCCATCACATTTTGCCCATCACCTGCAGTCCTCATTTCTTAATCATGATTAATGACTACAGTGGACTGCCAGGGTAAATAATTTGGACTTCTAGAGTCCTTCAGTCTCTCCAGGTTGCTTCTCTAGTTGTTCCTGTCAGAAGACACTGTCTGTGGATAAATACTTTCCATTTCTCCACTCATTCTTATCAAGTGACATCTTTCCAATTGCCTCATTCTTCCACACAAGCTTTGCCTACCAACGTAATTGCTTCACAGGCTTGAATCAGCTAACACCAGAACATCCTAAAATAGCACTAATGATCTGCAAAGCCAAAAATAGAGAGAGCACTTTGGGAGAAGCTTTCAGCCGTGGAGAACTCAAAGGACTCTAATGTGGAAATACAAAGTAGATTGGGATACATTTTACAGTTGGGAATTCTTCCACACCTTCTTCATGCACAGATCCTGTCTTCATCTTCTGAACCCAAACCTTCCCTGGCTTTGTCACCCTGCTTGACTTGCTTCATGAGGAAGCACTGCAAAATTGCTCTGTTTTTGAATATTTATCTGTTGAGTCATGTGCTGAGCTTAAAGCATAGCAGTTGAGAGGGACTCTCAACAGATTAAGTCACCTTCCAGGACCTGGCACGCAAGCAAGGGAGAAAAAGGATAGCACAAGTAGCTGTGTTTTGAAAAGAGAGTTAAAACCTCAAAGCTAGCACCTTTGATGCCTTAGCACTGAGAGAACCATGAAAAATCATGTTTTATGAGCTTTAGTTTTTAAACTTGCCCTTAGGTAGTGAGGTGACAAATATGAGGAGGGGACTGGAGCACTGCCTGATGAAAAGAGGCTGAGAGACTTGGGGCTGCTTAGTCTGCAGAAGAGAAGACAGAGGGGATCTGACCAATGTTTATAACTATCAAGAGAAGACTGGATGAGGCACTTAGTGCCATGGTCTAGTTGACTGGATAGGGCTGGGTGATAGGTTGGAGTGGATAATCTTGGAGGGCTCTTCCAACCTGGTTGATTCTATGATCTGAGGGCTGGGGGTCAGGAGGGGGGGACAGGCTCTGCTCACTTGCTCCCTGGGATAGGACAAGGAGCAATGGATGGAAGCTGCAGCACAGGAGGTTCCACCTCAACACAAGGGGAAACTTCTTGACTGAAAGGGTTCCACAGCACAGGCTGCCCAGAGAGGTTATGGAGTCTCTTTCTCTGGAGAGTTTCAAAGCCTGTCTGGATGTGTTCCTGTGTGACCTGAGCTAGATTGTATGGTCCTGCTGTGGCAGGGGGATTTGATCTTTTGAGGTCCTCTCCACTCTGTATGCCTGCTTGCCTACTTTTAGGGGGAAGTTGGAACTAGATGATCTTTAAAGTGATGAAGACAAAGGGCACTGGGTGGAAGCTGAGGCACAAGAATTTTCATGTAAACATGAGGAGGAATTTTTTCCCTTATGAGGAGAGCCTGAGGGAGCTGGGAATCTGCAGCTTGGAAAGGAGAAGGCCAAGGGGGCCCTCATCAGTAATTTATCAATATGTGAAGGGTGAGTGCCAAGAAGATGGACTTGGGCTCTGCTCAGTGATGCCCAATGCCAGCACAAGGGGTACTGGGTGAAAGCTGAGGCATAGGAAGTTCCATGGAAACATGAGGGTTTTTTTTCCTCCCTGTGAGGGTGACAGAGCACTGGAACAGGCTGCCCAGGGTGGGTGCAGAGTCTCCCTCTCTGGAGATAATCAAAACCCTCCTGGATGTGTGTCTGTGTGACCTTCTCTAGGTGATCCTGCTCTGGCAGGGGATTTTGACTGGATGAGCTTTGGAGGTCCCTTCCAATCCCTAACGTTCTGTGATACTAAACCACATCCCTAAGCACCAGGTCCAGACACTGCTCCAGGGACAGTAACTCCACTGTTAATAGAAATCACTCCCAGCTATATGTGATGCAGACATATTTGATCTTTAAGGTCTGATATCAGTGGGGAGAACAGCAGGAAGCCCACTGCAATTTAGTCCTTAAAAAGAACATTTGGGAAGCTTGATGTGGGTTTCTGGTACATTGTGACAGGGATTCAGCATCATTAGTAAAAGAAATCAGTGTTTACCTTGTCCCACAAGACCATCTGCAAAGCTCCAAGGTCTTCACCTCCAATTTTCCAGTCTGAATTGAGTTAGGAAAGCATGAGAAAGGCTTAGAAAACCTTGGAACTGTGCTCAGCAAGCAGAAGCACAGACAGAAGCTCTTGACAGTGAGGGTGGTGAGACACTGGCACAGGTTGTCCAGGGAGGTAGTGGAGCACAGAATCACAGAATGTGATCTTTGATCACATTCTGTGATTCTGTGCTCCACAACCTCCCTGGAGGTGTTCAAGATCAGGTTGGACGAGGGCCTTGAGCAATCTGTCCTAGTGGGAGGTGTCCCAGCCTATGGCAGGGGGATTGGAACTGGATGAGCTTTGAGGTCCCTTCCAATCTATACCATTCTATGACTCCATAACTGACACCATTGGGTTTTCCTACCATTTCATCCACAAGCCTCTATTCAATAAAAACTATGTTGCTGGAATCACAGTTTGGGTTTCTGCTTGCTTGGATTGATTTTGTTAGAGCCTTGAGTCCTTGATGCTTTGATCCCTGGCTTTCAGCAAATAGGACGTGGCAGGTCACAGAATCAGAATGTCAGGGGCTGGAAGGGACCTCAAAAAGTCATCTGGTCCAGCCTCCCCCTGCCAGAGTAGCATCACCTAGAGCAGATCACAAAGGAACACATCCAGGTGGATCTTGAATATCTGCAGAGAGGGAGACTCCACAACTCCCCTGGGCAGCCTGTCCCAGTGCTCTGTCACCCTCACAGGGGGAAAAAAATCTTCCTCAGATTCCCATGGAACCTCCTATGCCTCAACTTGCACCCATTGCCCCTTGGCCTGTCACTGGGCATCACCCAGCAGAGCCTGGCTCCAGCCTCCTGGCACTCACCCCTTACCTATCTACAAACATAACCAGGTTTGCCTCCCAGAGGCTGACATTATGAGCTCTTGGTGGAGCAGCACACGCTGAGCTATCTCCTGCTCTCCCTCTACCTCCTCAGATGCAGAATGAATGTCCTGGATTCAGATATCCTCCTTCATCAAAGCACTCCTTGGCACCTGCCACGCTGGTGTGTCTGTGCCATAGACACGGCGTTATCAGGGCTGCTGAGGATAAAGAGGTCCCTTGTTCCTGGTGTAAAAGAAGGTTGGTGGCTATGCAAGTATGTATAAAATCATTTGCCAGAGGAGATAGTGCTGAGAGAAATAAAACATGGCACGCATGAACCCAGTAACCAAGTATGTGCTGGCTGCTTTGGGTTTCATTTCAAGAGAAAACAGAAGGCTGGAGATCATATCTAGACAAGAACAACCTGTGGCTGTTACAAATAAAGGTGCTTGGCAAGGTCCATTAAGCACTAATCAAACCTTAGGTTAAGGGGAGAAAGGGGAACCACAGATCTAAGATTGTTTCAAGGGTGCATTTCATACTATGAAGAAACTGGAGATGGAGACAGGTCAGGCTGGGTTCTGTTTAATTTAAAAGATACTCATCTCATGCCTTAGTCAGAGGTCTCAGAAGGCTGAGAGTGTTTCTTGTAACACAGAGAGGAGAATTTCAGGGGTGGAAAGAGGAAAAAAGCTCTGATCTGAGCCTAGTCTCCTTCACTTACCCAACCCCCCCATGCTTCAACAGTGAGTTCTGGGATTATTCTCACAAATTTGCAAGCTGCTCACCTAAACCACATCCTGAAGATGTATTTTTCCTTCCCTGTCAGTTGACTCATGTCAGGGTGCACTATACAATGCCTTTTGGGGCAAGTTCTGACTGGCTGCAGTATTTTTCTTTCCCTGCTTCAGCATTTCTGTAGCTCACACAGGCAGTGCCAGGCTGCAGAGGTGCCTGCATCCTGCATTCCCCTGATCTGCTTTGCTCCCCAAGGGCTGCTCTGCTATCAGCTTGTGGTGGTTTGGGTGTTCCCCACCCCCTACACACTTTGGAAATCACCCAGACTAGACTTATCTGGCTCTGAAAATTTGAATGAAGCTAATATTTACAGCTTAGCACAATATAAAAGCAGATAGTTACAGTATATACAGAAACAGACAAGGCAAAGATAATACAGAAACACAGCAGCCCTCCCAGAAACCTGAGTCCCCAGGAGGGGCTCCCAACTGCCCTTCCACCTTCTCCCATCCCTCTCAACCTTACCCCAGTCACAAGGAAGGACAGCAACTCCACCACCTCCCTGGGCAGCCCATTCCAATGCCAATCACTCTTAGTGTGAAGTACTTCTTCCTAACATCCAGCCTGAACCTGCCCTGGCACAGCTTGAGGCTGTGTCCTCTTGTTCTGTGCCAGTGTCTGGCAGAAGAGACCAACCTCACCTGGCTACAGCCTCCCTTCAGGTAGTTGTAGACAGCAATGAGCTCTGCCCTGAGCCTCCTCTGCTGCAGGCTGCACACCCCCAGCTCCCTCAGCCTCTCCTCACAGGGCTGTGCTCCAGCCCCCACACCAGCCTTGGTGGCCCTTCTCTGGACACCTCCCAGCACCTCAACATCTTTCTTAAATGGATGCACCCAGAACTGGACACAGGACACCAGTGCTGAGCACTGGATTTAGTGTAAAGTGCTGGCAGAGCAAAGGGTAGCTTATCCAAGAGCTACCTGTCACCCAGGCCAGCTGGCACCTTGCTCACCTCCAGTCTCCACACAAAGCAATCACTGAATCAGGCTCCAGGTCACACAGCAGCCCACACCACCTCTGCTGGCAAAGCTTAATCCAAATCCCAGTCAGACCCACAGGTCTCTGCACAGTTCCAATTCCACCTGACCAAGCTTGGTGACTGCAGCCCCTATCAAACCTCCCATTCTCTGCAGTGACCTACCCAAGGTCTCCTCAGGGAAGTCTGCACCAGCCCAGCTCTCTGCTCCTCTGCCTGGGGGAAATCATCCCAGAGTCAGAGTGGAAAACATCACCTTTGAAATGGAAGGAGGTTTCTGTAGCACATTATCATGTAATGTAAACAGCAATGACACTAGAGAGAGCAGAAGTTTGCAGCTGTAGTATAAACTTTCTTCCAACCCCTTCTGCCTAGGACTAAGTCATCCAAACAAGCCCTGGCAGTTTTGACTGCTCAAGGAACTTTATGGCTGAGAGCTTCGCTGATGATTTACTGCTAGGTCCTCTTTCCCCCACCAAGCAGGCACTAAACTAGGAAAATCACAGTTGTTTCATAGAGGCAAAAAGCAAGCACACTGTCCTCCTTTCCTCCCTTCTTCTTCCTCCTCCTGAGAACACTTGTTTTCTAGTTCTTGTGAAAGAATGTGTGATGCCTGATTACAACACTGAGCCATAAATCCAAGTCTTTAAAAACACAGCCTGCCTCTCTTTCTTTTATATGCTCAGCAACAAGACACTTGTTTTAAATGAGCCAACTGTCTAGGTATGAGAACACAGGACTGCAGAGAGCACAAGATAAGACAGGACATCCTGCTGCATCCCTGGGCTTTCTTTTGCTGGTTGGCTTTGGGGGTTGTTTAGATTGGAAGCGACCTCAAAGCTCAGCCAGTTCCAACCCCCTGCCATAGGCAGGGACACCTCCCATTAGAATAAGTTGCTCAAGGCCTCATCAAACCTGGCCTTGAACATCTACAAGGAGGTTGTAGATCACAGAATCACAGAATGTGATCACATTCTGTGATCCACAACCTCCCTGGGCAACCTGCAGCAGTGCTCACTGCAAACTTCTTCCTAACATCCAGTTTAAATCTCCCCTCTGACACTTTAAACCCATTCCTCCTCGTCCTGTCATCACAAGACCTTGTCAGAGTCACTCCCCAGCCCTCTTGCAGCCCCCTTCAGATACTGGAAGGCCACTCCAAGGTCTCCTCAAAGCCTTCTCTTCTCCAGGCTGCACAGCCCCAACTCTCTCAGACTGTTCTCAGAGCAGAGCTACTGCAGCCCTCTCAGCATCTTCATGGCCTCCTCTGGACTGGCTCAAACAGTTCCATGTCCTGCTTGTGCTGGGTGCTCCAGAACTGCACACAGGACTCCAGGTGGGGTCTGAAGAGAGCAAAGTAGAGGGGCAGAATCCCCTCCCTTGCCCTGCTGGCCAAGCTGCTCTTGCTGCAGCCCAGCACAGTGTTGCTGTCTGGGCTGCACTCACACTGCAGGCTCACTTTGAGCCTTTCACCAACCAGCCCTGTCGCTGTCATGATGGATGCTGCTCTAACCCAGCACGTAGCTGATGTGCAGAGCTGTTTATCAGCTTTAGGCCAGCCAGTTTCTGCTTGTGAAACAGCCTGAGAACAAAGCCCAAAGCATGCCCTGGTGTGCTAAGCTGCTTCAAAAGATACAGAATCTCAAGAGCATTGCCTTAGTTGGTCAGAGATGCAATTTGCAGGGCTCTCTTGCTTAATTAGTTTTAGGCTATGAATATAATACAGGACAAATAATTGTTTCTGTACTGCCTTAAGACACCACCAAAGGAGATGCAAACATCCCTTTTAGGCAAATAGGTGTATGATCAGAGCTAAAACCTGAGCAAATGGAACTCACTCACCTGCTCTCACAACCCGAAGTGATACCTCCAACCACCACTAAGATGTTCCCAAATCTACACACAATCCTTGGTCTGAACAACACAACCCACAACTCACATCCCTCACGGTCCACCCCTCAGCCCCTTGCTAATTCAGACACCAGAATTCCTGAGAAGGACACCAGCAGTGACTGCACCAATGCAATGTCTCTCCAAGGTCACAGCTGCCATGGCAGGGGGATGCACTCAGGACATTCCACTCGTCCCTCTCAACCTGCCTGGTAAATCCAAGGCTGAAGAGAACTCCCTGCACAGCTTAGGTTTTTCTTGCCCCAGGTCTTAGGGGGTTATAGCATTTGTTGCTCAGAAAAGACCATCTCCCTTTTCCCTCCCCCAGCTGCAAGGATGGCTGTTGGGTCATTCTGAACCATCCCATTAGTTGATGCTGTTCTGCACTCCTAATAGATGAAATCCAATGAGAACTTCAAACATTACAGGAGAAACTTAACTCCTGTTCAAATGCAAGCCCACAGGCAGACACGAGCAGGTACAGATCCTGCTGTCCCACAGGGAAACTTGTGGAGGTTAGCACTTCGCACAGGGAGCAACAAAAGCCAGGAAGTGACTCACAGAGGAAGACCAATACTGAACTCAAGTCCATACTCCCAGCAATTCTCTTACTTTCCTAGACCAGTATGTCTTGTTTCCAGCAACCAGAATTTAGACTTGAGAAGAATCCATTCCTACATTGAAATCCTACTGAAGAAACTCTGAAAGCAAACATAAATGCTGTAGCAGTGGTGATAGAACAGAATCAACCAGGTTGGAGGAGACCTCCAAAATCGTCCAATTCAACCTAGCACCCAGCCCTATACAAGCAACTAGACCATGGCACTCAAAGTCCAAATTATTCAACCTTGCAGTCTACTGTAGTCATTAATTATGATTAAGAAATGAGGACAGAGGTGATGAGCAAAATGTGATGGCAAGATCTGGAGAATAAAGCTCCTTTGCAGTTAATTTTCTCATTCCTATTTCATAGAATCAACCAAGTTGGAAGATATGTCCAAGCTCATCCAGTCCAACCTAGCACCCAGCAATGTCCAGTCAACCAGACCATGGCACTAAGTGCCTCATCCAGGCTTTGCTTGGACACCTCCAGGGATAGGGACTCCACCACCAACCTGGGCAGCCCATTCCAGTGCCAATCACTCTCTCTGCCAACAACTTCCTCCTGACATCCAATTTAGACCTCCCCTGGCACAACTTCAGACTGGGTCCCCTTGTTCTCTTGCTGGTTGCCTGGCAGAAGAGCCCAACCCCACCTGGCTACAATGTCCCTTCAGGTAGCTGTAGACAGCAATGAGCTCTGCCCTGAGCCTCCTCTGCTGCAGGCTGCACACCCCCAGCTCCCTCAGCCTCTCCTCAAAGGGCTGTGCTCCAGGTCTCTCACCAGCTTCGTCACCCTTCTTTGGACATGTTTCAGTACCTCAACATCTCCCCAGAACTGGACAGAGCACTCAAGGTGTGGCCTGAGCAGTGCTGAGTACAGGGGCATAATAACCTCCCTTGTTCTGCTGGCCACACTGTTCCTGACCCAGCCCAGGATGCCATTGGCTCCCCTGACCCCAGTTACTAAATTGCCTATAAGCAGCTTTGTGAAGCTTTTCCCCAGATGAATTAGAACCCAATTTTAACCAGCCTGCATATAGTTCATGGGCAGGGCTTTTCAGAGATAAAAGTAACTACATGGTTTTGTAATCCCTGCCTCATTAATTGCCCCAACTAATTCAGTATTTTTCAGTACTAGAGGAGAAAGGGAAGAAAATACTGCTGCACCCATAGCAGCAAACCTGCAGATGGAAGAAGCCAGCCAACACCCACACATCTGCTTTGGGGGTTTCCCACCAGCCTTCATTGCTGACTGAATAAAATCCTTTCATTTCAGTTCAAAATACTTCAGCTTAGCTTCTGAAAACTGAAAACAAAAACCACCCCAATGTCCTTTTTCCATCCCCTGCTTTCAGATTTTTCTTCTCTCTCCTGTCATTAATTTCCTTCTCCAGAAAGAATGAAGTAATGTGAGATATTAGAAATACAAGGAGGAGCTTTTTTAGGTCTTTTTTACTGCTGTAACTTCATACTTGTGATTTTTTTTTTCTTTTCTAACTAATAAGACAGCGTAGAAGTGGAATAGAAGCAAACTCCTTAATCTCTAGTTTGGAAGACTTTTGAAAGTCAAGCAGTCTGTGCTGATACCTGCAAGGAAGATGCCAGCCCTCAGATAGCCTTCACAGAGCACTCAAAAGAAGTATTCAACCTTATTCATTTGGAAGTGCTCCAGATGATTATTTTAGTCAATGAAGTTTTCATTCAGCTCTACATAGCACAGAGGGAGGTCATGGGGGAACAGCTTGCTTATTTTTCCATTCATTGTGACAAATGTGTGGCTGCAGGAAGGCTTTTGGTGTTGATATTAATGATTGGCGTTTCAGATGCATACACTGCAGCTTGAGAATCATTGAATCAAACAGGTTGGAAGAGACCTCCAAGCTCATCCAGTCCAACCTAGCACCCAGCTCTATCCAGTCAACCAGACCATGGCACTAAATGCCTCATCCAGGCTTTGCTTCAACACCTCCAGGGACAGTGACTCCACCACCTCCCTGGGCAGCCCATTCCAATGCCAATCACTCTCTCTGCCAACAACTTCCTCCTAACATCCAGCCTAGACCTCCCCTGGCACAACTTGAGGCTGTGTCCCCTTGTTCTGTTGCAAGTTACAGCATATAAAGTTATATACAGAAATAGACAAGGCAAAAGGTAATACAAAACCACAACAACCCTCCCAGAAACCTGAGTCCCCAGGAGGGGCTTTCAACAGCCTCTTCACTTTCCTCCCACCCCTCCCAACCTTACCCCAGTCCCAAGGAAGAATGGAGGTTCAGCCAGGGGGTTAGGAAGCAAAGTGGATTAATCAGAGAGACAGCAGAGAGGGGTGAGGTTAGAGATGCAGCCCAGCCAGTTCCCCAGCAGAAGAAGTTGTGCCTTATCTATGTTTTGATTCTTGGTTTTATACATCTCAGCAAGCCCATGAGCGAGGTAGACATCAGCCTTGCTTTCTTCCCACAGCCTATAACCTAGCTCTTCTCACCAAAACATTCTAGCTAGGCTCAAAGTAGCACACTGCTGAAGGTTTCAAGGGCTGGGTGTCCTCCCAACACAAGGGGTACCAGCCTCAAAAAGCCACCCCTCAAGCACAGCCAGCTGAGGGCTTTCCGCGTTCCTCAGCTGAGCTTTTTGGACTTGGGCTGCACAACTTCAACCCAGAAAGTGTCATAACTCTGGGTTTAGCCTGGATCTGCAACCTTTAAAGGCTGAGTGTCATTTCCTGCATCCCACCAACCTTTCACAGCATACACTTCACTTGTGCTGCTGCTGTCTACTGAGGCAGGCTCGAGTACATTGCTGGCTCCCAAGGAAAACACTCAGGAGTGGGAGTGCTTCCTCCAGATTGTGTTGTGCTTCCAGATAAGCCAAACAGAAAACAAAGAGCACATTTATAAGCAACTGGAATAGCAGCTTCTGAGGTTTCCAATGCCTAACTGAGTTTAAAGCAAAGTGGATATTAATGACAAACAGCCACTTTCTTTCTTAGCAGCTGTGCCATTGCTTTCTGCTGGATGAATCGAGCAGGACAGACCTTGCTGATAAGCATGGGTTTGGCCACAGCTCTGCTTGTGGTGTCAGACAGTGAGGTGGAAGTCAGGAACACTGCAGGGCACATCTACTGTAGGAAATGCAACCTAGGAAATAGATATACAGGTCGTTTACCTAAGTAAAGGGGATACACACTGAAAAGTAGCAAACCTGGTATCAGAGCCCCACAAAGCTTTCCAAGAAGCTGGTCCAACTGAAGTGGAACATTAAGTGGGTAAGATGTGCTTGGCAGGACACTCTAAATGGAAGCAGATCATGCTTTTGCCTATGCTGGCTAAAGCCCTCCATTTAAAAGGAGTCTAACAAGCTTCTCACATTAAAAAAAACCCTCTCCCACCTCTGATGATTGCATAAAGCTTCTGATACTTGGCAAGCAGAGCATCTTTGAGTTAGAAAAAGACCTTTCCTTTGTCTCAGATTCTTTCTTGCTTTGTGTTGATATGAAATTGTTAAAAGTCTCCCTTTTCCTTTCTCCAACCTGCCAAAATAGCAATTAAAAGCAAAAAGGTGGCTGATTAAAGCCTCAAAGCAATAGAAAGTTTGGCAGGATTTTAGCTTTAAGTGGCAGGCTCTGCAAGTTAAGCCATTTGTTTTAAATTCCATCACCTAGAACATACTACCTAAGAGCAGCCTGCAACACACAGGGCAGATTAAGAGCACAGAATTGTGCAGGCTACAGCCAGATCTGGATTGTTTTGGTTTTTGAAAGGCAGGAGAAAATAACACCAGAAGTTCTTAGAACCTTACATTACAGTGAGGTTGTGTAGGCTAACTTGCCAACAGCTGAACACTTGTTGAGACAGCACAGGAATTAGGGGCAGTGAGACTCCACAGGCTCTTTGGCAAGGGCTAAGTCTGTACTAGCACTAACAGAAAGGGCAGGGGATTACTACATTACTTTTTTTCCCCCCAGTATAAAAGCTTGGACAATGCTAGAGGTGCCCCTCTGGGCCAGCTACTGGCTTGTTGAGGTGAGAATACAAGAAGTGGCCTCTGGAGAAATGCTGTCAAAGTTGTCCCCATCAGTGTCAGCACCACCAATGCTGTAGCATTTGTCTGGTGACAGACAACAAATCAGGCAAGGACTGATGGAGGAATTTCTAGAATTGCTGCAGAAATACTTCCCCTGAAGCACTCATCTAGTGAGAAACACCTCCAGAGTCCTGGGGTGGATTAGAAGGGCTGTGGTTAGTAGGTCAAGAGAGGTCCTCATGCCCCTCCACTGTGCCCTGTTGAGGCTGCATCTGGAGTACTGCGTCTGGCTCTGGGCCCCCCAGTTCAAGAGGGACATGGAACTGCTTGAGAGAGTCCAGCACAGAGCTACAAAGATGCTGAAGGGAATGGAACATCTCTGTTACAAAGAGAGCCTGAGGCAGCTGGGGCTGTGCTGCTTGGAGGAGACCGAGAGGTGACCTCAATGGTTATAAAGATGTGCAGGTGAGTGCCAGGAGGCTGGAGCCAGGCTCTGCTGGGTGATGCCTGATGACAGCACAAGGGGCACTGAGTGGAAGCTGAGGCACAGGAAGTTTCATTTAAACATGAAGAGAAACTTTTTCCCCTGTGAGGGTTACAGAGCACTGGGACAGGCTGCCCAAGGGGGTTGTGGAGTCTCCCTCTCTAAAGATATTCAAAAGCCACCAGCACGTGTTCCTGTGTGATCTGCTCTAAGTGATCCTCCTCTGGCAGAGGGATTGGACTGGATGAGCTTTGGAGGTCCCTTCCAGCCCCTGACATTCTATGATTCTGTGACCTTTGGATCCACAGTTGTGCTGCACCTGATCCTGGAGCTCAGAACTGACTTTGGATCCACACACCTCCACGGATGAAGAGCAGTATGACCAGGAGCACTTCTTTGCATGACCCAGGCAAAAGAAATTTCATACAAGTCAAGCAAGTGACTCCTTGACCATTGCCATGTAAAACTTCACCTACATGAGCAGACATAAGCTATGAAAACTCCACTGTCACACTGGAGAGCAATAGTGCTGCCCTGCTTTAGATGCAAAGCAAAAAGAGACGAGAAAGAAAAGGTAAGCCACAAATTGACTCTTCTATTTATGCTGCAAGTTATCTTAAGCTTCTGTGCTGGCTTGGATGAAATCTCCTGGTTTAGGGATGCTTCCTCCCCACCAAAAAAAAACAAATTAGTAAAATAACAATTCCCAACAAGCTGGGGAGAGAGTGGCTGAGAGCGGCCAGGCAGAGAGGGACCTGGAGGTACTGGTAGAGAGTAGCTGAACATGAGCCAGCAGTGTGCCCAGGTGGCCAAGAGAGCCAATGGCACCCTGGTCTGCATCAGGAACAGTGTGGCCAGCAGGACAAGGGAGGTTATTCTGTCCCTGTACTCAGCACTGGTCAGGCCACACCTTCAGTGCTGAGTCCAGTTCTGGGCTCCTCAATTCAAGAGAGATGTTGAGGTGCTGGAAGGTGTCCAGAGAAGGGCAACAAAGCTGGTGAGGGGCCTGGAGCACAAACCCTATGAGGAGAGGCTGAAGGAGCTGAGGGTGTGCAGCCTGCAGAAGAGGAGGCTCAGGGCAGAGCTCATTGCTGTCTACAACTACCCGAAAGAAGGTTGTAGCCAGGTAGGGTTGGTCTCTGCTGCCAGGCAAGCAGCAATAGAACAAGGGGACACAGCCTCAAGTTGTGCCAGGGGAGGTCTAAATTGAATATTAGGAGGAAGTTGTTGGCAGAGAGAGTGGAATGGGCTGCCCAAGGAGGTGGTGGAGTCACTGTCCCTGGAGGTGTTCAAGAAAAGCCTGCATGAGGCACTTAGTGCCATGGTCTGGTTGACTGGCTAGGGCTGGGTGCTAGGTTGGACTGGATGATCTTGGAGGTCTCCTCCAACCTGGCTGATTCTAGGATTCTGTAACAAGCACAAACCACAGCAGCAGCTGTGCTCCTTTGCCCAGTGAATCAAGTCAGTCAAAAAATCCTCTCTCTCCAAGGTGAATAAACTCAAGCCATAAGTAAAGCCCTGCTTAAATATTGACAGGCAATGCTATACTCTCTACTGCCCACTGTTTTGTTAGCAATTAAAGTATTAGCTAACCAGGCACATGTACACAGCTGGATGGAGAAACCTCACATTTCTGAACAGCTTCCCAGTTTCAGGAGTCAAAATGACCTTTATCTTGCCAATGTTAACAAATTTAGATTGAGTACACAGATACCAAATTCCTTGCATGATTTATCCACGAGGTAATGCTGATTTCTGTGCCCCTGCAATTTGTAGTCTCTGTTTTTACTAGGCACTGAATGAAGGAACCTGTCAAGCAGATGACAATGTTGAAGATGGATAGCCTGGTTGGGTTTTTTTTCCCCCCCACTTGGTTTGTTTCCCCATGGAATAACCTGGGGATACCTTGATAACTGGCAAAGCACACACCACATCTCCAGGCAGATCAGACAGGTAGTAAGCAGTGTGAGCTTGCAGCACAGAAGGCCAGTGGCATCCTAGGCTGTATCAAAGGATGCATTACCAGAAGATCCAGAGAGGTGATTCTGCCACTTTGCTCTGCTCAGACTTCACCTGGAGCACTGCATCCAGCTCTGGAGCCCTCAATACAGGAAGGACATGGAGCTGATAGAGCAGGTCCAGAGGAGGCCACAAAAACGATCTGGGGATTGGAACACCTCTGCTGTGAGAACAGGCTGAGGCAACTGGGGGTGTGCAGCCTGGAGAAGAGAAGGCTCCAGGGAGACCTAATAGCAGCCTGACAGTACCTGAAGTGGGCCATGAGAAGGCTGCAAACAGAAAGACTGTTTGCAAAGGCCTGCAGGGACAGGACAAGGGCAGTGGCTACAAACTAGAGCAGAGCAGATTTCAATTGGATGTGAGGAACAGGTTCTGCATCAGGACGCTAGTGGAACACAAACAGGTTGACCAGAGAAGTGACTCAAGCTCAAGAGGTCTCTGGACAACCTGATCTCACTAAGTATGTCCCTGCTGACTGCAGGAGGGGTTGGGCAAGATGACCTTTTGAGGTCCCTTCCAACCTAGACTCTTCTGATTCTATGGTTCTATACTATTGGTCAGAAAGGCAGGGAACATCTGCTAGGGGAACAGGTTGCCCAGAGAGGTGGCTGTAGCCCCAACCCTGGAGGTAGGTAGGTATTCAAGGTGAGGCTGAACAGGGCTGTGGGCAACCTTATCTAGTTGACTGCAGAGGGGGTTGGACTGGCTGAGCTTTGGAGGTCCCTTCTAACCCAGCCCATTGCGTGTGATTCAACCAGGACATGGCAGAAGACACAAAGTGGGCACTGGGGGAAGTGCAGTGCTGGTTCATACACATGCATGATTTGGATGTGTCAGCATATAAAGATGCACTGAAGCTCTCCTTTGATAGGCAAAGGAGCAGCAAAGCTCTAGTTAAAAGTGGCATATGAATGTTAGGAGGAAGTTCTTGCCAGAGAGAGTGATTAGCATTGGAATAGACTGCCCAGAGAGATGGAGTCAACATCCCTGGAGGCACTGAAGAAAAGCCTGTATGAGGCACTTAGTGCCATGGTCTGGTTGATTGGATAGGGCTGGACTGGATGACCTTGGAGGTCTGTTCCAACCTGGTTGATTCCATGATTCTGTGATATCTAACCTTGCTTACAATGCTAAGGAAAGGCAGGCATAAATAACACTTAGGTCCTGGTAAAAACACAGCTGCTAAGCCAAGTTCTCTCAGCAGCACTGCAAGCTCTCCTGTCTCTTTGCCTGCTGGAACAGGCTGTGTCCCTGCCTCTCCTTTCTCTGAAAACTCAGAACAACTACTTTTTAAATTAACCCAACACAGGTTTGTCTAACAGAAATCATTGAAGTGCACAACTCCCCCATTCCAGCTGCGAGGTCAGGAGGTCAGACACAAGCTCCCTCCCACTTCCCCAGCTCTGGATTGAAATATCATTAGCAAATTACACGCTGAAAGGAGCACACACGATGGCTTTATAATTGCCACTTGAGCACTACACCAGAGCTGTTGCCTCACACAGGTTAGCTCAAATCTGAGGCTACCAGGAGGAGCTCAGACTCTTGCTTATCACGCTTGTGAGGAGCACATACCTGCACCCTCTGGGCTGGGGCTTAGGTGACAGGATGATTTACAGCACCAGCTTTCCTGCCTGCAGCAGAGATGCCTTGTCCCCCAGGAACCATAAATTTGCCATTCCTCTTTTCCTATCCATTTGTCACAGCAAAAGAACCACTGCTCACTCACAGGATCACAGATGTCAGGGTTTGGAAGGGACCCCCAGAGATCATCGAGTACAATCCCCCTACCAGAGCAGGATCACAGAATCTAGCTCAGGTCACACAGAAACACATCCAGACAGGGCTGGAAAGGCTCCAGAGAAGGAGATTCCACAATCTCTCTGGGCAGCCTGTGCCAGTGCTCTGGGACCCTTAAAGAACTTCTTGTTCATGGTGAGGTGGAACTTCTGTGCTGTATTTGCCATCCATTGCCCCTTGCCCTATCCCAGGGCACAAGTGAGAAGAGTTTATCCCCTCCATCCCTCAGATGTTCATAAACATTGCTCAGTCTTCTCTTCCCCAGTCCAGAAAGCCCCAGATCCTTTAGCCTCTCCTCACAGGGCACTGCTCCAGCCCCTTCAGCATCCTTGTAGCCCTCCCTTGGAGTCCTTCCAGTAGATCCCTGTCCCTCTTTAAAACAGGGAGAGGAAAAATCAGTGCTTTTAAATCTTAACACTCACACTTCACAGCCATCTGGTCTGACTTTGGGTTGGTATTAGGGGAGCTACAATAAATTTGGGGCTTTAAAAACCCCACAGACCATGAGAAAGATCCAGCACCAAGGCACAGTTTGCATTCCAGTTTAGCAGCAAGTTGTCCTCACTCCCAGCCTGTGTTCCATAAGCCAGCTCAAGAATATCAACCAATAAATTAGCACCTAAACGTGGAGGAAGGTCCAAATTGTGCCTAGAACACATATCCATCCAAATACTCACCTTGCCCCCCCTTTCCCGGGTGGAAGAAGCAGGAAAGCAGAGAGCAGCTTTGGCACCTCTCAGTCTCTCACAGACTCCATCCCGGGCCTTGTTTTGCAGCTTGCTTTGTTCTGTGACAAACACAGCTCAGGATGCTAGGGCTGTGCACCTGCCTTTTGTGGGGCAATAACCCAGGATGGGTTCCAGGGCTGGTTTCACCTGTTGCTGCTGCTCAAAGACGCTGGCCAAAATGCTTCCAACCCTAGCAAACTGCTGGTGTGCTGCTGCTGTTGTTGGTTTGCTCGCCGCCCGCTCGCCTCACCGCCTCTGTGTGCGCCGCACCTGGCACGGCGCCTAGGCGGGGACCCGGCCTGCGCCTGGCAGCCTGACCCTGCCTGACCGAGCCCCGACACAGGCAACCACCCAGCAACGAGGTGCGACACTGGGACCTGCCTGATGGATCCCGAACACAGGGAACGACCCAGCAACCACCCAGCAACGAGGTGCGACACTGGGACCTGCCTGACCGAGCCCCGACACAGGCAACCACCCAGCAACGAGGTGCGACACTGGGACCTGCCTGACCGAGCCCCAACACAGGTAACGACCCAGCAACCACCCAGCAACGAGGTGCGACACTGGGACCTGCCTGGCCGAGCCCCAACACAGGCAACCACCCAGCAACGAGGTGCGACACTGGGACCTGCCTGACCGAGCCCCGACACAGGTAACGACCCAGCAACCACCCAGCAACGAGGTGCGACACTGGGACCTGCCTGGCCGAGCCCCAACGCAGGTAACGACCCAGCAACCACCCAGCAACGAGGTGCGACATTGGGACCTGCCTGACCGAGCCCCAATACAGGTAACCACCCAGCAACGAGGTGCGACACTGGGACCTGCCTGACCGAGCCCCAACACAGGCAACCACCCAGCAACGAGGTGCGACACTGGGACCTGCCTGACCGAGCCCCGACACAGGTAACGACCCAGCAACGAGGTGCGACACTGGGACCTGCCTGGCCGAGCCCCAACACAGGCAACCACCCAGCAACGAGGTGCGACACTGGGACCTGCCTGACCGAGCCCCGACACAGGTAACGACCCAGCAACCACCCAGCAACGAGGTGCGACACTGGGACCTGCCTGGCCGAGCCCCAACGCAGGTAACGACCCAGCAACCACCCAGCAACGAGGTGCGACATTGGGACCTGCCTGACCGAGCCCCAATACAGGTAACCACCCAGCAACGAGGTGCGACACTGGGACCTGCCTGACCGAGCCCCAATACAGGTAACGGCCTAGCAACGAGGTGCGACACTGGGACCTGCCTGACCGAGCGCCAACGCAGGTAACGGCCTAGCAACGAGGTGCGACACTGGGACCTGCCTGACCGAGCCCCAATACAGGTAACGGCCTAGCAACGAGGTGCGACACTGGGACCTGCCTGACCGAGCGCCAACGCAGGTAACGGCCTAGCAACGAGGTGCGACACTGGGACCTGCCTGGCCGAGCCCCAACGCAGGTAACGACCCAGCAACCACCCAGCAACGAGGTGCGACACTGGGACCTGCCTGACCGAGCGCCAACACAGGTAACGACCCAGCAACGAGGTGCGACACTGGGACCTGCCTGACCGAGCCCCGACACAGGTAACGACCCAGCAACGAGGTGCGACATTGGGACCTGCCTGACCGAGCGCCAACACAGGTAACGGCCTAGCAACGACCTGCGACCCTGGGACTTGCCTGACCGAGCCCCAACACAGGTAACGACCCAGCAACCACCCAGCAACGAGTTGCGGCCCCGGGACTTGCCTGATGGATCCCGAACACAGGTAACGACCCAGCAACTTGTTGCGGCCCCGGGACTTGCCGCCCGCCGCTCCGGCCGCCGCCCGGCTCCTCGCTGCACCCAGCCGGACTGCTCCGGCCCGCAAGCCTGGCCCCTGCTGTGCCCAGGTGGCTGCTGCGCACCTGATGGCTGCCTCGCGTCCCGTGCCCTCCGCAGTCGGCGTGCTCAGCTCGGACTGAAGCAGCAGCAAAGCCACACCGCAGCATTGCCACCTGAAGTCCACCACGACATACATTTCCCTGCTTATGCTTTAGGAGACTTTTGAGCAGCGAGCACCCGAACTCTCTTTACTCGAGTTGGGAAAGGTTTATGCTTAACCGTTCAGCGGCAGGTTGTGCTGCAAGGCTCTCTGGTTAGAAACCTTTCTAAAGGTTCTCCCTGAATCATTTAATTTGACTGTAAAGAGGCATTCTGCAAAACAGTTTTACCAACCACATCATAGAATCTGTCTCTGTTCATTGAAAATAAGTTTGGGGAAGTTTTCTTTGTACAATTAATTAACTACTTAATCATTTTTTACATCAGCCTCCTTACAGTTCACTCCTAACCCAGACTCAAACCCCTCCTTAACAGCCAAACGCCAAGTTTGTTCAGGACATCACTAAACAAAGGGCTTCTTTAATGAGGAATGTACCTTAAGGGCAAGGAGAGCTGAGAGAGTGATTGAAACAAGTGCTAAAAAGAAATACCACAGGTTGGCTGCTAGGAACTGAGCAACATAAAGTCATTGCTGCACTAAAGAAGAACACCTGTTTGCAGGGCTTTTGGAAGCAAAGACACGTGCACATAATCACAGAAACCTCCCTGGGCAACCTGTGCCAGGGTCCCACCACCCTCACTGCAAACAACATCCTCACATCTAGTCTAAATCTCCCCTCTGCCCGTTTAAACCATCACCCAAACGAAAGAGATTCATCTCTTTTCAGCCTCACACAAATGCTATGTGATGATCTGGACGAGGGGATTGAGTCCAGCATCAGTAAGTTTGCAGATGACACCAAGCTAGGAGCAGGTGTGGATCTGTTGGAGGATAGCAGAGCCCTGCACAGGGACCTAGGCAGGCTGGGTGGGCAGAGGCCAATGGGATGAGACTGAACAAGGCCAAGTGCAGGGTTCTGCACTTTGGCCACAACAGCCCTAGGCAGTGCTACAGGCTGGGGACTGAGTGGCTGAGAGCAGCCAGGAAGAAAGGGACCTGGGGTCCCCCAGTTGTTGCCAGAGAGAGTGACTGGCGTTGGAATGGGCTGCCCAGGGAGGTGGTGGAGTCACTGTCCCTGGGGGTGTTCAAGAAAAGCCTGGATGAGGCACTAAGTGCCATGGTTTAGATGTCTGGATAGGGCTGGGTGCTAGGTTGGACTGGATGATCTTAGAGGTCTCTTCCAACCTGGTTGATTCTGTGATGGGGGCTGCAAAAAGGCTGAGCTCAGACTTAGCACTCTTCCCCAGCAAGGCTCACTGAACCCAGAGCTGCAGAAAGCCTTTTCAATGCAGCAGCAGAGCCATATCATCACACTGGCACAGTGCACACCCAGTTTCCACCCCCTCCCAGGTGCTGTGTAAAGGGGAATAGTCAATACAAAGGATTTGGCTTTGCTCTCACTCTTCCCCAGTGTAAATCAATAGCAATTTCATTAAGAGCATAACGAGCCATTAAGAGTCAGGATGGGGCTGCCAGGATATACACAGCAGAAATAGAACATAACATAATCACATAACACAGCACTTGGAAATTAAACATTGGCTACCATTTATAACAGCAGGACAGCTCATCTGGGGATGGCTGCCAGGCCAAATCTCTCTATGTATTCCTAGAGAGCAGGGTACAAGATCAGGGGAAGCTTACAACATACAATCATAGAATGGTTTAGTTTGGAAGGGACCTCAAAGCTCAGGCAGTTCCAACCCCCCTGCCATAGGCAAGGACAACTTCCACTAAAACAGGTCACTCAGGGCCTCATCCAATCTGGTCTTGAACACCTCTAGGGAGGCTGTGGAACACAGAATCACAGAATGTGATCAAAGATCACATTCGGTAATTCTGTGCTCCACAACCTCCCTGGGCAACCTGTGCCAGTGTCTCACCACCCTCACTGCAAACAACTTCTTCCTAACATCCACTTTCAATCTCCCCTCTGACACTTCAAACCCATTCCTCCTCGTCCTGTCGTTACAAGACCTTGTCCACGGTCCCTCCACAGCCCTCCTATAAGCACCCTTCAGACACTAGGTCTCCTCCAAGCCTTCTCTTCTCCAGGCTGCACAGCCCCAACTCTCTCAGCTTGTCCTCATAGCAGAGCTGCTGCAGCCCTCTCAGCATCTTTGTGGCCTCCTCTGGACTGGCTCCAACAGTTCCATGTCCTTCTTGTGTTGGGGGCTCCAGAACTGCAGACAGGACTCCAGGTGGGGTCTGAGGAGAGCAGAGCCAAGGGGCAGAATCCCCTCCCTTGTCCTGCTGCCCACACTGCTCTTGCTGCAGCCCAGCACAGGGTTGTGTCTGGGCTGCACTCACACTGCAGGCTCCTGTTGAGCTTTTCATCACCCCAGACCCCCAGGTCCTTTCCTCAGGGCTGCTCTCAGCCATTCCTCACCCTGCTTGGAGTTGTGCTTGGGATTGCACCCACCCAGGTGCAGAACAAAATACAGCCATCAATTAAAGAGTATAAGTGATAACACCTGACTTAGCCAAGGAAGGGGCTCAAGCAATACCTGACCAGCAGTATATTCTGGATGGCCTGAGTGGCACAGCTGCTGACACCAGCACTTAGAACTGATCCCTTAGAAGCAGGTCAGAGGAGCTGTTCTCCAAGACTATTTGCTGCCCGTGGCTTTACAGAGCAGCTGGGGGAACTAAACCACAGCTACTGCCAACTGCCATGGAAGCCACAGTGCCCAGCCACCAGCAACTGGCACTAATCAAACTCCCTTTTTCTTCAGCACATGTAAGCAGAATGACCTGCTAGGAACTTAGCAACATAAAGTCATTGCTACACTGGAGAAGAATGTCTGTTTGCAGGGCTTTTGGAAGCAAAGACACATGCACAGAACCACAGAAACAGCCAGGCTGGAGAAGCCCCTCAGGATCACCAAGTCTAACCTAGAACTCTGCTCTACAAGATTCACCTTAAACCATAGCCCCAAGCACCACATCCAAACCACCCTTAAACACAGCCAGGCTGGGTGTCTCCACCAGCTCCCTGGGCAGCTCATTCCAGTCCCTGACCACTCTCTCCAGGAAAAACATTTTCTTAACATCCAATCTAAACCTCCCCAGCCTCAGCTTGAGGCCATTCCCCCTTGTTCTGTCTTCAGTTCCCTGTGAGCAGAGACCAGCAGGAGCATCTCCACAATGTCCTTTCAGGTAGCTGTAGACAGAAATGAGATGTCCTCTCAACCTCCTGTGTTCCACACCAACCATCCCCAGCTCCTGTCACCACTCATAAGAGTTATTCTCTAGATCCTTCCCAACTAATAGAGCTTGCTTAAGGAAAAAGACTTTGCAGAAGAAGGTTTGGTCACTTCACCAACATGAGAACAGAAAACTGCCAGGCAGCAGGGTTCTTATTCTTACCTTTCCTCTCCCACAGCACACAGCCTCCAGTCCTGGCCCTCAGGAACGTTTCATGCTTCTTACAAACAGAAACACTTCTGGGAGGCTTCGAGGGTGCTTCCCAAAAGCACACCACGCCCACAGGTGACAGGTGAGCCTCCTCAGCACCTAAATACCCTTACCCTCACACAGCTGATGCTAATGACCCTGTTACACAATTAACCAGGTTGGAAAGACCTTCAAGCTCGAGCCCAATCTATCACCTGACTCTCATTAACTAAACCGTGGCATTGAGTACCTCATGCAGCCTCCTTTTAAATGCCTCCAGGGATGGTGATTCCGGCTCCTCAAGCAGCCCATTCCAGTGCCAATCACTCTTGCTTTCAAGAACTTCTTCCTTGCTCTAGAGAACAATAAGGTCTCCCCTGAGCCTCCTGTTAGCCACATCCTTCTGCTCTCAGCAAACACTGCTGCTCTCTAGGGTGCTTTGGCACAGCAGGCTGGGCAAGTGCCTCTGGTGCTGGCCATGTGTTCCTCGTTTCACTGATAGCAATTAAGGCTACGATA
The DNA here is from genome assembly GCF_015220805.1 of Pogoniulus pusillus. Classification (NCBI taxonomy): domain Eukaryota; kingdom Metazoa; phylum Chordata; class Aves; order Piciformes; family Lybiidae; genus Pogoniulus; species Pogoniulus pusillus. The sequence goes on along the minus strand of NC_087269.1, from coordinate 3,373,967 downwards.
GATTTAGCATGGGGAAGGCATGCCCACCTGGAAGGAAAAACTAAGAGGGAGGTGAAATGAAGGAGCATGGCAAGGTGGTCACAAAACTGCCTGATGCAGTGGTTTGGAGCTAGTCTGGAGTATCATCACACACTACAGCATGGCACATACAGTTCCTGAACACAGAGTGCTGGTTCAGGCTGGCACTGGGGCCTCAGGACACCACCTGGAAGAAATGAGTAGATTGGCAGTTGGGGATTGCTTTCTCTTCTTCTTGTTTTTCTTCTTTCTTCTTTTTTTTATTATTTTGTTCTCTCTCTTTTTTCTTTTTCCTTTTTTTTTTATTTTGTCTCTTTTCTTTCCCTTCTCCCTCTTCCTCTTTCCTCTCTTCTTTTCTCCTTCGTTGTCTCTTTTATTTCCCTTCTCCCTCTTCCTCCTTTCCTTCTCTCTTTTCCCTTCCTTTTATCTCTTTTCTTTCCCTTCTCACTCTTCCTCCTTTCCTTCTCTTTTCCCTTCCTTTTATCTCTTTTCTTTCCCTCCTCCCTCTTCTTCCTTCCCCTTTCTCTTCTCTTCCCTTTTGTCTCTCTTCTCCCCCTTCTCCCTCTTCCTCCTTCCCTTTGTCTCTTTTCTTTCCCTTATCCCTCTTCCTCGTTTGCCTCTCTCCCCTCTTCTTTCTTCTTCTTTCCCTTCTCCCCCCCTCTTGCCCTCCCTTTTGTCTCTTTTCTTCCCCTTCTCACTCTTCCTCCTTCCCCCCTCTCCTCTCTTCTCCTCCCCTTCCTTTTTCTTCTTTCTTTTTCCTCCCTATTTAGCCATTTACAGGAGAGAAGCAAAGTTATTTTACTCCAAGGATCACAAGTGCAAGAGACACTTTTGTGCAGTCCAGCAGCAGCAGCAGGTGTTGCAGCCCTGTAGTCATAAAAGCTAGTTCAGAAGTGACTCTAAAACCAAGACTCTCACCTCCCGTAAGCTGCTGAGCAGTGTTCAGCCTCCTGCTAGGCTGTGTTCCAGTAGCAGAATGTTAAGAGTGGATTCTTGCATCCCTTTTGCTCAAGGGTATATTCCTAACTGTGGAGCAAAGGTTTGCTGAGTAGCTGACATCTTCACAGCACACAAAACTCCTGAGCACTAAATACATAGTTTCACAGAATCACAGAATGATCGAGGCTGGCAAAGCCCCTCAGCATCATCAAGTCCAACCTAGAACCCTACTCTACAAGAGTCATCTTAAACCACATCCCTAAACACCACATCCAAACCACCCTTAAGCACAGCCAGGCTGGGTGACTCCACCACCTCCCTGGGCAGCTCATTCCAGCCCCTGACCACTCTCTCCAGGAAAAACCTTTTCCTAGTGTCCAATATAAACCTCCCCAGCCTCAGCTTGAGGCCATACCCCCTAATAGCTTCAACACCTCCAAGGATGGGGACTCCACCACCTCCCAGGGCAGCCTGTTCCAATGCCTGACCACTCTTTCAGTGAAGAAATTTCTCCTCATCTCCAACCTAACCCTCCCCTGGCACAGTTCCACAGAGTCACAGAATCAGTCAGAGTTGGAAAGGACCACAAGCATCATCCAGTTCCAACCCCCCTGCCATGGACAGGGACACCCTCCCCTAGCCAGGTTGGCCAGAGCCTCATCCAGCCTGGCCTTAAACACCTCCAGGCATGGGGCCTCAATCACCTCCCTGGACAAATTTCAGGCCACTTCCTCTTATTGTATCAACTGAGACCAGGGAGAAGAGCCCAACCCCCACCTCACTGCAACCTCCTTTCAGGGAGCTGTGGAAATTGATGAAGCTTCCCCAGTTGTTCATTTATATTCATTTATACTTGCTGATGCTCTCTGGGTAATTCAGAAACTTAATTTAAGATTTAATATGGTCACAGGAAAGCATCCATAAGCCTCCAGCATCTACAGTGCTGATGGATACAACCATGGCATCGACAGGAGTTTCAGCAGAGCACAACTGAGGGCTTGTGCTTAGCTCTGGCACGTGTGTGGTGGAATATTTGCTTTCACATCACTCTCTTCTGAAGGGTGATCCTAATCTAGCAGCTCAGGGTTTGGCCTGCACTGGAAGGATGAAGGTAAATGGATCTCCCAGAGGATGAGGCACTTAGTGCCCTGGTCTGGTCGACTGGACAGGACTGGGTGCTACGTTGGCCTGGATGAGCTTGGAGGTCTCTTCCAACCTGGTTGCTTCTATGATTCTAACTCCACTTTCAAGAGCACAAGGCTGCAAGCTGAGATTCCCAGTTATCATAGAATCACAGAATCAAGCAGGTTGGAAGCGACCTCCAAGATCATGTAGTCAAACCTAGCACCCAGCCCTAACCAATCAACCAGACCATGGCACTAAGTGCCTCATCCAGGCTTTTCTTGAACACCTCCAGGGACAGCAACTCCACCACCTCCCTGGGCAGCCCATTCCAATGCCAATCACTCTCTCTGCCAACAACTTCCTCCTAACATCCAGCCTAGACCTCCCCTGGCACAACTGGAGACTGTCCTCTTGTTCTGTTGCTGGTTACTGGCACAAGAGCCCAACCCCACCTGGCTACAACCTCCCTTCAGGTAGTTGTAGACAGCAATGAGCTCTGCCCTGAGCCTTCTCTGCTGCAGGCTGCACACCCCCAGCTCCCTCAGCCTCTCCTCACACTCAAGGTGTGGCCTGACCAGTGCTGAGTACAGGGACAGAATAACCTCCCTTGTCCTGCTGGCCACACTGTTCCTGATCCAGGCCAGGATGCCATTGGCTCTGCTGCCCACCTGGGCACACTGCTGGCTCCTGTTCAGCTACTCTCTACCAGCACCCCCAGGTCCCTCTCTGCCTGGCTGCTCTCAGCCACTCTGTCCCCAGCCTGTAGCACTGCTTGGGGCTGTTCTCTCCACCTGCATCCCTACATCTGACGCCTCCCTCCCTTTCAGTACCTTCTGTTGATTCAGGAACTGAGGAGTCCCTTCTCAGGGTGTAACCCTTCAGCCAAAGGCAGGAGAAATGCATTTTCCTATACATTTCCCTTTTTTTCCCAAACAACCTCCCACCACAGGCAGGGACACCTCCCACTAGAACAGGTTGCTCAAGTTGTCATCCAACCTGGCCTTGAACACCTCCAGAGAGGGAGGATCCACAACCTCCCTGGGCAACCTGTGCCAGTGTCTCACCACCCTCACTGCAAACAACTTCTTCCTAACATCCACTTTCAATCTCCCCTCTGACACTTTAAACCCATTCCTCCTCATCCTGTCATCACAAGACCTTGTCAGTAGTCCCTCCACAGCTCTCCTCTCACCCCCTTCACATACTGGAAGGCCACTCCAAGGTCTCCTCCATGCCTTCTCTTCTCCAGGATGAGGAGCCCCAGCTTTCTCAGCCTGTCCTCATAGCAGAGCTGCTGCAGCCCTCTCAGCATCTTGGTGGCCTCCTCTGGAGTGGCTTCAACAGTTCCATGTCCTTCTTGTGTTGGGAGCTCCAGAACTGCACACAGGACATCAGGTGGGGTCTGAGGAGAGTAGAGCCAAGGGGCAGAATCCCCTCCCTTGCCCTGCTGCCCACACTGCTCTTGCTGCAGCCCAGCACAGGGTTGCTGTCTGGGCTGCACCCACACTGCAGGCTCATGTTGAGCTCCTCATCATCCCAGACCCCCAGGTCCTTTTCCTCCTTCAAGTTGAAGATCTGAATCCATTTAGTTTTTTAGCTACACTCAGCTGTTAGTTCCTCCTGGTCTCAATCTGCAGGCCAGGTTATGAGAAAGAGCTGGGGGGGGAATAGACTCAAAAACAAAGCAAAGCAAAGCAAGGAGCCCGTCAGTACTGTTAAGATTTCAGGCATGGCTAAATCACTTTGGATGCCTCTTTGAACTCCCCAAAGTCCTCACTGGAGTTGTTGAATTGCTGCTGACAGAGAAAAGGATCTTTCATCCAGGCCAGAGCACTGGATTCCTTTAGGCTTCTGAGCCTGCTGACATCCTTGCTGCATTCTGTGCCAAGTTAGCACTGCTAGAGCTGTACTTGACAAACGGTTTAGGCACCAGATATCCTACTGATCAGAACCAGGATTTGGAAGTAAACATCCAGTGAGAAGAATCCATCTAAAGGCTGCCCCAATAAGCTTGTAGTAACTTAGGAGGGTTTTTTTCCCCATGTGCCTCTTACAGTCCCAATGGCAAAAATACTTTTTTCTTTCAAAAGTAAATTCTTTTATCCTTTTTATCTCAACCAAAGTGTTCCACAGTGATGAAATTCAAGAGCCAGTATTTCCAGACCCAGACAAGAAGCTGCTGTGCTGTGTGTGATTACTTCTGCCCCTGAGGAGGAGATATCTGCAGGCAATTAATTCCATCCTTATCAATTAGCTCTTGTGATGGAAGGAATTTTATCTAGGAGGAACATCTTTGTCAGTGCCATGGCCATTGGCACTGAGTGCAGCCTCAGCAAGTTTGCTGAGCACATCAAGCTGTGTGGTGCAGCAGACAGGCTGGAGGGCAGGGATGCCAGCCAGAGGCACCTGAATAGGCTGCAGAGGTGGGTACAAGTCAACCTCATGAGGTTCAACAAGACCAAGTGCAGTGTCC